>NC_035434.2:98590847-98908858 GCF_002127325.2 Helianthus annuus
ATTATCTTATATAAGGATAAGGATCCTGCATCCTTTATCCTCCTTTCACTTGAATCTGAGTTTTGCAAAAGGTTTGGGTATCCTTAACAAAGGATTGAGTATCCACAGAAGTATCCAGTTATTTGGGCTTGACCCCAGTTCTTTGGGCTAGTCCCTGTTTGGGCCTATCCCCAGTATCGCCAGCAGCGCACGATGATCCTGGTACAGTTCATGGCAATGCGACCAGTACTCGCTTTAGGGGCTGACAATTTCATTGTACTGGCTGTATCGGGATCCTACGTATAATGGTAGACGTACCATACATCCGTTCCTAAGGTTTCTAACGTTTTCACGTTAGCTAAGGTTTTGGCATTTTCATGTCACTAAGTTTGGATAGTCGCCAGTGAGGGCCATACTCCAGTTTACACAAGATCCTTTGGGCTTGTCCCCAGTTATCCTTTGGGCTTGTCCCCAGTTATCCTTTGGGCTTGTCCCCAGTATATTGGGCTTGTCCCCAGAATTGTTGGGCTTGTCCCCAGTTATTAACTTTTCTTTTATAGTTGGCTTAGTCCCAAGTTATATCCTATTGCAGATCTTGAAGCTAAACAACCAAGGATCCTTGATCCTCAGCTTTTACTAAGGTTTGTCTTTGATTATCCTGATCATAATTGTTAAGGAGTTAGGATCCTAACTTGGATTCTCAGGTATGATCCTTTATCACTTTGATTGTATTCATTATTTATAAGTGACCCTTATCCTTTGACAACAGAACTAATGATCCTTAAGTTTCATAACTTTTCTGAATTAGTTGACTTAGGATATTTGATCCTTGATCATATCCTAAAACTTTTAAACGTGATTTATTAAACTTTTATCCTTTATTTATAAATTCAAACAAAATATACAACAACAGTTGAAAAGTAAAGAATTCATAAGGATAACAACATGAAAAATAGCCAAAAAGTTAAAGTTCTATTTATTCACAAAATTAAACCCCTTAAAGGTTGTCAAAATTGCTAACCCAAGCTTCTACCAGCAATACGTGGCCCGTCCACTTGGGTTGGCAAAGGGTGTCCATTGTTTATCTGGTCATAAGAGTGCATGAAATAAAAGACGGTAGGATAACAAGTGGCTTCATCCCCTAAACAGGGGATCCCTCCACCACCTATTATCCTACCTATTGTCCAAAGGATCATTGATCCTGATACCTAAAACTATTGTTCAGAGTACAACCCAGCATTGTTTCAAAACATCACAACCACAAAACAAACTACCAAACCTTAAAAAAATGGGCTCCGACTATGTCTAGAAATGTCCATCATCGCCCATCCTTGCAGCTCACACCTTGGCTGCATCACCACCAGCATCTCCTCCAGCATCTCCACCAGCCTGATCCTTGCCACTACCGCTTGCCTCGATTGCTAGGACCTCTGTAGCCTCCTCCTCATCTTCCAGCTCCGCCAATTTTGCCTTCCAGCCCTCCTTATCCCAAGTGCTCCTGTCGAAGTCAGGATCCTCAGCTTCTTGGGCCATATGCAGTTTTATCTTGTACATGGTGATGGCAGCAGAGACTTTAGCATCCTCCATGATCTCATGCTTCTCGTAATCAGCATTTATCTGAGTGGCAACCACCTGCTTCTTTGCTTGGTTGAGGTCCTTTTCGAGAGAGGAGATGGTCTAGTCCTTGACTGGGAAAGTTTTATGGAACTCCAGATGTTTCTGTTCAACTTCTTAACCATGTGCGTCGTACCACATCTGGATCTCGGCAAATTTCTGCAAAAGACAAAGTAAAGTTCAGAACCTGTGATCCTTAACTGGGCAGGATACTCAGTCAGGATCCAGGATCCTTACCTCAGAGAAATACTCCAAGAATTGATGGCGGATGAGGGATAGCCCGTCAAGGTCTTCAGCTTCAGATGCCTTTCTCTTCTTTCCCTTAGAGATCACAGGCTTGGGAACAGCAGTACTTGGGCTAGCAGCAGTCTTCTTTCTCCCAGACCTGGGACCAACGGCAGTAAGATCGGTAACACTGAAACGGGTGGCAGATTTTGAGGATTTTCCGGCACCTACACATGCAAAACAGGCTTCCGGAAAGCAGCAAGCCTTTCCTTCGTTGCAGATGTTGTAATAATGTGTGAAACAGTAATAGTTGCAAAATAGAAATAAAGGGGTCAGTGATCCTCAGCGGAGACAGGGTATCCTATGATCCTTCTATAAGGATCCGCTATCCTACCATGAGTAACCCATCTTCTTGGAAGATCCTTCCCATCAGGGATAGAATCCCGTCTGACGAAGAAGAATCGCCTTTTCCAGTTCGTGTCATTCTTAGTGGTTTTGAAGATGGGGTGTTCTTCACTGGGTTTGTGTTTGAATAGATATCGATGAGATCCATGGCTCACAAGGTCATACATTTCTGCTAACTCCGACATCCCCAGATCAATACCATCATGCTCAATGATTCTTTCAAGGGTATACAAGACCCTCCACATCATTGGCATCGCTTGGATGTAGGAGATGCCGGTGAGAGAGAAGAAAGATTGGGTGAAATCAGGGAAAGGATACGAGTATCCTATCGTAAAGGGGGTGACCGAAAAAGCTACCCAAGTTTCAGAAACAAAGTCGCTTAGGACGGTGGGGTCAAAAGCTTTAAAAACGGTACTCGTCAGAAAACAATGACGAATCCTGTCTATCTGTGGTTCAGTAAAGCAGCATCATTCTTTTGCAGAGTCTTCGATGATTCTTTGGCTCTTCAAAGGACTGTCCTTCTTGTGATCCTTAGCCGGTGAAGATCTTAGCATCATCTTGGTCATGATGATGATGAAGAAGAAGAAACAAAATGAGAATGTGAAGAGAGAAAGGAAAGAGAAGTACCTGATCAGATCTTCGAATGAGGATTTAAAGGATGAAACGCACGAATTTAAATGCTTCCTAACCCTTATCTCTAACTTCAATTTATAATCATGATTTTGAAGGATAGTCACTTCAATGACGTCAGAGTGGCAACGACTAGTCAGGATGTAACGGCTATATATCCGTTGGTTTGTTACGGATAAGAATGAGAAAATATAACACATTTATTTACACTTTACTCCTTATATTTTGGGGGCAATTGTTTGTGGAGGATTCTCCAAAGATCAGTGACCCTTAATTACTGTCGGGCTTAGGGATCCTCAATTCTGTTTGAATTAGTGATCCTCAGAGAGTATTGTAGGATTAGGATCCAGGATCATCATAGTGATCCTTACACTAACGATTGTCTGCTTTAAATACGAAGTTGTTTTACAGGAGTACATGCTTGGACTTGGTCTTGGTGATATTCCTGAAGCATATTCCCTATTTATTCCGCACGTGCTTGACTAATATGGACGTTATGGAGGTCGTGGAAGACTTGCATGAAATGCGGATAGTTAGTTAGCTTAGATATTTTCTAAATTTATAAGGGGATAGCGAGCTAGATTAGAACACTTGGCTAATTTTGGCTAAACACACACACTCGTAACTGCTCTCATCAGCTCTCGACTGTTTGCTCGGCGATTACACACTTTTTTGCACATTACACTCTAGTGATCCTTGTAACAAGCTCGCTATCATCCAAAGTTGTAATACATTTTCTGTTTAATCTGAGTTGGTGATCGGTAGTTTCCATCACCCGAGGTTTTTTATGCCGGAGATCAACTCTTGATCATGGGCTTTTTCCTCGTATAAATCATTGTGTCACTTGTTCATTACATTTCTGAGTGATCCTTAATATTGTTCATTGATTCAAGCATCATACCTCACATCAAAAGATTTGGTTGCATTATCTTAGCTTGATTTTTGACCAAAACATCAGTTCATAAGTAAGAGGACTACTGACTTTTGCAAGAGCTGGGGAATCAAAATGATCACATCTACTCCGGTACATCCTCAAGCAAATGGGCAAGCAGAATCCTCGAACAAGATAATTGTCAACAACCTGAAAAAGAGACTAGGAGCTAAAAAAGGAAGATGGGCAGAAGAACTACCCTTTGTTTTATGGGATGATAGAACAACAATAAAGAATGCAATTGGCCAAACTCCATTCTCCTTAGTATTTGGAGCAGAAGCGGTGATCCCAACAGAAATGGTGATACCTACGACAAGATCTAATCTCCGGGATCCTGAGCAGAATCCTGAAGCTATGTGCCAAGAATTAGACAATGTGGATAAGACAAGAGACACAGCAAGGCTAAGGATGGCAGCATATAAACAGAGGATATCTAAAGCATATAATAAGAATATAAGGACTAGAAGGTTCCAGGTTGGAGATTGGGTATTGAGAAAGGCTTTTCAGAATACTACTAATCCTGCTGATGGAAAGTTAGCTCCAAAATGGGAAGGACCCTATGAGATTGAATCAGAATTAGGAAAAGGAGCATACTCACTCAAGAATATGAAGGGGGATATGCTACCAAGATCCTGGAATGCTATACACCTTAAAGCTTTCTTCAAGTGAGTTTAGAATTTAATTTCTAACTCAGGATGGTATGAATTCTATCTCTCTTAAATTCATCCAATTTTATTTACTCTTTTTGAACCCAATACTGACTTAAGCATCGGAGGGGTGTTAGCCAAGCTAAGACCCACCTTAGTTCGAAGGTGTTTTGCAGAATATGCTTCGGGATATAGCTCCAGGATACACACTCAGGATACTTCGAAAGATAGAGGATTGGCCCCCTCTCTCACGTTTGAGGGATCCTGATCCCTTCACAGGTTTAAAGGTATTCACCTTTCTCACGAATTGGGTTTAAACACCCCGCATGGAGCGCAAGTTATCCAGGGATAGTTCAAGGTGGCGGGACCAGTTCATGTAAAAGTGGCTGACAATTTCGTTACTGTTGTCTATACCCTGGATCCTCAAGGTATATGAGGATTGATCACCCTCTCTCACGAAAGGGTATTTTCATACTCTCTAAGGTTTAAAGGTTTTCACCTTTCTAAGTCTTGGAGTTAATACACTCCCGCCTGTAGCGCATGAAAATCAGGGTTTATCCCCAGGATATTAAGGGTTTATCCCCAGGATATTAAGGGTTTATCCTCAGGGTTTATCCCCAGCATGTTAAGGATTTATCCACAGGAAAGCTAAAGTAAGACCATATGTTGAACACAGGGGACAAACGATTCAAAGGATGGGTTAAAGTTTGCACTGGGGACATTCCTAAGGTGGAAGATTGGAATTGACTCTTTAAGAGTCTTTGGTATGATCTCTCCTTTTTTATTCAGATGGCTTAAGTTTTCTAAGTTATGTGACAATATCCTGACCAGGATATCCCTTAGAATACTCTCAAGATATGTTCCCTAATTGTTCCCAAGAATGTTCAAAGAAAACTATTTTCAGAATAAAATTCATATAGTATAACAACAAAGATAGGGTCAAAAGAAAGTTATATTATTAACGTGGCAAAAGTTTGTGCTTTTGGTTTCATCTCAAACTGAGACCCTGTCACACCCCCAAAATCCACCTGCGGAGTATCACCGCTTGGGAGCGTGACTGACCAGGATCAAGCCACCAATCATACAGAACAATATATATAGTAAAAGTAATTGCCATTAAACCAAACCAAATCCATATGAAAGGTGTTCCAAAACATAAGTAAGTTATCACTGTTTAGCGGAAGCGTATAATTAAAACCCATCACAATAAAGTATCAAATGTCGTAAGTGTTTAACAAGACAATCACGATCCAAGCCCCCAACGACCAGCTCCTCCCTGTGCAAGCTCCATGTATCTAACGACCTGCAAGGCATGTAACAGAGGATCGACAACTAGTTGAGCGAGTTCACAGAAAGTAAATGCGTAATAGTAAGTTCGTTTGTAACATGTGGCTCTACTGGGCCGATAGTACATTCTATTGGTGGGGGCTTCCCATGTTGTACAACCACTAGACTATTCGTAATCATAAGTGTTCTTCACAACCGAGAACAGTAGTACGTACAAGCTTTACGTAGGTTTATGTAAGTATCCTACACAACCGAGGATAGTAGTAAGTAAAAATACACGTAGGTTTTACGTGAGTATCCTTCACAACCGAGGATAGTAGTAAGTATAAGTATACGTAGATTTTACGTAGGGGTCCTGCACAACCGAGGACAGTAAGAAGCATATGCATATGTGGGCTTTAGGCATGTGTCCTGCACAACCGAGGACAGTAAGTAGTATAAGCATACGTAGGTTTACGTATGTGTCCTGCACAACCGAGGATGCTGGTATGGTAGTCTAGTGGTAGTGTCAGTATGAATCTATTCAACCTTATTCCTTCAATCCCATTCCCAAGCCCTTGGGAATCCCATGCCTTAGTAAGGGTGTGAACTCACCTTGGTTTGCTCGGTATGCTAAGTGGGTGCTCGCGACAATAAATCAATTAATCAAGGCCTAAGGTAATGCATGTATTCACAGTCAGTACATGTTTGTAAGGTTTCGCATGCAAAGTTCGTCACATAGTGTGTATAACAGTTAACATTAAGCACTACAACCAGTTAATCATCTTCATACGATTCAAGGAAGAACATGCGGTTAACATACTTCATCAAGTTATCACACTGAACAGGATTCACACACTAGAAATGTTACATGTCTAACTGAATTAACTTCTTTACAGTCATAACGGAGTTAATATGTTTAACTGGTTTTACCATCTGACACAGAGTATTAACTAATCGAGTTAACAGAGTTAATAACTTGATCAAGAGTCGAATCATGTATATAACAAGCAATAGCTGGGTTATCACATACAATAACATTCAAAGTCTCATACTTAAACATGAAGTCGGTCACCCCACACAAGTAAAAGGTCGGACATATTCATATTAAATAAATTCGGACTTAATGTCCTTGGGTAAAACTCGGACATCAGTGTGTGTGTGGGGGGGGGGGGGTTAACAAGGTCGGACAAAGGGACATGATGTCAAAAAGTCGGACCAAGAGGACATGGGGTTAAAACTCGGACCCTAGGTCATGAAACTCGGACCTGATTCACTTTAGCAAAACTCGGACATATCAACTTCCAGAAACTCGGACAACATAATCAAGCAAAGGTCGGACCCCTTTGCTTAATTAAAGTCGGACCACCCATGTTTTTTTGTTTATTAAAACTCGGACAGAAGCACATCCTAACAAAACTCGGATCCTGCTACTTAGTTGTAAAGATCGGACCTCTTAACTTCATAAAGATCGGACCTCATAAACTTCACAAGGATCGGACAACTTGCATTCATTAAAAGTCGGGCAGGTGCATTCATTTAAAACTCAGACAAAACTTGTAAAATTAAAGCTCGGACCCTTATAATCATATCAAAAGTTCGGACATGTTTGTATCTTAAAGAACTCGGACCTTTACCTCTCATAAAAAGTCGGACTAGGGTTATGCACATATAATTCGGACAAATGTTGATTTTATAAACTCAGACAATTATATCAATCCAAACTCTGACTAACACAAGTGCGTGAATTTCAATCTTTGCACAGAATCAAGGCATCAGTTATAACTTTTCATTCATACGAACAAAACCCTACTTCATACTTTCCTTACTGCAGAATCAATACGACAAACAATATTCCTTCATATCATGCATCAACATTATCAAGAAATCGATTGTACAATTAGTCACTCATCTTTATCACAATAATTAGAATCAAATTAAAGCACAGAACCATCAAATCATAGCTAGGGTTTACAAGTATCTCAATAACCAAGAGTTGATACAATTAAACAATCAATAAGCAATAATCAACAAACAATTACCTTGAATGATTCTAGAGAAAATGTGGAAATCAAAGTGATGAATGTCTTGCCAATGATGATGGTGATGATTGCTAGAGAAAAGTACGTGCTTGGATTTTTGTGGCAATGATTAGTGAACAAGGGATTAGGGTTAAGTATAATTTAGGTTTCACTAATTACTCTATACTACCCTAAGTATTATATTTTGCACAAGCACACCATCTCATCACCATTTCACAGTTTCACCACCAAGTTTATATATTTGTCAAGTCTTTCACAATTAACAAACAACCATGCACAATCACACAATACGATTCGTTGCATCAAAACGTATACAATTCCATAGCAATCAATTGTGCAAATAAACAGCTAAACAATACATGAACGTGCAATAAATGCGAAAGAGAAATCTTGGAAATTCGAGTTGTCACATTATCCCCAACTTAAAAGAAATTTCGTCCCGAAATTTGGTACGCACTCACTGAGGAAGCTAGGTAAGCTGTGTTGTTCACTGGTTTTCCTGGGGTGTCACATCATCCCCCCGTTGATTTGGAATTTCGTCCCGAAATTCCGCAGTAGTAGCTTCAGTCTCAGTAGTGGTTGCACTGGTTTCGAATAACTAGGGGTACTTTTCTGTCATCTGGTCTTCGCGTTCCCAGGTGTACTCTGGGCCACGTCGGGAGTTCCAACGAACTCGAACAAGAGGGATTCTCTTGCTTTTGAGGACCTTAACATCCCGGTCCGTTATTTCTACAGGTTCCTCGACGAACTGCAACCGCTCGTCGATAGTGAGTTCCTTAAAAGGAACTATGAGGGTCTCATCTGACAGGCACTTCTTCAGATTCGACACGTGGAATACGTTGTGAACTGCACCGAGTTCAGTTGGTAGGTTTAGCTTGTAGGCCACTTTGCCTATTCTTTCTATGATCTCAAACGGTCCGACATACCGCGGATTGAGCTTGCCTCGTTTCCCAAATCGAACCACACCCTTCCAGGGTGAGACTTTTAGTAAAACCCGGTCCCCGACCTGAAATTCCAACGGTTTCCTACGCTTATCCGCGTAGGCTTTCTGACGGTCGCGTGCTGCCGCCATGCGTTGTCGTATCTGTGCAATCTTTTCCGTGGCGTCCACTACTATCTCTGGACCCGTGATCTGACTATCCCCCACCTCTGCCCAACAGAGAGGTGACCGGCATTTACGTTCGTACAATGCCTCGAATGGAGCGGCTTGTATACTGGTATGATAACTGTCATTATACGAAAACTCCACCAAAGGGAGATGCTTTTCCCAGCCGTTACCGAAATCAATGACACATGCCCGAAGCATGTCTTCAAGAGTCTGGATCGTTCGCTCAGACTGCCCATCCGTCTGAGGATGATATGCTGTGCTCATGTCTAATCGTGAGCCGAAAGATTTGTGCATCGCTTGCCATAGCTCTGACGTGAATCGTGCATCCCGATCCGAAATGATGGAGGTGGGCACCCCGTGCCTCGAAACAACTTCTTTAAGATAAACGTCTGCGAGGGTGGAGAACTTATCCGTTTCCTTAATAGCCAGGAAGTGTGCAGACTTGGTGAGTCGATCCACGATCACCCATATAGTATCATTCCCACGTTGAGATCTAGGTAGGCCAGTAACAAAATGCATGGAAATCTCTTCCCATTTCCACTGTGGTATCTTGGGTTGTTTGTCACACCCCCAAAATCCACACGCGGAGTACCACCGCTTGGAGGCGTGACATGACCAGGATCAAACCATCAATCATATCAAACATAGCATTTAATAATATAAGTAGATAATGTAGTGTTCAAAACCAAACTTTGTTTAAGTAGCGGAAGCATGTAAATAAAAGCCCAAAACATAAGTATTAATGTATGAAATGTCATAAGTGTTTAATAAGCGTTCATGATCCATTGCCCACAACGACCCGCTCCTCCTTGTGCAAGCTCCAATAGTACCTAAGGTCCTGCAAGGCATGCAGCAGAGAGTCAACAACTAGTTGAGCGAGTTCACAGAAAGTAAGTTCAGTAATAGTAATTGTATGAGTCGTATTATGTTCGTTCATTGTTCATGTATAGTATTGGTTTCCATCGCAGCCCTCTAGGCATGTATGCGAAGATTTAGGAAAGTTCTCAAGTATTCTAGACTATGTATATTTGTATCGCTGGCCACCCTGGCATGTGTGCGAAGTTTAGTATGTATAGTTCGCAGCCTTCCTAAGGCATGTGTGCGAAGATCAGTCATAATATCGCAGCCAACCCTTGGCGTGTGTGCGAAGATCAGATCAAGTGGGTATACTAGTCTAGCCGTATCTTATCATTTACCATCCTCACCCTGAGGACCATATCATTAGGTTCCATTAACTATGTACGCACGAAATAATCATCCAATCCCATTCCCACCCTGGGAACCCCATGCCTTGGCTGTGTGAACTCACCTTGGGTTGCTCGGCAGATACACGAAGAGGTTTCTTGAACTAAAGTGGTCAACCACGTCCTAACAGGGTTACCACACAAGTCAGGTTTGGTTCAAGTAATGCACGTATGATTCATAGCAACACGTATAGCACGCAAACAGTCAAAAATATAATATTCACCACTTGTGCGATTCGGATGGTTGGGCCAATGAGCTTGTGCGAGCTCAACCATCTTGTGCGATATGAATGTCTAAGCCCAAACTATACCCGGCCCAACATATAAATAAGCCCAACAGAAGAGAAGTCCAAAACATAAACATACTCGGCCCATGAAAAGCCTTGTGCGATCCGACTGGGCTTGTCCGATCCGAGCTGCTTGTGCGATCAGCTCTATTACTCGGCCCAAAACTACGGCCCAATAAATAACTAAGCCTTGTGCGATCCTATTGGGTTGTGCGACCGGATATGGGCTTGTGCGGTTCTACTTGGGCTGATCGGCCCAACTGCTTAACAACGTTACCACAACTATCCAACCCGGTCCATGTGTCTTGTGCGACTCGTATTGGGCTTAGAGGCCCAATCGTTAAACACATGTGCGATCCAGCAGGCCTTGTGCGACTGGACATGTCTTGTACGACTGGCCAGACTTGTGCGGGAGAACCCCTTATGCGACTAGGGGCCTTGTGCGACCGGTTTAACAAAGTTCCGGATTTCTTGCCAATCGGTTACAATTATCATTTGTCATCAATAGTTTCCAAGTTTAGAATGTCACACCCCCAAAATCCACCTGCGGAGTATCACCGCTTGGGAGCGTGACTGACCAGGATCAAGCCACCAATCATACAGAACATTGTATAAAATAAAAGTAAATGCAATATAGTCCAACCCATTTCCATATGAAAGGTGTTTCCAAAACATAAGTAAGTTGTCATTGTTTAGCGGAAGCGTATTATTGTAAAACCCATAGCAATTAAGTATCAAATATCAAAAGTGTTCAATAAGATGATCAAGATCCAAGCCCCACAACGACCAGCTCCTCCGTGTGCAAGCTCCAATATGTACCTAAGGTCCTGCAAGGCATGCAGCAGATAATCAACAAACTAGTTGAGCGAGTTCACAGTTAATAGTTTAGTTTGGGTAATAGTGCGTTTGTTCAATAAAGTATCATATCGTATCAGTTCCATCGCGGCCTCACAGGCATGTGTGCGAAGATTAGGTTCGTTAGTTCGCGACCGTAGTCCTTACCGACCAGGGTGTGTGCGAAGGCAATTTATCAGTTCGTTCGCGACCATAGTCCTTACCGACCAGGGTGTGTGCGAAGGCAGTTGAGTAGTTCGTAAGCATCAACAGTTTAGTCGTTCGTTACAGTATCAAAGTATGCACAAGTAATCATCCAACCCATTCCCACCCTGGGAACCCATGCCTTGGCTGTGTGAACTCACCTTGGTTTGCTCGGTATGCTAGGTTATGCACTCACAAGAATTTAATCACGTCCTATTGTATGCATGTATAACAAATCAGTTCATGTTCACAATGATTCGCATGCAATTTAATGTTCACATAACAGTCAGTTTGCATATCCGAACAACACGTATTACTTCACATTGAATCATTCAAAGTATGCTTATAACCACATATCTTTCGGTATATAAGTTATCACAGTTGTCTTTCGGATCAATTGCTATGTTTCGAACCATATGTCATCTTTCGACCAACCTATCTTTCGGTTACAACTATGTTTCGACTAACTATTATCTTTCGGCATACACTACTATGGTTCGGTAAAGTCATCCTTCGGTCAACAGCCATGATTCGAAGGACAAGCATCCTTCGGTCACAGCTATGGTTCGAGCAGCAGATATCTTTCGGTTACAATCAGTTACGTGTTTCCTAAATTTTCTGAATTTGTTACATTGTTTCCAAACATAACCATTATCAATCAACACAATTTCAGTATTCAATTACCTCAGAATCAAATCAAACGGGGAGTTTCATATTAAGTCTCATGAACCCTAACTTAACCACATGAACAATAATATCACCACCGAACCGGCCCTAAATCATTACCATGCGATTCTATTAAAACAACATCAAAGCCTCAAGTATAGACAACCAATCATACTAGCAGAACCGTTCGGATGCATCACATACGTAATCGATTAAACAGGTTAACATCATACAAACAATCCGGTTAACATACGCATCCGATTATCAACTAAATCTGATCAACATACCTATTCAATTAGCATACGTATTCGGTTAATATACAAACAACATATTGCAAAACAATCGATAAATCATGAAGTTATGCATACTCGAAGCATCATCTATTAGCATAATAATCATCGCATACTAACCGGAAATCTGGATTACGGAATGGAAATCCTTCGAACAGAGGATAGGTTTGCTATGCCGTCACACACACACGCAAGGGAACTAGGGTTTTTCAGAAAATAACCGTCTGTTTACATGCATTCACGTATATAAACATATTACAGGAATGGGCCAAGCCCATCAGAATGGCTGGGCCGAAACATGTCGAAAGATATGTTTCGTGTTCGAAGGATGAAGTCTTTGGCCGAATGATATGTTTCGGGAACCTTTAATTCGAAGGTTGATCCTTCGGATTGAAAGTCATCTTTCGTGGTCCTTCGAGTCTTTCGAACTGTGTGCCATTTTCGAGTGATCTAGACTAAGTGTTCTTCATAATAGTTATAATATTATTTTCCATTTCAGCAAGTAATCACATATACGCAAAATGACAGTACGCTTCATTAAAACACAACGTGTACAATTACAAGTTCACAATCCAAACAACTAAACAGTCAAAGTCAACGCGCATTTAATGCGAAAGTGAAAGTCAGAAACTCGAGTTGTCACATTATCCCCAACTTAAAAGAAATTTCGTCCCGAAATTTGGTACGCACTCACTGAGGAAGCTAGGTAAGTTACATCGTTCACTGGTTTTTCCTGGGGTGTCACATCATCCCCCCGTTGATTTGGAATTTCGTCCCGAAATTCAGTAGTAGTAGCTTCAGCCTCAGAAGTGGATGCATTGGTTTCGAATAGCTGGGGGTACTTTTCTTTCATCTGATCTTCGCGTTCCCAGGTATACTCTGGACCACGCTGGGAGTTCCAACGAACTCGAACAAGAGGGATTCTCTTGTGTTTGAGGACCTTAACATCCCGGTCCGTGATTTCAACTGGTTCCTCGACGAACTGCAACCGCTCGTCGATAGTGAGTTCCTTAAAAGGAATGATGAGGTTTTCATCTGATAGGCATTTCTTCAGATTCGACACGTGGAATACATTGTGAACTGCACCGAGTTCAGCTGGTAGGTTCAACTTGTAGGCTACCTTGCCAATCTTTTCTGAAATTTCGAATGGTCCGACGTACCGCGGATTCAGTTTGCCTCGTTTACCAAATCGAACCACACCCTTCCAGGGTGAAACTTTCAATAAAACCCGGTCCCCGACCTCAAATTCCAATGGTTTTCTACGCTTGTCCGCGTAGGCTTTCTGACGGTCGCGTGCTGCCGCCATGCGTTGTCGTATCTGTGCTATCTTTTCCGTGGCGTCCACAACAATATCTGGACCCGTAATTTGACTATCCCCCACCTCTGCCCAACAGAGAGGTGACCGGCATTTACGTCCGTACAATGCCTCAAATGGAGCGGCTTGAATGCTGGTATGGTAACTGTTATTGTACGAGAACTCCACCAAAGGGAGGTGCTTTTCCCAGCCGTTGCCGAAATCGATAACACACGCTCGAAGCATGTCTTCTAGAGTTTGAATCGTGCGCTCAGACTGCCCATCCGTCTGAGGGTGATATGCTGTGCTCATGTCTAATCGTGAGCCAAAAGATTTGTGCATCGCTTGCCAAAGTTCTGACGTGAATCGTGCATCGCGATCTGAAATAATAGAGATGGGCACTCCGTGCCTCGAAACAACTTCTTTCATGTAGATGTCTGCTAGGGTAGAAAACTTATCCTTTTCTTTGATAGCCAAGAAGTGAGCAGACTTTGTGAGCCGATCAACGACCACCCAGATAGTGTCATTCCCACGCTGGGATCTAGGTAGGCCAGTAACAAAATCCATGGAAATTTCTTCCCATTTCCATTGAGGTATCTTGGGCTGTTGAAGTAGGCCTGATGGTTTCTGATATTCAACCTTGACTCTCGCACAGGTTAAGCATTTGCCAACATAGGTGGCGATGTGGGCCTTCATACTAGGCCACCAATAAGTAGTACTGATGTCGTGGTACATTTTATCCGACCCTGGATGTACCGAATAGCGAGACTTGTGAGCTTCATCCATTACGAGTTCGCGTAAACCGCCATAAAGTGGGACCCAAATACGCCCCGTTACATAGTAGGCGCCGTCTTCCTTTTGTTCCATTTGTTGCCTTGAACCGCGCAAGGCTTCAGCCTTGACGTTTTCGGGTTTTAGTGCTTCTATCTGAGCAGCTCGTATCTGTGCAGGAAGACTGGACTGAATGGTAAGCTGTAGCGCTCGCACGCGCTTAGGTAAAGTGTCTTTCCGACTGAGGGCATCAGCCACAACATTGGCCTTCCCTGGATGATACTTGATGGCACATTCGTAGTCGTTCAGTAGTTCAACCCATCTTCGTTGACGCATATTCAAATCTTTTTGCTTAAGGATATGCTCGAGACTCCTGTGATCGGTGTAAATCGTGCACCTGGTACCGTACAGGTAGTGTCGCCATATCTTAAGCGCGAAAACAACAGCTCCCAGCTCTAAATCGTGCGTCGTGTAGTTCCGTTCATGAACCTTGAGTTGCCGAGAAGCGTAGGCTATCACTTTATCACGTTGCATCAATACACAACCAAGCCCCTGTATCGATGCGTCACAATAGACCACGAAGTCATCCGTGCCCTCTGGCAATGAAAGAATAGGTGCGCTGCAAAGCCTATCCTTTAAGTACTGGAAAGCGGTCTCTTGCGTATTACCCCATCTGTAAACGACACCTTTCTGCGTAAGCATGGTGAGTGGTTGCGCGATCTTGGAGAAGTCTTTAATAAATCGCCTGTAGTAACCTGCCAAACCCAAGAATTGGCGTATTTCTGTCGGTGTACGCGGTGCTGGCCAGTTTCTGATCGAATCAACCTTGGATGGATCGACATGAATCCCATCCTTGTTCACCACATGGCCTAAGAAGTGGACTTCACGAAGCCAGAAGTCGCATTTTGAAAACTTTGCGTACAGTTGCTCTTTTCGAAGAAGTTCCAAGATAATACGTAGATGCTGCTCATGCTCCTCCTGACTCTTGGAGTAAATCAAAATGTCGTCGATGAAAACTATGACGAACTTGTCGAGATAGGGTTTGCACACTCTGTTCATAAGATCCATGAAGACTGCAGGCGCGTTCGTAAGCCCAAATGGCATGACAAGAAACTCGTAATGACCGTAGCGAGTTCTGAAAGCGGTTTTGGAGACGTCCTCATCCCGGACTCTCAGCTGATGATACCCTGACCTTAAATCAATCTTGGAATAATAACACGACCCTTGCAACTGATCGAATAAGTCATCTATGCGTGGAAGAGGATAACGGTTCTTCACCGTCACCTTGTTAAGTTCACGGTAGTCGATGCACATCCTGAACGTACCGTCTTTCTTCTTCACAAATAACACTGGAGCTCCCCAAGGCGAAGAGCTTGGACGAATAAAGCCCTTTTCCAAGAGCTCTTGTAGCTGCTTCGACAGTTCTTCCAGTTCGGTTGGAGCTAAACGATACGGTGCGCGGGCTATTGGTGCTGCTCCAGGAGCTAACTCAATCTGAAACTCGACTTGACGATGAGGAGGTAAACCAGGTAAATCTTCAGGAAACACTTGAGGAAAATCACGCACAACTGGTATATCCTCCAGCTTCTTTTCCTTTGTTGATGCGTCAGTGACAAGTGCCAAAATGGCAGTATGTCCCTTTCGTAAACATTTCTGCGCCTTTAAGTAAGAGATGATGCCAACCACAGCACCACTCTTGTCACCTTGTACTTCGAGAGGTTCCTGACTGGAGCGAGGAATACGAATAACTTTTTCCTTGCATAAGATCTCTGCGTGATGTTGAGATAACCAATCCATGCCGATGACGACGTCGAAGCTACCCAAGACTATGGGTATAAGATCAATCGTGAAAGTCTGACCCGCTAGAACAATGCTACAACCCTTGACTACATGAGCGGCTTCTACACTTTTACCATTTGCTAGTTCTACGACGTGTTTAGTGTCTAAAGGTATTGGTGTACGTTTTAATAATTTACTCATTTTCAATGACATATAACTTGTATCAGCACCCGAATCAAATAAGACAGTAACGTAAATATCGTCGAGAAGAAACTTACCCATAACCACATTGGGATCATTCACTGCATCTCCTCGACCCAACACAAAAGCACGACCACGAGCTTCATTGCCGTTGTTATTGTTGTTTCCCCCGTTGTTCTGATTATTGTTGTTATTTCCGTTGCCCTGGTTGTTGTTGTTATTGCGATTCTGGTTCAACTGAGGACAATCGCGTTTGTAGTGACCTTCAGCCCCACACTGGAAACACCCCCGGTTTCCACGCTGTGGCTGCTGCTGCTGATTCTGTGGAGCTGGCGGTGGAAGTTGCTGGTTCTGATTCACTGGTCGCGCGCTTCTACAATCTTTGGCCTCATGGCCCATCTTGTGGCATCTTTGACATTGACTCCTGCGACATCTTCCACTGTGGTGTTTGTTGCACCTGTTACACCACGGGTGATTTCCCTTATAACCACTATGTCCCTGACTGCCCGATGACTGCTGACTCGGACTCTGGTAATCGTTGGTGCGACGTTGCTGAGTTTGGGATTGAACAGACGCTGATCCCCTGCTGGAATCCCCGTCCCACTTTCTTTTATTCTCGCTGGGTGTGGCAGAAGTAGCAGCTGTTGGAGTGACTGAAGTAACAGCTGTAGCAGTAGCGCCGACACGCTTTGGCAGTTTATTCTGATCCACTGCCTGATCAGTGATGCGATGAGCGAGACGCTGGATCTCCTGAATGTTGTTGAGGTTAGCCGAGGTAACGTGGCTCTGAATCTCTGGTACAAGCCCCTTGAGATACAACTCAATGCGCTTGTATGGTGGGTCTACCATGGTTGGACATAGCACAGCCAACTCGTTCGACCTCTTGGTGTAAGCTTCAATCTCTGAACCCACCATCTTCAAGTTGTACAACTCATCCTCCAACTTGTGAATGTCTTCTCTAGTGCAGTATTCTCTCTTGATCAGTTCTTTGAATTCATTCCAGGGTGTGGCGTTAGCAGCTGCCAACCCTAAGATCTGCACTTGTGCGTTCCACCAAGTGAGCGCAATCCCTTCAAGTGTGCCAGTGGCGAACTTCACCCTGCGAGCCTCAGGGCATTCACACATTTCGAAAACCGACTCGATCTTTTCAAACCAGTGGAGGAGTCCGACTGCCCCCTCCGTGCCACTGAACGAGCTAGGACGACAGTCCATGAAAGTCTTGAAGGTACACGCAGGTTGTTGCTGAGCGGGTTGACCTATTGTGTACGAATAGGGCAAAGTTAAGTACGAGAATTAATGTAGGATCTAAAGATCCTAGTGTTTATACTGCAGGGTACACTACCTGCTTGGGCGGCTGCAACTGCCGCAGCAACGAGAGCCTCTAGCTGGGCTTGAGTCATGGTAATTCGTGCGGCCATTGATCTTCACATCAAAGGCAACATAAGTGAGAAAGGTTCGCGAGTAGTGCGATGACAGAAGAGTGTAAGCACATAAGTATTCTCATGCAATGTCAAGTTGTGAGCAAGTAATGTAAGCATACTACGAGCAAAGTTCTATGCAAATTCTAGCATGTAGGCAATAAACATAAACCTTATTACCTAGGAAGTTGAGTCTTGCACGTGGAGCGAAGCGTCGTTGTGGATCGTTGAGAGCACTGTTCTGGTTATAGTCTGGTTTTAATAAAACGTTTTCCCATATTAAAACCAAGTTCTCTATAACCAATGGCTCTGATACCAATCTGTCACACCCCCAAAATCCACCTGCGGAGTATCACCGCTTGGGAGCGTGACTGACCAGGATCAAGCCACCAATCATACAGAACATTGTATAAAATAAAAGTAAATGCAATATAGTCCAACCCATTTCCATATGAAAGGTGTTTCCAAAACATAAGTAAGTTGTCATTGTTTAGCGGAAGCGTATTATTGTAAAACCCATAGCAATTAAGTATCAAATATCAAAAGTGTTCAATAAGATGATCAAGATCCAAGCCCCACAACGACCAGCTCCTCCGTGTGCAAGCTCCAATATGTACCTAAGGTCCTGCAAGGCATGCAGCAGATAATCAACAAACTAGTTGAGCGAGTTCACAGTTAATAGTTTAGTTTGGGTAATAGTGCGTTTGTTCAATAAAGTATCATATCGTATCAGTTCCATCGCGGCCTCACAGGCATGTGTGCGAAGATTAGGTTCGTTAGTTCGCGACCGTAGTCCTTACCGACCAGGGTGTGTGCGAAGGCAATTTATCAGTTCGTTCGCGACCATAGTCCTTACCGACCAGGGTGTGTGCGAAGGCAGTTGAGTAGTTCGTAAGCATCAACAGTTTAGTCGTTCGTTACAGTATCAAAGTATGCACAAGTAATCATCCAACCCATTCCCACCCTGGGAACCCATGCCTTGGCTGTGTGAACTCACCTTGGTTTGCTCGGTATGCTAGGTTATGCACTCACAAGAATTTAATCACGTCCTATTGTATGCATGTATAACAAATCAGTTCATGTTCACAATGATTCGCATGCAATTTAATGTTCACATAACAGTCAGTTTGCATATCCGAACAACACGTATTACTTCACATTGAATCATTCAAAGTATGCTTATAACCACATATCTTTCGGTATATAAGTTATCACAGTTGTCTTTCGGATCAATTGCTATGTTTCGAACCATATGTCATCTTTCGACCAACCTATCTTTCGGTTACAACTATGTTTCGACTAACTATTATCTTTCGGCATACACTACTATGGTTCGGTAAAGTCATCCTTCGGTCAACAGCCATGATTCGAAGGACAAGCATCCTTCGGTCACAGCTATGGTTCGAGCAGCAGATATCTTTCGGTTACAATCAGTTACGTGTTTCCTAAATTTTCTGAATTTGTTACATTGTTTCCAAACATAACCATTATCAATCAACACAATTTCAGTATTCAATTACCTCAGAATCAAATCAAACGGGGAGTTTCATATTAAGTCTCATGAACCCTAACTTAACCACATGAACAATAATATCACCACCGAACCGGCCCTAAATCATTACCATGCGATTCTATTAAAACAACATCAAAGCCTCAAGTATAGACAACCAATCATACTAGCAGAACCGTTCGGATGCATCACATACGTAATCGATTAAACAGGTTAACATCATACAAACAATCCGGTTAACATACGCATCCGATTATCAACTAAATCTGATCAACATACCTATTCAATTAGCATACGTATTCGGTTAATATACAAACAACATATTGCAAAACAATCGATAAATCATGAAGTTATGCATACTCGAAGCATCATCTATTAGCATAATAATCATCGCATACTAACCGGAAATCTGGATTACGGAATGGAAATCCTTCGAACAGAGGATAGGTTTGCTATGCCGTCACACACACACGCAAGGGAACTAGGGTTTTTCAGAAAATAACCGTCTGTTTACATGCATTCACGTATATAAACATATTACAGGAATGGGCCAAGCCCATCAGAATGGCTGGGCCGAAACATGTCGAAAGATATGTTTCGTGTTCGAAGGATGAAGTCTTTGGCCGAATGATATGTTTCGGGAACCTTTAATTCGAAGGTTGATCCTTCGGATTGAAAGTCATCTTTCGTGGTCCTTCGAGTCTTTCGAACTGTGTGCCATTTTCGAGTGATCTAGACTAAGTGTTCTTCATAATAGTTATAATATTATTTTCCATTTCAGCAAGTAATCACATATACGCAAAATGACAGTACGCTTCATTAAAACACAACGTGTACAATTACAAGTTCACAATCCAAACAACTAAACAGTCAAAGTCAACGCGCATTTAATGCGAAAGTGAAAGTCAGAAACTCGAGTTGTCACATAGAATCAATTAACAATTACTCAGTTTCATATCATGATGGATTTCGATCAAACAAAGTGGTTAACATCCAATTCTTATGAACCCTAACCTAATCATAACATGAACATCAAACACAATCCTTAACATATATCACATCACAGCCGATCACTAGTGTTCGGTTATAACTCTAGGTCATGCAATCCAAATCATAAACATCAACCAATTCCTCATGTAAATCAAACGAATCAACTAACCCTTCAATCTAGTAACCCGCGAACCATTTTCATAAACACTTCATTCTATCATAATCAATCTTATGAATCCGTATCATTAATGATTTCATTAACAAAACCTTAGACTATCATACAAGGTTATAGCATCATAACATCAATCATCATGCAAAAAAATAATTAACAACACACTAACCGGTTAGAACAAAGAATGATCCCGATTAAAAGAGCTTCGAGGAAGGGAAGATGTTGCTGCCGTCGAGTTCGAGATTGAGGGAGAGAGAGCTAGGGTTTGTGAGTGTAAAGTGTTTGGTAAAAATGTGAGATGGTAATCACCTCTCAAGTGTATATGAGTGGGGGATGGGCCGACCTAAACATGGGCTGCCTTAAGTCCGGTTACAAGCTTTACGGCCCAAAGGGCTTGTGCGACTTGGGTTTATGTGTGTTGTGCGATTCGGGTTATACAAGTATACACACTCACATGTAACACATATAATCACATTAATCATTTAATCCATTAACCAAGTTAACATACGTTACATATATTACAAAGACGGCTTCGAAATACGAGTTGTCACATTATCCCCAACTAAAAAGAAATTTCGTCCCGAAATTTGGTATGCACTCACTGAGGAAGCTAGGTAAGTTCAGTCGTTCACTGGTTTTTCCTGGGGTGTCACATCCTCCCCCCGTTGATCTGGAATTTCGTCCCGAAATTCCGCAGTAGTAGCTTCAGCCTCAGTAGGGGTTGCATTGGTTCCGAATAACTGGGGGTACTTTTCTGTCATCCTGTCTTCGCGTTCCCAGGTGTACTCTGGGCCACGTTTGGAGTTCCAACGAACCCGAACAAGTGGGATTCTCTTGTTTTTGAGGACCTTCACATCCCGGTCCGTGATTTCAACTGGTTCCTCGACGAACTGCAACCGCTCGTCGATAGTGAGTTCCTTAAAAGGAATTATGAGGGTCTCATCTGACAAGCACTTCTTCAGATTCGACACGTGAAAGACATTGTGAACTGCACCGAGTTCAGCTGGTAAGTTTAGCTTGTATGCCACTTTGCCAATCTTCTCTAAGATTTCGAATGGTCCGACGTACCGCGGATTTAGTTTGCTCCGTTTGCCAAAACGAACCACACCCTTCCAGGGTGAGACTTTAAGTAAAACCCGGTCCCCGACCTGAAATTCCAAAGGCTTTCTATGCTTGTCCGCGTAGGCTTTCTGACGGTCGCGTGCTGCCGCCATGCGTTGTCGTATCTGTGCTATCTTTTCTGTGGCGTCCACTACAATTTCTGGACCCGTGATCTGACTATCCCCCACCTCTGCCCAACAGAGAGGTGACCGGCATTTACGTCCGTACAATGCCTCGAATGGAGCGGCTTGTATGCTGGTGTGGTAACTGTTATTGTACGAGAACTCCACCAAAGGGAGATGCTTTTCCCAGCCGTTGCCGAAATCAATAACGCATGCTCTAAGCATGTCTTCAAGAGTTTGGATTGTTCGCTCAGACTGCCCATCCGTCTGAGGATGATATGCTGTGCTCATGTCTAACCGTGAGCCGAAGGATTTGTGCATTGCTTGCCATAGCTCTGACGTGAATCGTGCATCCCGATCCGAAATGATGGAGGTGGGCACCCCGTGCCTCGAAACAACTTCTTTAAGGTAGATGTCTGCGAGAGTGGAGAACTTATCCGTTTCCTTTATAGCTAGGAAATGTGCAGACTTGGTGAGTCGATCCACGATCACCCATATGGTATCATTCCCACGCTGAGATCTAGGTAGGCCTGTAACGAAATCCATGGAAATTTCTTCCCATTTCCATTGCGGTATCGTGGGTTGCTGAAGTAGACCCGCTGGTTTCTGGTATTCGACCTTGACTCTCGCACAGGTCAAGCATTTGCCGACATAAGTGGCAATGTGGGCCTTCATGCTAGGCCACCAATAAGTAGTTCTGATGTTGTGGTACATCTTATCCGACCCTGGATGTACCGAGTAGCGAGACTTGTGAGCTTCATCCATTACAAGTTCGCGTAGACCGCCATAAAGTGGGACCCAAATACGCCCCGTTACATAGTAGGCGCCGTCTGTCTTCTGTTCTAATCGTTGCCTTGAGCCGCGCAGGGCTTCAGCCCTGACGTTTTCTGGTTTCAATGCTTCTGCCTGAGCATCTCGTATCTGTGTAGGAAGGCTAGACTGAATCGTAAGCTGTAGCGCTCGCACGCGCCGTGGTAGAGTGTCTTTCCGACTGAGGGCGTCAGCCACAACATTGGCCTTGCCTGGATGGTACTTGATAGCGCATTCGTAATCGTTCAGTAACTCGACCCATCGCCGTTGACGCATGTTCAAATCCTTCTGCTTAAGGATATGCTCGAGACTCCTATGATCGGTGTAAATCGTGCACCTGGTGCCGTACAGGTAGTGTCGCCATATCTTAAGTGCGAAAACAACAGCTCCCAGCTCTAAATCGTGCGTCGTGTAGTTTCGTTCGTGAATCTTAAGTTGGCGTGAGGCGTAAGCAATGACCTTGTCGCGCTGCATCAACACACATCCAAGACCCTGAATGGATGCATCACAATAAACCACGAAGTCATCTGTGCCCTCTGGCAAGGAGAGGATAGGTGCACTGCAAAGTCTATCCTTTAGATGCTGAAAAGCAGTTTCCTGAGTGTTGCCCCAACGGTAGGTGACACCTTTCTGTGTCAGTAGCATAAGCGGCTGAGCAATCTTTGAAAGGTCTTTAATAAACCGTCTGTAGTAACCCGCCAAACCCAAGAATTGGCGTATTTCCGTTGGCGTACGTGGTGCAGGCCAGTTCCTGATTGAGTCTACGTTGGATGGATCGACATGAATCCCATCCTTGTTTACTACGTGGCCTAGAAAGTGGACTTCACAAAGCCAGAAGTCACATTTCGAAAACTTAGCGTACAGCTGTTCCTTTCGAAGAAGTTCCAAAATAAGGCGTAGATGCTGCTCGTGCTCCTCCTGACTCTTGGAGTAGATCAGGATGTCGTCGATGAAGACAATGACGAACTTGTCAAGATAGGGTTTGCACACCCTGTTCATAAGGTCCATAAATACGGCAGGCGCGTTCGTTAACCCGAACGGCATGACAAGAAACTCGTAGTGGCCATAACGAGTTTTGAATGCGGTTTTGGAGACGTCCTCATCCCGGACTCTCAGCTGATGATACCCTGACCTCAGGTCTATCTTCGAATAGTAGCACGACCCTTGCAACTGGTCGAATAAATCATCTATACGCGGAAGAGGATAACGGTTCTTCATCGTCACCTTGTTGAGTTCGCGGTAGTCTATGCACATCCTGAAGGTACCGTCCTTCTTTTTCACAAATAACACTGGAGCTCCCCATGGCGAAGAGCTTGGACGAATGAAGCCCTTTTCCAAGAGCTCTTGTAGCTGCTTTGACAATTCTTCCAATTCTGATGGAGCTAGACGATATGGTGCGCGAGCAATGGGTGCTGCTCCTGGAGCGAGCTCGATTTGAAATTCGACCTGACGGTGAGGCGGTAATCCAGGTAAATCTTCAGGAAACACCTGAGGGTAGTCGCGAACAATTGGAATATCCTCCAGTTTCTTCTCCTTCACTGATGCGTCTGTAACGAGTGCCAAGATTGCAGTGTGACCCTTCCGCAGACACTTCTGAGCCTTCAGGAAAGAGATGATGCCTACCACTGCACCACTCTTGTCACCTTGAACTTCGAGAGGTTCTTGACCAGAACGTGGAATGCGAATAATCTTCTCGCTGCACAAGATCTCCGCCTGATGTTGGGATAACCAATCCATCCCTATAACGATATCAAAACTTCCCAAGACTATGGGAATAAGGTCGATCGAGAATGTTTGACCGGCTAAGACGATACTACAACCCCTGACTATTTGCGTGGCTTCTAAACTCTTACCATTAGCTAGTTCTACGATGTGGTTGGTGTTTAGGGGTGTTGATGTACGTTTTAACAATTTACTGGCTTTCACAGAAATATAGCTTGTATCCGCACCCGAATCAAATAAAACAGTAACATAAATATCGTCGAGGAGAAACTTACCCATAACCACATTGGGATCATTCACTGCGTCGCCCCGACCTAGCACGAAAGCTCGACCCCTTGCCTCATTGCCGTTGTTGTTGTTTCCCCCGTTGTTGTTGTTCCCATTGCCCTGATTGTTGTTGTTGCGGTTTTGGTTCTGGTTCAACTGAGGACAATCGCGTTTGTAATGACCTTCTGCCCCACACTGGAAACATCCCCGATTTCCACGCTGTGGTTGCTGCTGCTGTGGATTTTGAGGAACCGGTGGCGGAAGTTGCTGATTCTGGTTCGCAGGTCGTGAGCTCCTGCAATCTTTGGCTTCATGCCCTAGCTTGAGACATCTCTGACAACGTTCTTTGCGACACCTTCCACTGTGGTGCCTGTTACACTTGTTACATAGTGGGTGAACTCCCCGGTATCCACCCTGCCCCTGACTGCCAGATGATTGCTGACTCGAATTCTGGTAGTCATTCGTCCTGCGCTGCTGTGCTTGAGACTGAACGGAAACTGATCCCCTGATGGAATCCCCATCCCATTTCCGTTTGTTGTCGTTGGGTGTAGCAGAAGTAGCAGCTGGAGTAGTAGTTGCACTGACGCGTTTGGGCAGCTTGTTCTGTTCTACTGCCTGATCTGTGAGTCGATGAGCAAGACGCTGGATGTCTTGGATGTTGTCGAGGTTTGCCGATGTAACATGGCTCTGGATCTCTAGCGCAAGTCCCTTGAGATACAAGTCAATGCGCTTCACTGGAGGGTCCACCATAGTTGGACACAGAATGGCCAGTTCGTTTGACCGCTTTGTATAGGCTTCAATCTCTGACCCCATCATTTTCAAGTGATAAAGCTCGTTCTCCAACTTGTGGATGTCATCACGCGTGCAGTATTCCCTCTTAATGAGTTCCTTGAAGTCGTTCCAGGGTGTGGCGTTAGCAGCTGCCAACCCTAAAATCTGAACTTGGGCGTTCCACCAAGTTAGTGCTATTCCTTCTAGCGTGCCAGTGGCGTATTTCACCCTGCGAGCCTCAGGGCATTCACACATCTCGAACACAGACTCGAGCTTTTCAAACCAGTGGAGGAGTCCCACTGCCCCCTCTGTGCCGCTGAAAGTACTTGGACGACAGTCCATGAAGTTCTTGAAAGTGCAGACAGGTTGCTGCGCGTGCTGACCTATTGTGTACGAATAGGGCAAAGATTAAATACAAGGGCTAGTTTAGGAGTGTAGGATCTAAAGATCCTAGTGTAGTTATGACTACAGGATATACTACTTGCTTGTGCGGCTGCAAGTGCCGCAGCAACTTGAGCTTGAACGAGAGCCTCTAGCTGGGCTTGTGTCATGTTAATTCGTCCAGACATGATCTTCATTGTAAAAGTAGCATAAGTGAGAATGGTTCGCGAGTAGGGCGATGACAGAAAAGCGTAAGCACGTAGGTATTCTCATGTAATAAAGTCATGTGTATCTAAGCATAATGCGAGCAAAGTTCTATATAGTTCTAGCATGCAGGTAATAAACATAAACCTTATTACCTAGGATGTCGAGTCTTGCACGTGGAGCGAAGCGTCGTTGTGGATCGTTGAGAGCACTGTTCTGGTTATAGTCTGGTTTTAATAAAAAACGTTTTCCCCATATTAAAACCAAGTTCTCTATAACCAATGGCTCTGATACCAATCTGTCACACCCCCAAAATCCACACGCGGAGTACCACCGCTTGGAGGCGTGACATGACCAGGATCAAACCATCAATCATATCAAACATAGCATTTAATAATATAAGTAGATAATGTAGTGTTCAAAACCAAACTTTGTTTAAGTAGCGGAAGCATGTAAATAAAAGCCCAAAACATAAGTATTAATGTATGAAATGTCATAAGTGTTTAATAAGCGTTCATGATCCATTGCCCACAACGACCCGCTCCTCCTTGTGCAAGCTCCAATAGTACCTAAGGTCCTGCAAGGCATGCAGCAGAGAGTCAAAAACTAGTTGAGCGAGTTCACAGAAAGTAAGTTCAGTAATAGTAATTGTATGAGTCGTATTATGTTCGTTCATTGTTCATGTATAGTATTGGTTTCCATCGCAGCCCTCTAGGCATGTATGCGAAGATTTAGGAAAGTTCTCAAGTATTCTAGACTATGTATATTTGTATCGCTGGCCACCCTGGCATGTGTGCGAAGTTTAGTATGTATAGTTCGCAGCCTTCCTAAGGCATGTGTGCGAAGATCAGTCATAATATCGCAGCCAACCCTTGGCGTGTGTGCGAAGATCAGATCAAGTGGGTATACTAGTCTAGCCGTATCTTATCATTTACCATCCTCACCCTGAGGACCATATCATTAGGTTCCATTAACTATGTACGCACGAAATAATCATCCAATCCCATTCCCACCCTGGGAACCCCATGCCTTGGCTGTGTGAACTCACCTTGGGTTGCTCGGCAGATACACGAAGAGGTTTCTTGAACTAAAGTGGTCAACCACGTCCTAACAGGGTTACCACACAAGTCAGGTTTGGTTCAAGTAATGCACGTATGATTCATAGCAACACGTATAGCACGCAAACAGTCAAAAATATAATATTCACCACTTGTGCGATTCGGATGGTTGGGCCAATGAGCTTGTGCGAGCCCAACCATCTTGTGCGATATGAATGTCTAAGCCCAAACTATACCCGACCCAACATATAAATAAGCCCAACAGAAGAGAAGTCCAAAACATAAACATACTCGGCCCATGAAAAGCCTTGTGCGATCCGACTGGGCTTGTCCGATCCGAGCTGCTTGTGCGATCAGCTCTATTACTCGGCCCAATACTACGGCCCAATAAATAACTAAGCCTTGTGCGATCCTATTGGGTTGTGCGACCGGATATGGGCTTGTGCGGTTCTACTTGGGCTGATCGGCCCAACTGCTTAACAACGTTACCACAACTATCCAGCCCGGTCCATGTGTCTTGTGCGACTCGTATTGGGCTTAGAGGCCCAATCGTTAAACACATGTGCGATCCAGCAGGCCTTGTGCGACTGGACATGTCTTGTACGACTGGCCAGACTTGTGCGAGAGAACCTCTTATGCGACTAGGGGCCTTGTGCGACCGGTTTAACAAAGTTCAGGATTTCTTGCCAATCGGTTACAATTATCATTTGTCATCAATAGTTTCCAAGTTTAGAATCAATTAACAATTACTCAGTTTCATATCATGATGGATTTCGATCAAACAAAGTGGTTAACATCCAATTCTTATGAACCCTAACCTAATCATAACATGAACATCAAACACAATCCTTAACATATATCACATCACAGCCGATCACTAGTGTTCGGTTATAACTCTAGGTTATGCAATCCAAATCATAAACATCAACCAATTCCTCATGTAAATCAAACGAATCAACTAACCCTTCAATCTAGTAACCCGTGAACCATTTTCATAAACACTTCATTCTATCATAATCAATCTTATGAATCCATATCATTAATGATTTCATTAACAAAACCTTAGACTATCATACAAGGTTATAGCATCATAACATCAATCATCATGCAAATAAATAATTAACAACACACTAACCGGTTAGAACAAAGAATGATCCAGATTAAAAGAGCTTCGAGGAAGGGAAGATGTTGCTGCCGTCGAGTTCGAGATTGAGGGAGAGAGAGCTAGGGTTTGTGAGTGTAAAGTGTTTGGTAAAAATGTGAGATGGTAATCACCTCTCAAGTGTATACGAGTGGGGGATGGGCCGACCTAAACATGGGCTGCCTTAAGTCCGGTTACAAGCTTTACGGCCCAAAGGGCTTGTGCGACTTGGGTTTATGTGTGTTGTGCGATTCGGGTTATACAAGTATACACACTCACATGTAACACATATAATCACATTAATCATTTAATCCATTAACCAAGTTAACATACGTTACATATATTACAAAGACGGGTTCGAAATACGAGTTGTCACATTGTTGAAGTAGGCCCGCTGGTTTCTGATACTCCACTTTGACCTTTGCACATGTCAAACACTTGCCGACGTAAGTAGCAATGTGGGCTTTCATGCTAGCCCACCAATATGTTGTTTTGAGATCGTGGTACATCTTATCCGACCCTGGATGTACCGAGTAGCGGGACTTGTGAGCTTCGTCCATTACCAGCTCGCGTAAACCGCCAAAAAGTGGGACCCAAATACGCCCCGTTACATAGTAGGCGCCGTCTTCCTTTTGTTCCATTCGTTGCCTTGAGCCGCGTAAGGCTTCAGCTTTGACGTTTTCAGGCTTTAATGCTTCCATCTGAGCAGTTCGTATCTGTGCGGGAAGACTGGACTGAATAGGGAGCTGCAAGGCTCGTACGCGTCTAGGTAGAGTGTCTTTCCGGCTTCGTCAGCCACAACATTGGCCTTGCCTGGATGGTACTTGATGGCGCATTCGTAATCATTGAGAAACTCGACCCATCGTCGTTGACGCATGTTCAATTCCTTCTGCTTGAAGATATGCTCGAGACTCCTGTGATCGGTGTAAATAGTGCACTTGGTACCGTACAGGTTGTGTCGCCATATCTTAAGCGCAAAAACAACAGCTCCCAGCTCTAAATCGTGCGTCGTGTAGTTTCGTTCATGAACCTTGAGTTGACGAGAGACGTAGGCAATAACCTTATCCCGTTGCATCAATACGCAACCAAGACCCTGTATCGATGCGTCACAATAAACCACGAAGTCATCCGTGCCCTCTGGCAATGAGAGAATGGGTGCGCTGCATAGTCTATCCTTCAGGTACTGAAAGGCAGTTTCTTGTGTATTACCCCAACGATAGGTAACACCTTTCTGTGTCAACATAGTGAGCGGCTGTGCGATCTTGGAGAAGTCTTTAATAAATCGTCTGTAATACCCTGCCAAACCCAAGAATTGGCGTATTTCCGTTGGTGTATGCGGTGCAGGCCAGTTCCTGATCGAATCTACCTTGGATGGATCAACATGAATCCCATCCCTGTTCACCACATGGCCTAAGAAGTGGACTTCACGAAGCCAGAAGTCGCATTTTGAAGCTTGGCGTACAATTGTTCCTTTCGAAGAAGTTCCAAGATAAGACGTAAATGCTGCTCGTGTTCCTCCTGACTCTTGTCAAGATAGGGTTTGCACACCCTGTTCATAAGATCCATGAAAACTGCAGGCGCGTTCGTAAGCCCGAATGGCATAACAAGAAACTCGTAGTGACCGTCGCGAGTTCTGAATGCTGTCTTGGAGACGTCCTCCTCGCGGACTCTCAGCTGATGATACCCTGACCTTGGTTTGCTCGGTATGCTAAGTGGGTGCTCGCGACAATAAATCAATTAATCAAGGCCTAAGGTAATGCATGTATTCACAGTCAGTACATGTTTGTAAGTTTTCGCATGCAAAGTTCGTCACATAGTGTGTATAACAGTTAACATTAAGCACTACAACCAGTTAATCATCTTCATACGATTCAAGGAAGAACATGCGGTTAACATACTTCATCAAGTTATCACACTGAACAGGATTCACACACTAGAAATGTTACATGTCTAACTGAATTAACTTCTTTACAGCCATAACGGAGTTAATATGTTTAACTGGTTTTACCATCTGACACAGTTTATTAACTAATCGAGTTAACAGAGTTAATAACTTGATCAAGAGTCGAATCATGTATATAACAAGCAATAGCTGGGTTATCACATACAATAACATTCAAAGTCTCATACTTAAACATGAAGTCGGTCACCCCACACAAGTAAAAGGTCGGACATATTCATATTAAATAAATTCGGACTTAATGTCCTTGGGTAAAACTCGGACATCAGTGTGTGTGGGGGGGGGGGGGTTAACAAGGTCGGACAAAGGGACATGATGTCAAAAAGTCGGACCAAGAGGACATGGGGTTAAAACTCGGACCCTAGGTCATGAAACTCGGACCTGATTCACTTTAGCAAAACTCGGACATATCAACTTCCAGAAACTCGGACAACATAATCAAGCAAAGGTCGGACCCCTTTGCTTAATTAAAGTCGGACCACCCACGTTTTTTTGTTTATTAAAACTCGGACAGAAGCACATCCTAACAAAACTCGGATCCTGCTACTTAGTTGTAAAGATCGGACCTCTTAACTTCATAAAGATCGGACCTCATAAACTTCACAAGGATCGGACAACTTGCATTCATTAAAAGTCGGGCACATTCATTTAAAACTCAGACAAAACTTGTAAAATTAAAGCTCGGACCCTTATAATCATATCAAAAGTTCGGACATGTTTGTATCTTAAAGAACTCGGACCTTTACCTCTCATAAAAAGTCGGACTAGGGTTATGCACATATAATTCGGACAAATGTTGATTTTATAAACTCAGACAATTATATCAATCCAAACTCTGACTAACACAAGTGCGTGAATTTCAATCTTTGCACATAATCAAGGCATCAGTTACAACTTTTCATTCATACGAACAAAACCCTACTTCATACTTTCCTTACTGCAGAATCAATACGACAAACAATATTCCTTCATATCATGCATCAACATTATCAAGAAATCGATTGTACAATTAGTCACTCATCTTTATCACAATAATTAGAATCAAATTAAAGCACAGAACCATCAAATCATTGCTAGGGTTTACAAGTATCTCAATAACCAAGAGTTGATACAATCAAACAATCAATAAGCAATAATCAACAAACAATTACCTTGAATGATTCTAGAGAAAATGTGGAAATCAAAGTGATGAATGTCTTGCCAATGATGATGGTGATGATTGCTAGAGAAAAGTACGTGCTTGGATTTTCGTGACAATGATTAGTGAACAAGGGATTAGGGTTAAGTATAATTTAGGTTTCACTAATTACTCTATACTACCCTAAGTATTATATTTTGCACAAGCACACCATCTCATCACCATTTCACAGTTTCACCACCAAGATTATATATTTGTCAAGTCTTTCACAATTAACAAACAACCATGCACAATCACACAATACGATTCGTTGCATCAAAACGTATACAATTCCATAGCAATCAATTGTGCAAATAAACAGCTAAACAATACATGAACGTGCAATAAATGCGAAAGAGAAATCTTGGAAATTCGAGTTGTCACAGACCCATCCACCAAAAGTATAAGAAGTTCCTAGTTATATTTACATAACAGTTGAAGGTTTCGTCTCAAGCCAAGACCCATCCACCTCCAACTGTTATACTGTTCAAAATGCATGCAGGAAAAGTAAAATGCAGGAAAAAGTAAATTGTTTCAGGATTACAGACCAACGATCAAATTTAAAAAAAAGTGGGGTCCGACCTAGGCATCAACATCCATCATCGGCCACTTAAATGCCCTCACACAGCAGCATCTTCACCAGCCTTCTCCGTCTTCTCAGCCTCAGCCTCAGTGTATTCCGAAGCATTCTTTTCTTATGTGGTTGGTTATGCGTCGTAAACTCTTGACACAAGACAAGATCCTACAATGGGATTTCTCGAGAAGAAGGAATATGAACATGATGTGCTGTCTCCTTTGTTATGCTAATATTGATTCTCATGGCCATCTTTTCTTTGAGTGTGCTTATTCGAAGCTAGTGTGGAACTCGGTTCGTAATAAAGGTGGTATGCATAATGTCGGTTCAGATTGGAGCTCTATTGTTGACTGGATAGTTACTAGGTCCCGGTCTAAGTCTGCGTCCATCTATGTAAGCAGATTAGTCCTGGCAGCTACTACCTATTTTATTTGGCAAGAGAGGAATGCAAGACTGTTCAAGAACCAGACAAGACCGCCAGAAGCCCTAAGTGATGTGATTCTTGATACGGTTCGTTACAAACTTATAGGAGCAAAGCTGAAAGACACGTTGAAGGTGAAGGAGCTGCTTCGAGCATGGGAGATCTACGATACACGGGTCTTTGACGATGGCAGCTGATTATATTTAGAGTGTTTGTTAAGGGTGATGTCTAGATTGGTGGTCTAGTTGTTCTTCTTTTTGGAGTTTTGTATGTCTGGTTTACTTTCATGGGTGTTCCATGTCTGAACTAGTATGGATTCTCCATACTACTTGTTTTGTTTTGTTTATGTTGATATATAGAATCACCGGGGTAACCCTTTACCCAAAAAAAAAAAAAACAAGAGGAATGCACTACGGATCCTCAGCAACGTCTCAGGCCCTAGGATCCTATTCTCAACCAGCAGGATCCTTCTCTCAGCATCAAGGATCCTTCGCTAGCTCAGGAGGATACATGGGGACGCAACAGGTTCAAGGATCCTCTCAGGTTCAAGGATCCTCTTAGGTTCAAAGATCCTCCTTTCAACCTAAAGGATCCTCTCAAGTTTTCGGATCCATGGATTATCCTCCAAGACCCCCATTCACAGTGCATCAAGGATCCAATGTTTCTCAGGATCAAGGATCCTTAAGAAGCTTGCAGCTCGGAAGTTCAGATGTCCATCAAGGAGACTGTTTTGGTCAAAAATCACACAAGGATAATGTAACCAAACTTTATGTAAACGGGGTATGATGCTTGGTTAATTATAAAAGTAAAGGATCACTTTTATGAGAAATAGGCAAAGACACAATGATTTATACGAGGAAAAAGCCCTTGATCAATGTATGATCTCCGGCATAAAAAACCTCGGGTGATGGCAACTACCGATCACCAACTTCAATATAAGAAAAATATAGTTACAACTTCGGATGATAATGAGCTGAGTACAAGGATCACTATAGTTTCGAGTGTCTAAGCGTGTGAGAATTGTGTTGTGTGTCGTCGTGTGTTCTTCCAAATGAGGAAGAGTGGTATTTATACAAGTGCAGGTGACCTATTTTAGGTAAAAAGACTAATAATCAGCTCATTACCCCTTTAGAAACAAAAACAATCTAGCCTAAATTGCCGCCCTTAAATCAAGCTAAGTTTCCATATCCTTTGCAACGTCTATCTCTGATTTAGCTCATGCTATAATTGTGAAGACGCGTCCCTTGATTATGATGCTAAGAGCGTATCCTGCTAGATGTTCCTGCAAAACAACATTAAATTCAACGAAAGCAACTGTTAGCATGAGGATCCTATGATGGTCCGTGATCCTGATCCTGGAACTCTGCTGAGGATCACTATCTGCCAAAGAAATAAGGATCACTGGTTAGGATCACATGTGAGGATCATGTATTGTAAAAATCCAGCCCTAACAATTGCCCCCAAAATATAAGGAGTGATTTTGTAAATAAATGAGTTATATTTTGTTCTGATCTTATCTTCAACGGACAACTCCGAATAACTAGCCGTTACAACCGGACTAGCCGTTGCGATCATTACGTCACTGAGGTGACATCCCTGCAAATCATGATTATAAATAGGAGATAGGGTTGGGATCGATCCTCATTTAAATTCAAGATATCTTCCCTTTATAATCTCCGTCGAAGGTTGATCAGGTACTCTCTTCCCTTCTCTTTTCTCTCTTTCTTCTATTGCTCTGTTTTCTACTCCCCTGTTTCTATTTTCCCATAAGGATGTTGCTCCGAAATTCTCCTCACAAGGATCACAGGAAGAGTAGTCCGTTAAAAGGCCAAGGGATCATCAAGGATTCTCCTACCAAGAGATGTTGTTATACCGACTCTCTCATTGATAGGATCCGTCACTGTTTTCCGGCGGATACCGTTTTTAAATCTTTTTCTACTACCGCTCTAAGTGATTTTATCTCCGACACCTGGGTGGCTTTCCCTGCAACTCGGTTCACCATAGGGTATTCGTATCCTTTTCCAGACTTCACCCAATCTTTCTTTTCCTTAACCGGCATTTCTTACATCCAAGCTATGCCGATGATCTGGAGGGTTCTGTATACCTTCGAGAGGATCATCGAGCAGAAAGGGATTGACCTGGGAATGGCGGAGTTGGCCGAGCTTTATGATCTTACCACGTTTGGTTCTCATCGATACTTGCTGAAACGGAAAGCCGGGGAGGATCACCCTGTTTTCAAGGTTACAAAAAATGATACAAACTGGAAGCGACGCTTATTTTTTGTTAGAAGGGATACCATCCCTCATGGGAAGGATCTGCCCAAGGAGTGGGTCACTCATGGTAGGATAGAGGATCCTTGAAGGATCACCATCAGACTTGTCTCTTATGATGAGGATCACTAATGTCTTTTTTATCCTTTGTGCAGCTATATCCATTGCTCATCTTAAGCTAACCCCTGCTGCAAGAGAAAGAGTCTTAGCTTTTAAAAAGCTTGATCCTGAGGTCAGAAGTTTTCAAGTCACCGTCCAAGATTCACAAGAAGTATCCTCCGCATCTGCCACTATGTCAAGTAAGTATCCTTATAAAAAAGTAGGTTATATGTAAGATTGTTTAATTAGTAAGGGAACTTATCTTGTTTTTCGATTGTGTAGGTGCTGGAAAATCTGCTAAGTCCGCCAAGTCTGCCTCCAAGTTTGGGATAGATGATCTTGCCAACGTCAAGTCTTCGAGGAGGAAGGCTCCTGCTGCTAGTCCTTCAGTTTCAGCCCCTAAAGCACCTATCCGGGGTAAGGGGAAAAAGACGAAAACTTCTGAGGATCTCCAAGGATTTCCCCTCCTCCGTCAGCAATTCCTTGATTATTTCGACGATGTTAGGATCACTGCCCCTGTTGGTTATCCTGACAAGTCTAAGGATCACCTATGTCTGATGTTGTTTTACTGTTTTTCTTGTAGAAATTCACCGAAATGGAGACTTATGTTAACCAAGTTGAAGATCAAGATCGTCAAATTGCCGACCTCCGACAGATGGGTGTGCTGAAGGATCTCAAGATTGCTGATCTTGAGAAGGAGATCCGGGCTATTAAGGATGAGGCTGTCAAAGCATTGATCAACTTTGACTATGAGAAGCATGACGTCACTCAGGATGCTAAAGTCTCTGCCGCGATAGCTGTTAGGGCTGGATTTTTACAATACATGATCCTCACATGTGATCCTAACCAGTGATCCTTGTTTCTTTGGCAGATAGTGATCCTCAGCAGAGTTCCAGGATCAGGATCACGGACCATCATAGGATCCTCATGCTAACAGTTGCTTTCGTTGAATTTAATGTTGTTTTGCAGGAATGACTAGCAGGATCCGCTCTTAGCATCACAATTAAAGGACACGTCTTTACAACTATAGCATGTGCTTAATCGGAGATGGACGTTGTGAAGGATATGGAAACTTGGCATGATTTAAGGGCGATAATTTAGGCTAGATTTACTTTTATTTCTAAAGGGGTAATGAGCTGATTATTAGTCTTTTTACCTAAAATAGGTCACCTACACTTGTATATATAACACTCTTCCTCATTCGGAAGAACACACAACACAACTCTCCCACGCTTAGACACTCGAAACTATAGTGATCCTTGTACTCAGCTCATTATCATCCAAAGTTGTAACTATTTTTCTTATATTGAAGTTTGGTGATCGGTAGTTGCCATCACCCGAGGTTTTTTATGCCGGAGATCATACATTGATCAAGGTCTTTTTCCTCGTATAAATCATTGTGTCTTTGCATATTTCACATTGAAGTGATCCTTTACTTTTTCTACAAACCAAGCATCATACCCCATTTACATAAAGTTTGGTTGCATTATCCTTGTGTGATTTTTGACCAAAACAGTTTGGCGCCCACCGTGGGGCAATTGGTGCTTCATTCATAAGAAAACTTTCTGTTCGAAATCATTTCAAAGAATTACATGGCTTCATCATTGAAAAACATGTCCACGGCGATGTCTGCAGTCACCTCGTCTCAGAACACTCTGCCTCCTCCACCGGCAGGATCCCAGAAGAATGCTGAGAAGAGACAAACTCCTACTAACTCTAAACCTCCATCTTCTTCTGCTATGAATTCTTATATTCCCAGTACTGGTGATGTATTTACTTTGATTTTGCAGATGAAGGATCGTATGCAGCGGCAGGATGAAACTAATGAAAGGATCCTTAGGGAAATTGGAGATCTCAAAAGACAAAGGAGAACGGCAGAGGATCATTCCCCACTGATGCCCAAATCCTTGAGCTTTGATACTCCAATGATCACTTCTCAGCCATCGGAAATTCCAGACGTGCAAATTATGGGAGAATCAAGAGGATTGCACCTCGGATCAACAGCAATGACTCAGACATCAGGCTCACACTTTCAGCCGGCAGGATCCTATCCCCAGCATATGGGATCCTTCATGAAATCAGGAGCCTACCCGGGAGCGCAGCAGTTTCAAGGATCCTACTTTGTCCCAGGATCATCCCAGGTTCAAGGATCCTCCTTCGTTCCAGGATCATCTCAGATACCAGGATCCTTCCAGATACCAGGATCCTCCCAGATGCCAGGATCCCTAAAGAGTTTGCAAACAGGAAGTCTAGATGTCCATCAAGGGGACTTCCTTCCAATGCAGACCATTGCTTCCACTGGTCCCTCCGTTATTCCAGAATCCCAGCAATATGGATTCACTAACTTGAACCCAATAGGAGGTAACACTTTAAATAATTATCTTACCACTAACCATGGATTCATGCAGGATACAGGTATCAATCATGCTATGGCCAGGGAGTTGCAGAAGCTAAAAGATATGATCTCAAGTGTTCCAGGGGTAGTCAAGCCTATCCCAGAGATCGCAGATGGAAGCCATAAGGTATCTCGCTTTGCACCACCAATTTGTGATGCAGAGGTACCCAAAAGGTTCCATATCCCTACTATGAAGCTGTATGATGGTACAACGGATCCTGAGGAGCACATAGCACAATACAGGGAAAGGATGGAGATCAATCCAATCCCGGAAAAGCTAAAGGAAGCATGCCTATGTAAAGGATTTGGATCCACTCTTACTGGATCAGCTCTTAAATGGCTGCTAAGTCTTCCCCCTTACTCTATTACTTCATTTGCTAATTTAGTTAATTTATTCAATAACCAATTCTCTTGTAGTAGAAAATTTGAAAGATTAACCAGTGATTTATATAGGGTAACTCAAAGTCATAATGAATCATTAAGGGATTATATAACTAAATTTAGTAAAGAATCCTTGGACATTCCCAACTTGGATATGGCTACGGCTGTTGAAGCCTTCAAAATGGGACTGCTTAAGGATTCATTATTCTATGATGATCTTGTTATGACACCATGCAGGAATCTAGATGAAGTAAGAACTCGGGCACTCAGGTTCATCCGGCTAGAGGATGACAAGAGGATCCAGGAGAGACAAGTAGGATCCTCAAAACAGGAGAAGCAAGGATCCTCCTTCAAGAACAAGAAATTCAAATCCTACCATAAAAATGAGAACCAGAATGTGCATGCTGTTGACCAAGAAGAGGATGATGAAGATTATCCTCCAATCTCAAAATATTGTTTTTCCGTTGATAATCATGAACTAATCCTTGCAATGCAGAATCTAGGTGAAAAAGCTAGGTGGCCCAGGAAGAATGATAAACCATCCGGGACTAAAAACAAGTCAAAATGGTGTGTATACCATGAGGATTTCGGGCATCTAACTGAAGAATGCATAGCTTTAAGAAAAGAGATTGGATATCTATCAAGCAAGGAGCACCTAAAAGAATTGTTGGGAAGAAAAAAGCAAAAAACTCAGGATCCTGAAAGGATCCCTGAAAAGGCTCCAGTACCTCCGGCAAATGCACAAGTGATCAACTTTATTTCTGGAGGATCAGATATATGTGGTACATCCTTCTCGGCAGCCAAAAGGCATGCAAAGGAGTCAAAAATGGATAATGGAGAAAGACCTATTAGAACATCAAGTGTCTCAGAAGGGAAGATGATAACGTTTGATGAGGATGATCGCATTAACATTCAGGATCCTCATCATGACAGTTTAGTTATTACTCTCTTTATCTCTAACCATTTTGTCCGCACGATCCTTATCGATGGAGGAAGCTCAGTGAACATTATCCAGCTTGATGTTCTGAAGAAAATGGGTATTCCAGAATCAGACATCACACCAAGATCCTCCGTGCTTGTGGGATTCAGTGGAGAAACGAAGAAAACTCTGGGGGACATCAAACTCCCAATCTACGTGGAAGGATTACATAATTATCAAAAATTTTGTGTTATTGACTGTTTATCTTGTTGCAATGTTATCCTTGGCAGGCCCTGGATACATGATATGAAAGCAGTCCCATCCACCTATCATCAATGTGTGAAACTCCGTAGCCCATGGGGGATAATCAAGATCGACAGTGATCAGCAGGAGGCTAAGGATTGTTATACATCATCCATGAAGCCAACCTCGAAGCCAAGGGAGCAATAGCAATTACAGTATCCTCCGAGGAATGTCTTGGAGGCAAGGGAACAAGATGTGGATGAAATCCTCTTGGATCCTAGTGATCCTGAATCAAAAATCTATATCGGATCAGGGATCCTTGGCAAGATGAAAGAAGACATGATATCCTTCCTCAAAAGAAGAAAGTCTACCTTTGCATGGAAGCACGAAGATATGAAAGGTATATCTAAGGATATCATAACTCATAAACTTGGCATTGACAGGTCTATCAAACCAATCCATCAAAAAAGGAGGAAGTTTGCACCAGAAAGGAATGCCATTATCCAAGAAGAAGTAGAGAGACTACTTCGAGCAGGTATGATCAGAGAGGTAAAGTATCCAAAATGGTTAGCCAATGTGGTCGTTGTCCAAAAGAAAAACGGAAAGTGGAGGGTATGTGTCGATTTCACTGATCTGAATAAGGCATGTCCCAAGGATCCTTTCCCATTACCCCACATTGACTCCATGGTGGATGCAACAGCGGGGCATGAACTGTTGACCTTTATGGATGCATCATCTGGATTCCAACAAATTCAGATGGAACCATCTGACCAAGAGGATACAGCCTTTATGACCCCAACAGGTTTGTATTGTTATATTGCCATGCCTTTTGGATTAAGAAATGCAGGTGCAACATATCAAAGGCTGGTGAATATGATGTTTAAAGATCAAATTGGACAAACTATGGAAGTATACATAGATGATATGGTAGTCAAATCAAAGAAAGCTGAGGATCACCTAAGGGATTTGGAAGAAGCATTTGATATCCTTGATAATTATAACATGAAGCTTAATCCTTCAAAATGCCACTTTGGCGTTAAGGCAGGTAAATTCCTAGGATATATGGTAACTCAGAGGGGCATTGAAGCAAGTCCGGAGCAAATTAAAGCACTAGTGAACATCAAGTCCCCTGCCAATGCTAAGGATGTGCAAAGGCTAACAGGCAGGATAGCAGCTCTGAACAGGTTCATATCAAAATCCTCAGAAAAATGTAAAGAATTTTACGATATCCTAAGGAAGAACAAGAAGTTTGAATGGACTGAGAAACATGAGAATGCTTTACAAGCCCTTAAAGAATATATGTCCTCAGCACCAGCATTAACAAAGCCCGAAAAAGGAGATGTGTTATCCATATATTTGGCGGTATCCTCAACCGCTGTAAGTGCTGTCCTTGTTAAGGATCATGAAGGTACACAATATCCTATCTACTATGTAAGTAAGAGTTTACTTGATGCCGAATCCAGGTACTCACACCTCGAAAAACTTATTCTTGCATTAATCATGGCATCAACTAAGTTAAGGCATTATTTTGAAACCCATACTATTGTTGTTAGAACTAACTTTCCAATTAAGAATGTCCTCAGGAAACCAGAGATGTCAGGAAGAATGGCTAAGTGGGCAGTAAAGCTTAGTACCCATGATATAAGATATGAGCCAAGAACAGCCATTAAATCCCAAGCATTAGCTGACTTTGTGGCTGATTTCAGTAGTGATCTACAAAAAGAAGCAGAATTGGAAGTCCAGCAGCTGGATGAGACCAAGGATCCTTGGATACTACACACTGATGGATCCTCAAATGTCAAGGGCACAGGGCTCGGGATACTACTAAAATCGCCACAGGGGGACATAATACCCCACTCCATAGCCTGTGAGTTCCAAGCAACTAACAATGAGGCTGAATATGAAGCCTTAATTGCTGGCTTACAAATTGCTAAGGATATGGGGGTAAAGTATCTTAAAGTATATGTAGACTCATTATTGATCACCAATCACTTTAATGGATCCTATGCTGTTAAAGGTGAAAAACTAACCAAATATTTAGAGATAGTCAAGGAATTGGCACTCTCTTTTGTCTCTTTCAGCTTAACACAGGTACCAAGGGAGGATAACACGGAAGCTGATGCATTGGCCAACTTAGGATCATCCTTAAAGATTCCAGAAGATATAAGTATCCCTATCATCCATATCCTGGCTCCTGCTATTGAAAATCAGGTAGCCATGGAAATAGAAGAGGATACTACAGTAATCCCTAGTGAGGAAGCTCAATCTTATGCAGGATCATGGATCTCACCAATCATAAGATACTTGCAATACGGGGAGATTTCGATGGGAGAAAATCCTAGAGCCTTCAGGATTAAGGTATCTCAATTCACAATCTTAAATAATGTGCTATATAAACGATCTCTTGCAGGACCATATTTGAGATGTATCGAGGATCCTGAAATTGAAGAAGTGTTGAGAGACTTCCATGAAGGAGATTGTGGAAACCACACTGGGGGCAGGGCATTGTTCTCAAGGATCCTTAGAACAGGATACTACTGGCCAACCATGAAAAGGGATGCTGTAGAATATGCTAGGAAATGTGATCCTTGTCAAAGACACAGCAATATCCTTCATCAACCAGCTGAATTGCTACACCCCATACCATCCTCTTGGCCATTCATGAGATGGGGGATGGATATAGTTGGCAAGCTCCCTAAAGTACCTGGTGGAAAAGTATTTATGCTTGCCATGACTGACTACTTCTCTAAGTGGATAGAAGCTGAAGTTTTGCTCAAGTCAGAGAAAAAGAAGTTATATCCTTTATCAAAAGAAACATTATAACTAGATTTGGCATTCCCTCTGAAATTGTATGTGATAATGGTTCCCAATTCATTGGAAGCAGAACTACTAACTTTTGTGACAGTTGGGGAATCAAGATGATAACATCAACACCGGTTCATCCACAAGCCAATGGCCAAGCAGAATCATCCAACAAGATCATCATCAACAATCTGAAGAAGCTAGGACCCAAGAAGGGAAAATGGGCAGAGGAGTTACCTTATGTGCTATGGGCTGATAGAACAACTCCCAAGAATGCCACTGGTCAAACACCTTTTTCTTTAGTATTTGGGGCAGAAGCAGTGATCCCAACAGAGATGGTGATCCCAACTGCTAGAACAAGTGCTCGTGATCCTGAAGTGAATGCTACAATCCTGGCTCAGGATTTGGATACTATTGAGGAAATCGGGGATCTGGCTAGGATAAGGATGGCAAGCTACCAACAAAGAATGGCTGGTGCTTACAACAAAAATGTTAGGATAAGGTGTGACACCCCAGGAAAACCAGTGAACGCTATAACTTACCTAGCTTCCTCAGTGAGTGCATACCAAATTTCGGGACGAAATTTCCAACTAGTTGGGGATAATGTGACAACTCGAACTTTAGACTTGCTTTGATGTAACGTTACGTGCTTATGATAACTGAATTATAGGATTTTAAATGAATATTTGTTATGTGCGTATGTATGTTATGTGTTGCACGAGCCCAAACTACACAAACCGGTCACACAAGCCCGTTTGGGCCACACTTTGAAATCGGACCCCACTAGATAACCGAGTTGGGCTCGGCCCACTCCCCACTCGCAAACACTAAACCCTTTGGTAAGGGTTTGATTCTCATTGTTGTTACAATTTTCATAACACACACACACAAACCCTACTTGCTCTCTCTCTCTCTCGGCTTGCTTGGAACCCGACGGCAAGAACACCCCTACTCGGATCACCCTCTTCTCCTTCTTTAATCCGGTTAGTGATTATGTTATGGATTGTGTGTTATTGGTTGTTTATTGATGATTGCTTAATACTCGAAGGATTCTTGTTAACATGCTATGAATAATAATATTACTACCAATGATAGATAATGATCATGTAATTGGCTTGCACACGAATCGGATATGTATGAATGTATCGGCTGTTATGTACTGTTTGATCGGATATGATTAGTAACCGAGATCCATGTTAGAATGTATAACTATTGATGAATTGTTAAAGGGTTGTTCATGTTATTGTTTATACGGATTTAGTGTTAAAAACCCTGTTTGATCGGTGATTGCTTGTATGGTAAACTGTTAGTTGTTAATTGGTTTTTGGAAACTGTCAACGATAATTGAACTGCATAAATGTTGTAACTGAATTGCATGAAATCAGGAAGGCTGTTACACATCCGGTTGCGACATAGATTGCGAGTCGAAACCTCACAATCACGACTCGAGACCACAACAGCACAAGCCGGAACCATGGTTGCGAGTCCCGTTGCGACTCGTAACCACACCATGATGAGCCGAGATCACCATTGCGACTCGCAACCTCCTGTTGCGACTCGTAACCTCCGGCTGTGACTCGTAACCGGGCCATGATGAACCGAGACCACCGGTTGCGACTCGAGATCGCTGGTTGCGACTCAAGACCTTCTTTGCACGTACACTGTTTTGGGCCTACACTGTCACGGGCCCAACCTTATAACTGTTATGTTATTGGACTTGTTTACATAGTTGCTAATTGGACTGCTTATGTTAATTGGGCCGACTACTTGGACTCGTTACTTGATATGAACTGCTGATACGTTTATGTGATTTGCCATGATCATACCTGATACCATACGTGATACAAACGTGCTACATACGAACCTAACTTGCATAAGTAACCATGATAGGACGTGGTTGATCCCTTACTTGTATACTTGAGCATTTTATTGTCTGCCGAGCAAACCCAGGTGAGTTCACACTCCTACTAAGGCATGGGATTCCCGGGTCGTGGGAATGGGTTAAGGTTACCATTGACTAAGAACGTACATATGCTTTTCCTAGACTATCACCTACCATGATCCTCGGATGTCAGGACGGTTCCGTAGGTTAGGATAACACCTACGTGGTCATATGCCAATTACTGCCTCGGATGTCAGGCACGCACGTAAAACCTACGTGTACGCATTATTTACTTCTATCCTAGGTACAAAGGATACGTACGTGAAACCCACGTACACCCCCACGTCTCCTATCCTCGGTTATGAAGGATACGTGCGTGAAACCCACGTACACCCCATACGCGCTACTGTTCTCGGAAGAAGAACAGGGATGATACGAGTAGTTGATACGAATAGTCTAGTGGTCACATAACATGGGAAGCCCCCACCTATACAACGTACTAACGGCCCAGTAGAGCCATCCTTTACTTACTGTTACGCACTTACTTACTGTGAACTCGCTCAACTAGTTTGTTGATCATTCTGTTAAATGCCTTGCAGATCGTTAGGTACATGGAGTTTGCACGAAGAGGAGCCGGTCGTTGTGGACAAGGATCGTATTACTTTGTTAGACACTTATGACATTTCAGTATTTTTAACTTGGGTTACAACAATGCTTCCGCTACTTAAACAATGCTTGGTTTTGAAACATCGATCATGTCATGATAAACTATTTTAATGACTTTTATTATTATTAGACGCTATGTTTGATATGATTGATGGCTTGATCCTGGTCATGTCACGCTCCCAAGCGGTGGTACTCCGTGTGTGGATTTTGGGGGTGTGACAGATTGGTATCAGAGCCATTGGTTATAGAGAACTTGGTTTTAATATGGGAAAACGTTTTTATTAAAACCGGACTATAACCAGAACAGTGCTCTCAACGATCCACAACGACGCTTCGCTCCACGTGCAAGACTCGACATTTTAGGTAATAAGGTTTATGTTTATTGCCTACTTGTTAGAATTACTTAGAACTTTGCTCGTGGTATGCTTAGACTACAATGCTCACTATTTGCTATTGCTTAAGAACCCTTACGTGCTTACGCTTTTCTGTCATCGCACTATTCGCGAACTTTTCTCACCTATTTCGCCTTTGACATGAAGATCAATGGCTGGAAGAATTAACATGACACAAGCCCAGTTAGAGGCTCTTGTTCAAGCCCAAGTTGCTGCGGCAGTTGCAGCAGCTCAAGCAGGTAGTATATCCTGCAGTATAGGCACACACTAGGATCCCTAGATCCTACATTCACTCTTGTATTTAACTTCATCCTATTCGTACACAATAGGTCAACACGCGCAGCAGCCTGTCTGCACTTTCAAGAACTTCATGGACTGTCGTCCAAACTCTTTCAGCGGCACAGAAGGAGCGGTTGGACTCCTCCACTGGTTCGAGAAGCTAGAATCAGTATTTGAGATGTGCGAGTGCCCTGAGGCTCGCAAGGTCAAGTTTGCTACTAGCACCTTGGAAGGAATCGCGCTAACCTGGTGGAACGCGCAGGTGCAGATTCTTGGGTTGGCAGCTGCTAACGCCACCCCATGGAACGATTTTAAGGAACTCATCAAGCGTGAGTATTGCACGCGTGAAGACATTCACAAGCTGGAAGACGAGCTGTACAATCTGAAAATGGTTGGGTCAAAGATCGAAGCATATACGAAACGGTCGAACGAGCTGGCCGTGCTGTGTCCAACTATGGTGGACCCTCCATATAAGCGTATCGAAATGTATCTCAAGGGGTTGGCACCAGAAATCCAGAGCCACATTACTTCGGCTAACCTCGACAACATCCAGGAAATCCAGCGTCTCGCTCACCGTATTACCGATAAGGCAGTGGATCAGAATAAACTGCCTAAGCGTGTCAGCGCTACTGCTACAGTCACTCCTTCAGCTACTCCCGTTACCCTCAGTGACAACAAGAGGAAATGGGAGGGGGATTCAAGCAAAGCATCAGTTTCGGTTCAGTCTCAGAATCAGCAGCGAAAGACTGACAACTATCAAAGCCCTAACCAGTAGTCGTCAGGTAGCCACAGGCAGGGTGGATATCGCGGAAATCTTCCAAAGTGCAACAACTGCAACAAGCACCACAACGGTCAGTGTAACAAGGGTCGTTGTCAAAGATGCCTCAAGATGGGTCACGAGGCCAAAGACTGTAGAAGCCTTCGTCCTGCGAACCAAAATCAGCAGCAGCCTCACGCTCAGCCTAACCAACAACAGGGCAACAAGGGATGCTACAATTGTGGTGCTGAAGGCCACATCAAGAGACACTGCCCACAGCTCAACAGGAACCAGAACAACAACAACAACAACCAGGGCAACGGCATCAACAACAATGGGGGAAATAACAACGGCAACGAGGCAAGGGGCCGTGCATTCGTACTAGGTCGAGGCGACGCAGTGAACGATCCCAACGTTGTTATGGGTAAGTTTCTCCTCGACAATATTTATGTTACTGTCTTATTTGATTCGGGTGCGGATACAAGCTATATGTCTGTGAAAATGTGTCAACTGCTAAAACGTGCACCAACACTTTTACCTACCAAACATGTAGTAGAGTTAGCTAACGGTAAAAGTCTAGAAGCCACGCACGTAGTTCAGGGTTGTAATCTTATCCTAGCTGGTCAAGCCTTCTCTATTGATCTCATTCCCATAGTTTTGGGTAGCTTCGACGTCGTGATTGGGATGGATTGGTTATCCCAACACCAGGCAGAAATTTTATGCAGCGAGAAGATTATTCGCATTCCTCGTTCTGGTCAGGAACCTTTAGAAGTTCAAGGCGACAAGAGTGGTGCAGTGGTTGGCATCATCTCTTTCTTGAAGGCTCAGAAATGCTTACGGAAAGGTCACACTGCCATTCTGGCACTCGTTACAGATGCATCAGCAAAGGAAAAGAAATTGGAGGATATTCCAATTGGACGTGATTACCCTCAGGTGTTTCCTGAAGACTTACCTGGCTTACCGCCTCATCGTCAGGTCGAATTTCAGATCGAGCTCGCTCCAGGAGCAGCACCCATAGCTCGCGCGCCATATCGTCTAGCTCCATCAGAACTGGAGGAACTGTCTAAGCAACTGCAGGAACTCTTGGAAAAGGGTTTCATTCGTCCAAGCTCTTCGCCTTGGGGAGCTCCAGTGCTTTTCGTGAAAAAGAAAGACGGTACGTTCAGGATGTGTATAGACTACAGGGAACTGAACAAGGTGACGGTGAAGAACCGTTATCCTCTTCCACGCATAGACGACTTGTTCGACCAGTTGCAAGGGTCGTGTTACTATTCCAAGATCGACCTACGGTCAGGATATCATCAACTGAGAGTCCGCGAGGAGGACGTCTCTAAGACAGCATTCAGAACTCGCTATGGTCACTACGAGTTCTTGGTTATGCCGTTCGGACTTACGAACGCACCTGCAGTATTTATGGATCTTATGAACCGGGTGTGCAAACCCTATCTCGACAAGTTCGTCATTGTTTTCATCGACGACATCCTGATTTACTCCAAGAGTCAGGAGGAGCACGAGCAGCATCTTCGTCTCATTTTGGAACTCCTTCGAAAGGAACAGTTGTACGCCAAGCTTTCAAAATGCGACTTCTGGCTTCGTGAAGTCCACTTCTTAGGCCACGTGGTAAACAAGGATGGGATTCACGTCGATCCATCCAAGGTAGATTCGATCAGAAACTGGCCTGCACCGCGTACACCGACAGAAATACGCCAATTCTTGGGTTTGGCAGGATACTACAGACGGTTTATCAAAGACTTTTCGAAGATCGCGCAACCACTTACGCTACTGACACAGAAGGGTGTCACCTACCGTTGGGGCAACACGCAGGAAACTGCTTTTCAGTATCTAAAGGATAGGCTCTGCAGCGCACCTATTCTCTCATTGCCAGAGGGCACAGAAGACTTCGTAGTATATTGTGATGCATCCATCCAGGGTCTTGGATGTGTGTTGATGCAACGTGATAAAGTGATAGCCTACGCTTCTCGGCAACTCAAGGTTCACGAACGGAACTACACGACGCACGATCTAGAGCTGGGAGCTGTTGTTTTCGCGCTTAAGATATGGCGACACTACCTGTACGGTACCAGGTGCACGATTTACACCGATCACAGGAGTCTCGAGCATATCCTTAAGCAGAAGGATTTGAATATGCGTCAACGACGATGGGTCGAGTTACTAAACGATTATGAATGCGCTATCAAGTACCATCCAGGCAAAGCCAATGTTGTGGCTGATGCCCTCAGTCGGAAAGACACTCTACCACGGCGCGTGCGAGCGCTACAGCTTACGATTCAGTCCAGTCTTCCTGCACAGATACGAAATGCTCAGGTAGAAGCTCTAAAGCCCGAAAACGTCAAGGCTGAAGCCTTACGCGGCTCACGACAACTAATGGAACAAAAGGAAGACGGCGCCTACTATGTAACGGGCCGGATTTGGGTCCCTCTTTATGGCGGTTTACGCGAACTTGTAATGGATGAAGCTCACAAGTCTCGCTACTCGGTACATCCAGGGTCAGATAAAATGTACCACGACATCAGCACTACTTATTGGTGGCCTAGCATGAAGGCCCACATCGCTACGTACGTTGGAAAATGCTTGACATGTGCGAGAGTCAAGGTTGAATATCAGAAACCAGCTGGTCTACTTCAGCAGCCTAAGATACCGCAATGGAAATGGGAAGAAATTTCCATGGATTTTGTTACAGGCTTACCTAGATCTCAGCGTGGGAACGATACAATATGGGTCATAGTTGATCGACTCACCAAGTCTGCACACTTCCTGCCGATTAAGGAAACGGACAAGTTCTCCACTCTCGCAGACGTCTATCTTAAAGAAGTTGTTTCGAGGCACGGAGTGCCCACATCTATTATTTCGGATCGCGATGCACGATTCACGTCAGAGCTATGGCAAGCAATGCATAAATCTTTCGGCTCACGATTAGCCATGAGCACAGCATATCATCCTCAGACGGATGGGCAGTCTGAGCGAACGATCTAAACACTTGAAGACATGCTAAGGGCATGCGTTATAGACTTCGGCAACGACTGGGAAAAGCATCTCCCTTTGGTGGAGTTTTCATACAATAACAGTTACCATACCAGCATTCAAGCCGCTCCATTCGAGGCATTGTACGGACGTAAATGCCGGTCACCTCTCTGTTGGGCAGAGGTGGGGGATAGTCAGATTACGGGTCCAGAGATTGTAGTGGACGCCACAGAAAAGATAGCACAGATACGACAACGCATGGCGGCAGCACGCGACCGTCAGAAAGCCTACGCGGACAAGCGTAGAAAGCCTTTGGAATTTGAGGTCGGAGACCGGGTCTTATTGAAAGTTTCACCCTGGAAGGGTGTGGTACGTTTTGGCAAACGGGGCAAACTGAATCCGCGGTACGTCGGACCATTCGAAATCTTAGAAAAGATTGGCAGAGTAGCCTACAAACTGAAACTACCAGCTGAACTCGGAGCAGTTCACAATGTCTTTCATGTGTCGAACCTAAAGAAGTGCTTATCGGACGAAACCCTCATCATTCCTTTTAAGGAACTCACTATCGACGAGCGGTTGCAGTTCGTCGAGGAACCAGTAGTAATCACGGACCGGGATGTGAAGGTCCTCAAAAGCAAGAGAATCCCTCTTGTTTGAGTTCGTTGGAACTCCAAACGTGGCCCAGAGTACACCTGGGAACGCGAAGACAGGATGACAGAAAAGTACCCCCAGTTATTCGAAACAAATGCTACCACTGCTGAGGCTGAAGCTACTACTTCGGAATTTCGGGACGAAATTCCAGATCAACGGGGGGAGGATGTGACACCCCAGGAAAACCAGTGAACGCTATAACTTACCTAGCTTCCTCAGTGAGTGCATACCAAATTTCGGGACGAAATTTCCAACTAGTTGGGGATAATGTGACAACTCGAACTTTAGACTTGCTTTGATGTAACGTTACGTGCTTATGAGAACTGAATTATAGGATTTTAAATGAATATTTGTTATGTGCGTATGTATGTTATGTGTTGCACGAGCCCAAACTACACAAACCGGTCACACAAGCCCGTTTGGGCCACACTTTGAAATCGGACCCCACTAGATAACCGAGTTGGGCTCGGCCCACTCCCCACTCGCAAACACTAAACCCTTTGGTAAGGGTTTGATTCTCATTGTTGTTACAATTTTCATAACACACACACACAAACCCTACTTGCTCTCTCTCTCTCTCGGCTTGCTTGGAACCCGACGGCAAGAACACCCCTACTCGGATCACCCTCTTCTCCTTCTTTAATCCGGTTAGTGATTATGTTATGGATTGTGTGTTATTGGTTGTTTATTGATGATTGCTTAATACTCGAAGGATTCTTGTTAACATGCTATGAATAATAATATTACTACCAATGATAGATAATGATCATGTAATTGGCTTGCACACGAATCGGATATGTATGAATGTATCGGCTGTTATGTACTGTTTGATCGGATATGATTAGTAACCGAGATCCATGTTAGAATGTATAACTATTGATGAATTGTTAAAGGGTTGTTCATGTTATTGTTTATACGGATTTAGTGTTAAAAACCCTGTTTGATCGGTGATTGCTTGTATGGTAAACTGTTAGTTGTTAATTGGTTTTTGGAAACTGTCAACGATAATTGAACTGCATAAATGTTGTAACTGAATTGCATGAAATCAGGAAGGCTGTTACACATCCGGTTGCGACATAGATTGCGAGTCGAAACCTCACAATCACGACTCGAGACCACAACAGCACAAGCCGGAACCATGGTTGCGAGTCCCGTTGCGACTCGTAACCACACCATGATGAGCCGAGATCACCACTGCGACTCGCAACCTCCTGTTGCGACTCGTAACCTCCGGCTGTGACTCGTAACCGGGCCATGATGAACCGAGACCACCGGTTGCGACTCGAGATCGCTGGTTGCGACTCAAGACCTTCTTTGCACGTACACTGTTTTGGGCCTACACTGTCACGGGCCCAACCTTATAACTGTTATGTTATTGGACTTGTTTACATAGTTGCTAATTGGACTGCTTATGTTAATTGGGCCGACTACTTGGACTCGTTACTTGATATGAACTGCTGATACGTTTATGTGATTTGCCATGATCATACCTGATACCATACGTGATACAAACGTGCTACATACGAACCTAACTTGCATAAGTAACCATGATAGGACGTGGTTGATCCCTTACTTGTATACTTGAGCATTTTATTGTCTGCCGAGCAAACCCAGGTGAGTTCACACTCCTACTAAGGCATGGGATTCCCGGGTCGTGGGAATGGGTTAAGGTTACCATTGACTAAGAACGTACATATGCTTTTCCTAGACTATCACCTACCATGATCCTCGGATGTCAGGACGGTTCCGTAGGTTAGGATAACACCTACGTGGTCATATGCCAATTACTGCCTCGGATGTCAGGCACGCACGTAAAACCTACGTGTACGCATTATTTACTTCTATCCTAGGTACAAAGGATACGTACGTGAAACCCACGTACACCCCCGCGTCTCCTATCCTCGGTTATGAAGGATACGTGCGTGAAACCCACGTACACCCCATACGCGCTACTGTTCTCGGAAGAAGAACAGGGATGATACGAGTAGTTGATACGAATAGTCTAGTGGTCACATAACATGGGAAGCCCCCACCTATACAACGTACTAACGGCCCAGTAGAGCCATCCTTTACTTACTGTTACGCACTTACTTACTGTGAACTCGCTCAACTAGTTTGTTGATCATTCTGTTACATGCCTTGCAGATCGTTAGGTACATGGAGTTTGCACGAAGAGGAGCCGGTCGTTGTGGACAAGGATCGTATTACTTTGTTAGACACTTATGACATTTCAGTATTTTTAACTTGGGTTACAACAATGCTTCCGCTACTTAAACAATGCTTGGTTTTGAAACATCGATCATGTCATGATAAACTATTTTAATGACTTTTATTATTATTAGACGCTATGTTTGATATGATTGATGGCTTGATCCTGGTCATGTCACGCTCCCAAGCGGTGGTACTCCGCGTGTGGATTTTGGGGGTGTGACATAAGGAAGTTTCAAGTCGGAGATATGGTGTTGAGAAAAGCATTCCAAAACACTATTAATCCTGCTGACGGGAAGTTAGCACCAAAGTGGGAAGGCCCTTACTTGATTGAAGCTGAAGCAGGAAAGGGGGCATACAGATAGCTAACCATGGAAGGAAACTTGTTACCAAGAGCCTGGAATGCTGTTCACTTAAAGAGATACTTTATGTGAACATGATCCTTCAAGCATGTGATCCTTTTATTGAAGTATCCTCGAAGGATCCCGGTGATGTCAGTGATCCTTAATCTGGTAATGTCCTTATCTTAAAACATTTACATTTCCTTATTTTTTACCAAAGGATAAGGATCCTGTATCCTTCATCCTCTTCTCACGAACCATTTGAGTTATGAGAGTTCAGGTATCTACAACATATCGTCAAAGATCTTCAAAAGCAACGCATATTCTTGGGCTTGTCCCCAGTTATCCTTGGGATTATCCCCAGTTTCCGCCAGCAGCGCACGATGATCCTGATATAGTTCACGTCTTTGGGACCAGTACCCACTTCCGGGGCTGACAACCTCATCATACTGGCTATACCCAGGATCCTACGTATAATGGTAGACGTACCATACATCCGTTCATAAGGTTTCTAACGTTTTCACGTTAGCTAAGGTTTTGACATTTTCATGTCACTAAGTTTGGATAGTCGCCAATAAGGGCCATACTCCAGTTTACATACGATCCTTTGGGCTTGTCCCCAGTTATCCTTTGGGCTTGTCCCCAGTTATCCTTTGGGCTTGTCCCCAGTGATCCTTTGGGATCATCCCCCGTTATCCTTTGGGCATGTCCCCAGCTACTAATTTATCTATTACATTGGCTTAGTCCCAAGTTATGTTCCATTTTTCAGGTTCTTGAAGCTAAACAAATAAGGATCCTTAATCCTTGTGATCCGTTAAAATTTCACTTATGGTTATCTTGATTAAAGGTTAGGATCCTAACTTGGATCCACAGGTATGATCCTTGACTATTTTGATTATACTAAACAACCCTTACACTTTGACAACTAAACCTATGATCCTTGAAATTGATTGCTTCAAAAATTTTCAGTATCAGGATATTTGATCTAGGATCATATCCTAAATTTATTAAACATGGTTTGCTCAACTCTTGTTACTCTAACAAATATGTTTCTAAAACAAACTGGAAAATAAGAAGATAAATAAAGGATAACAACACGAGATAAGCCAGAAAGATTAGAGTTATATTATTAACAAAAGGATCTTAAACCCTTTCAAAAAGTTGTCAAAATTGCCAACCCACATTTCTACCAGCAAAACGTGGCCTGTCCACATGGGTTGGCAAAGGGTGTCCATTGTCTATGCGGTCTTAGCAGGTGCAGGAAATTAAAGGCGGTAGGATCACAAAGGCTTCATCCCCCAAACAGAGGATCCCTCCACCTTTTGTAATCCTACCTATTGTCCAAAGGATCCATGATCCTTAACCCTAAAAACTATTGTTCAAGTTACAAACCATAATTGTTTCAAACATCAACAACCACAAACAAACCACTACCAAACTCAAAAAATTGGGCTCCGGCCTAGTCTCGAAATATCCATCATCGCCCAATCCAGCAGCTCACACCTTTGCTGCTCCATCACCACCAGCTTCTCCACCCTGATCCTTGTCAGCATCACCGCCCTCCAGCATTGGGATCTCCTCTGCTTCGTCCTCATCCTCCAGCTCTGCCAATCTTGCCTTCCAACCCTCCATGTCCCATGAGCTTTTGTCAAAGGCAGGATCTTGAGCCTCCGCAGCCATTTGTAGTTGTATCTTGTACATAGCAGTTGCGGCAGAGACCTTGGCATCCTGGATGATCTCCTGCTTCTCGCCATCCATGTCAATCAGCCTTTGAGCAGCCTCATCCTTTGTAGCCCGGAGTTCCTTCTCAAGATCGGCTATCTTGAGATCCTTTAACACGCCCATTTGTTGGAGGTCGGCGATTTGGCTTTCCTGATCCTCGACATGGCCAAGGTAGGTCTCAATCTCAGCAAGTTTCTGCAAAAGAGAAAAAAAAGGTAAGTTTAGGATCAGGTGATCCTCAAAGAAGCAGGATATACAGGCAGAATACACAAGCAGGATACTCGAGAAGGATAACCAACAGGGGCAATGATCCTTACCTCATTGACATAGTCGAGAAACTGTTGGCGGATCAGGGGAAATCCTTGGAGATCCTCAGAAGTCTTTCTCTTCTTCCCCTTACCCCTAACAGGTGCTTTAGGGGCCGAAGCAGAGGGACTGGCAACAGCAGTCTTCTTTCTTGAAGACTTGACATTGGCAAGTTCATCAATCCCGAACTTGGAGGCAGACTTGGCAGACTTAGCAGGTTTCCCAGCGCCTACACAATCAAAACAAGATAAGTTCCCTTACTAACTAAACAGTCTTACATATAACTTACTTTTTAATAAGGATACTTACTTGACATAGTGGCAGATGCGGAGGATACTTCTTGTGAATCTTGGACGGTGACTTGAAAACTTCTGATTTCAGGATCAAGCTTCTTGAAAGCTAAGACCCTCTCTCTGGCAGCAGGGGTTAACTTGAGATGAGCAATGGAGATAGCTGCACAATAAACAAAAAACAAAGAAAGACATTAGTGATCCTCATCATAAGAGACAAGTCTGATGGTGATCCTTCCAGGATCCTCTATCCTACCATGGGTGGCCCACTCCTTGGGCAGATCCTTCCCATTAGGGAGGGTATCCCTCCTCACAAAGAAGAAACGACGCTTCCAGTTTGTATCATTTTTGGTAACCTTTAAAACAGGGTGATCCTCCCCGGCCTTCCGTTTCAGCAAGTATCGATGAGAACCAAACGTGGTAAGATCATAAAGCTCGGCCAGCTCTGCCATCCCTAAATCAATCCCCTCCTGCTCGATGATCCTCTCGAAGGTATACAAGACCCTCCAGATCATCGGCATAGCTTGGATATAAGATATGCCGGTCAAAGAAAAGAAAGATTGGGTGAAGGCCGGAAAAGGATACGAATATCCTATGGTAAACGGAGTTGCAGGAAAGACCATCCAGGCGTCTGAAACAAAGTCACTCAAAGCAGTGGATGTGAAGGATTTGAAAATAGCATCCGCCGGAAAGCAATGACGAATCCTATCTACATGAGCATCGGTAAAGCAGCATCTCTCCGAAGGAGAGTCCTTAATGATCCCTTGGCTTTTCAGGGGACTACTCTTCTCGTGATCCTTATGGGGAGAATTTCGGAGCAACATACTTGTCGCGAAACAAAAACAGAGCAAGAGCAGAAAAAAAACAGAGCAGGAAAAGGAAGAAAGAAAGAGAATACCTGATCAATCTCCGGTGGAGATTATAAAGGGAGTATATCCTGAATTTAAATGCAAATCGATCCTTACCTTATCTCCTATTTATAATCATGATTTGCAGGGATGTCACTTCAGTGACGTAATGATCGCAACGGCTAGTCCGGTTATAACGGCTAGTTACCCGAGTTGTCCGTTGAAGATAAGATCAGAACAAAATATAACTCATTTATTTACAAAATCACTCCTTATATTTTGGGGGCAATTGTTAGGGCTGGATTTTTACAATACATGATCCTCACATGTGATCCTAACCAGTGATCCTTGTTTCTTTGGCAGATAGTGATCCTCAGCAGAGTTCCAGGATCAGGATCACGGACCATCATAGGATCCTCATGCTAACAGTTGCTTTCGTTGAATTTAATGTTGTTTTGCAGGAATGACTAGCAGGATCCGCTCTTAGCATCACAATTAAAGGACACGTCTTTACAACTATAGCATGTGCTTAATCGGAGATGAACGTTGTGAAGGATATGGAAACTTGGCATGATTTAAGGGCGATAATTTAGGCTAGATTTACTTTTATTTCTAAAGGGGTAATGAGCTGATTATTAGTCTTTTTACCTAAAATAGGTCACCTACACTTGTATATATAACACTCTTCCTCATTCGGAAGAACACACAACACAACTCTCCCACGCTTAGACACTCGAAACTATAGTGATCCTTGTACTCAGCTCATTATCATCCAAAGTTGTAACTATTTTTCTTATATTGAAGTTTGGTGATCGGTAGTTGCCATCACCCGAGGTTTTTTATGCCGGAGATCATACATTGATCAAGGGCTTTTTCCTCGTATAAATCATTGTGTCTTTGCATATTTCACATTGAAGTGATCCTTTACTTTTTCTACAAACCAAGCATCATACCCCATTTACATAAAGTTTGGTTGCATTATCCTTGTGTGATTTTTGACCAAAACAATAGCTATGTACAAGATACAACTGCAGATGGCTACGGAGGCTCAGGATCCTTCCTTTGATAAGAGCACATGGGATGTTGAAGGCTGGAAGGCAAGGCTGGCGGAACTGGAGGACGAGGATGAAGCCGAGGATATCCCAATGCTGGAGGGTGGTGATGCTGACAAGGATCAGGGCGGAGAAGCCGGTGGTGATGGAGCAGCAAAGGTGTGAGCTGCTGGATTGGGCGATGATGGATATTTCGAGACTAGGCCGGAGCCCAATTTTTTGAGTTTGGTAGTGGTTTGTGGTTGTGGTATTTGAAACAATTATGGTCTGTAATTTGAACAATAGCTCTTAGGGTTAAGGATCATGGATCCTTTGGACAATAGGTAGGATTACAAAAGGTGGAGGGATCCTCTGTTTGGGGGATGAAGCCTTTGTGATCCTGCCGCCGTTACTTTCCTGCCCCTGCTAAGACCGCAAAGACAATGGACACCCTTTGCCAACCCATGTGGACGGGCCACGTTTTGCTGGTAGAAATGTGGGTTGGCAATTTTGACAACTTTTGAAGGGTTAATCCTTTCGTTAATAAATAAAATCTTAAACTTTTGTCGCTTATCTTGTGTTATTATCCTTTTTATTTTCAATTGTTTTGACACATGTTTGTTCGAGTAAGAAAAGTTGAGCAAATTATGTTTAAGAAATTTAGGATATGATCCTGGATCAAATATCCTATAATCGAAAATTTTCAAGGTAGTTTATTTTAAGGATCATAGGTTCAGTTGTCAAGGTCTAAAGGTTATTCAAATGAATAATGAGATTAAAAATAGTTAAGGATCATACCTGAGGATCCAAGTTAGGATCCTAACCTTTAATCGGGATAACCATAAGTAAAACTTTAATGGATAATAAGGATTAAGGATCCTTAATTGTTTAACTTCGAAAACCTGAAAAAATGGAATATAACTTGGGACTAAGCCAATATAAAAGATAAGTTAGTAACTGGGGACAAGCCCAAAGGATAACTGGGGACAAGCCCATAGGATCACTGGGGACAAGCCCAAAGGATCGTATGTAAACTGGAGTATGGCCCTTGCTGGCGACTATCCAAACTTAGTGACATGAAAATGTCAAAACCTTAGCTAACGTGAAAACGTTAGAAACCTTAGGAACGGATGTATGGTACGTCTACCATTATACGGAGGATCCTGGGTATAGCCAGTACGATGAGGTTGTCAGCCCCGGAAGTGGGTACTGGTCCCAAAGACGTGAACTATATCAGGATCATCGTGCGCTGCTGGCGGAAACTGGGGATAATCCCAAGGATAACTGGGGTTGGACCCAAGGATCTGCGTTGCTTTTGAAGATCTTTAACGATGTGCTGAAGATACCTGAACTATCAAAACTCAAATGGTTCGTGAGAAGAGGATGAAGGATCCAGGATCCTTATCCTTTGGTAAAAAGTAAGGAAATGTAATAGTTTTAAGATAAGGACATTACCAGAGTAAGGATCACTGACATCACCGGGATCCTTCGAGGATTCTTCACTGTAAGGATCACATGCTTGAAGGATCATGTTCACATAAAGTATCTTTTTAAGTGAACAGCATTCCAGGCTCTTGGTAACAAGTTTCCTTCCATAGTTAGCAATCTGTATCCCCCCTTTCCTGCTTCAGCTTCAATTAAGTAAGGGCCTTCCCACTTTGGTGCTAACTTCCCGTCAGCAGGATTAATAGTGTTTTGGAATGTTTTTCTCAACACCATATCTCCGACTTGGAACTTCCTTATCCTAACATTTTTGTTGTAAGCACCAGCCCTTCTTTGTTGGTAGCTTGCCATCCTTATCCTAACATTCTGCTTGGCCATTGGCCTGTGGATGAACTGGTGTTGATGTTATCATCTTGATTCCCCAACTGTCACAAAAGTTAGTAGTTCTGCTTCCAATGAATTGGGAACCATTATCACATACAATTTCAGAGGGGATGCCAAATCTAGTTATAATGTTTCTTTTGATAAAGGATATAACTTCTTTTTCTCTGACTTGAGCAAAAGCTTCAGCTTCTATCCACTTAGAGAAGTAGTCAGTCATGGCAAGCATAAATACTTTTCCACCAGGTGCTTTAGGGAGCTTGCCAACTATATCCATCCCCCATCTCATGAATGGCCAAGAGGATGGTATAGGGTGTAGCAGTTCAGCTGGTTGATGAAGGATATTGCTGTGTCTTTGACAAGGATCACATTTCCTAGCATATTCTACAGCATCCCTTTTCATGGTTGGCCAGTAGTATCCTGTTCTAAGGATCCTTGAGAACAATGCCCTGCCCCCAGTGTGGTTTCCACAATCTCCTTCATGGAAGTCTCTCAATACTTCTTCAATTTCAGGATCCTCGATACATCTTAAATATGGTCCTGCAAGAGATCGTTTATACAATACATTATTTAAGATTGTGAATTGAGATACCTTAATCCTGAAAGCTTTAGGATTTTCTCCCATCGGAATCTCCCCGTATTGCAAGTATCTCATGATTGGTAAGATCCATGATCCTGAATAAGATTGAGCTTCTTCACTAGGGATTACTGCAGTATCCTCTTCTATTTCCATGGCCACCTGATTTTCAATAGCAGGAGCCAGGATATGGATGACAGGGATACTTATGTCTTCTGGAATTTTTAAGGATGATCCTAAGTTGGCCAATGCATCAGCTTCCGTGTTATCCTCCCTTGGTACCTGTGTTAAGCTGAAAGAAACAAAAGAGAGTGCCAATTCTCTGACTATCTCTAAATATTTGGTTAGTTTTTCACCTTTAACAGCATAGGATCCATTAAAGTGATTGGTGATCAATAATGAGTCTACATATACTTTAAGATATTTTACCCCCATATCCTTAGCAATTTGCAAGCCAGCAATTAAGGCTTCATATTCAGCCTCATTGTTAGTTGCTTGGAACTCACAGGCTATGGAGTGGGGTATTATGTCCCCCTGTGGCGATTTTAGTAGTATCCCGAGCCCTGTGCCCTTGACATTTGAGGATCCATCAGTGTGTAGTATCCAAGGATCCTTGGTCTCATCCAGCTGTTGGACCTCCAATTCTGCTTCTTTTTGTAGATCACTACTGAAATCAGCCACAAAGTCAGCTAGTGCTTGGGATTTAATGGCTGTTCTTGGCTCATATCTTATATCATGGGCACTAAGCTTTACTGCCCACTTAGCCATTCTTCCTGACATCTCTGGTTTCCTGAGGACATTCTTAATTGGAAAGTTAGTTCTAACAACAATAGTATGGGTTTCAAAATAATGCCTTAGCTTAGTTGATGCCATGATTAATGCAAGAATAAGTTTTTCGAGGTGTGAGTACCTGGATTCGGCATCAAGTAAACTCTTACTTACATAGTAGATAGGATATTGTGTACCTTCGTGATCCTTAACAAGGACAGCACTTACAGCGGTTGAGGATACCGCCAAATATAAGGATAACACATCTCCTTTTTCGGGCTTTGATAATGCTGGTGCTGAGGACATATATTCTTTAAGGGCTTGTAAAGCATTCTCATGTTTCTCAGTCCATTGAAACTTCTTGTTCTTCCTTAGGATATCGTAAAACTCTTTACATTTTTCTGAGGATTTTGATATGAACCTGTTCAGAGCTGCTATCCTGCCTGTTAGCCTTTGCACATCCTTAGCATTGGCAGGGGACTTGATGTTTACTAGTGCTTTAATTTGCTCCGGACTTGCCTCAATGCCCCTCTGAGTTACCATATATCCTAGGAATTTACCTGCCTTAACACCAAAGTGGCACTTTGAAGGATTAAGCTTCATGTTATAATTATCAAGGATATCAAATGCTTCCTCCAAATCCCTTAGGTGATCCTCAGCTTTCTTTGATTTGACTACCATATCATCTATGTATACTTCCATAGTTTGTCCAATTTGATCTTTGAACATCATATTCACCAGCCTTTGATATGTTGCACCTGCATTTCTTAATCCAAAAGGCATGGCAATATAACAATACAAACCTGTTGGGGTCATAAAGGCTGTATCCTCTTGGTCAGATGGTTCCATCTGAATTTGTTGGAATCCAGATGATGCATCCATAAAGGTTAACAGTTCATGCCCCGCTGTTGCATCCACCATGGAGTCAATGTGGGGTAATGGGAAAGGATCCTTGGGACATGCCTTATTTAAATCAGTGAAATCGACACATACCCTCCACTTTCCGTTTTTCTTTTGGACAACGACCACATTGGCTAACCATTTTGGATACTTTACCTCTCTGATCATACCTGCTCGAAGTAGTCTCTCTACTTCTTCTTGGATAATGGCATTCCTTTCCGGTGCAAACTTCCTCCTTTTTTGATGGATTGGTTTGATAGACCTGTTAATGCCAAGTTTGTGAGTAATAATATCCTTAGATATACCTGTCATATCTTCATGTTTCCAAGCAAAGGTAGATTTTATTCTTTTGAGAAAGGATATTAAGTCTTCTTTCATCTTGCCAATGATCCCTGATCCGATATAGATTTTTGATTCAGGATCACTAGGATCCAAGAGGATTTCGTCCACATCTTGTTCTCTTGCCTCCAAGACATTCCTCGAAGGATATTGTAATTGCTATTGCTCCCTTGGCTTCGAGGTTGGCTTCATGGATGAGGTATAACAATCCTTAGCCTCCTGCTGATCACTGTCGATCTTGATTATTCCCCATGGGCTAGGGAGCTTCACACATTGATGGTAGGTGGATGGGACTGCTTTCATATCATGTATCCAGGGCCTGCCAAGGATAACATTGCAACAAGATAAACAGTCAATAACGCAAAATTTTTGATAATTATGTAATCCTTCCACGTAGATTGGGAGTTTGATGTCCCCCAGAGTTTTCTTCGTTTCTCCACTGAATCCTACAAGCACGGAGGATCTTGGTGTGATGTCTGATTCTGGGATACCCATTTTCTTCAGAACATCAAGCTGGATAATGTTCACTGAGCTTCCTCCATCGATAAGGATCCTGCGGACAAAATGGTTAGAGATGAAGAGAGTAATAACTAAACTATCATGATGAGGATCTTGAATGTTAATGCGATCATCCTCATCAAACGTTATCATCTTCCCCTCTGAGACACTTGATGTTCTAATAGGTCTTTCTCCATTATCCATTTTTGACTCCTTTGCATGCCTTTTGGCCGCCGAGAAGGATGTATCACAGATGTCTGATCCTCCGGAAATAAAGTTGATCACTTGTGCATTTGTCGGAGGTGCTGGAGCCTTTTCAGGGATCCTTTCAGGATCCTGAGTCCTTTGCTTTTTTCTTCCCAACAGTTCTTTTAGGTGCCCCTTGCTTAACAGATATCCAATCTCTTTTCTTAAAGCTACGCATTCTTCGGTTAGATGCCCGAAATCCTCATGGTATGCACACCATTTTGACTTGTCTTTAGTTCCAGATGGTTTATCATTCTTCCTGGGCCACCTAGCTTTTTCACCTAGATTCTGCATTGCAAGGATTAGTTCATGATTATCAACGGAAAAACAATATTCTGAGATTGGAGGATAATCTTCATCATCCTCTTCTTGGTCAACAGCATGCACATTCCGGTTCTCATTTCTATGGTAGGATTTGAATTTGTTGTTCTTGAAGGAGGATCCTTGCTTCTCCTGTTTTGAGGATCCTACTTGTCTCTCCTGGATCATCTTGTCATCCTCTAGCCGGATGAACCTGAGTGCCCGAGTTCTTACTTCATCTAAATTCCTGCATAGGTCATAACAAGATCATCATAGAATAATGAATCCTTAAGCACTCCCATTTTGAAGGCTTCAACAGCCGTAGCCATATCCAGGTTGGGAATGTCCAAGGATTCTTTACTAAATTTAGTTATGTAATCCCTTAATGATTCATTATGACCTTGGGTTACCCTATATAAATCACTGGTTAATCTTTCAAATTTTCTACTACAAGAGAATTGGTTATTGAATAAATTAACTAAATTAGCAAATGAAGTAATAGAGTAAGGGGGAAGACTTAGCAGCCACTTAAGAGCTGATCCAGTAAGAGTGGATCCAAATCCTTTACATAGGCATGCTTCCTTCAGCTTTTCTGGGATAGGATTGATCTCCATCCTCTCCCTGTATTGTGCTATGTGTTCCTCTGGATCCGTTGTACCATCATACAGCTTCATAGTAGGGATATGGAACCTTTTGGGTACCTCTGCATCACAAATTGGTGGTGCAAAGCGAGATACCTTGTGGCTTCCATCTGCAATCTCTGGGATAGGCTTGACTACCCCTGGAACACTTGAGATCATATCTTTTAGCTTCTGCAATTCCCTGGCCATAGCATGATTGACACCTGTATCCTGCATGAATCCATGGTTAGTAGTAAGATGATTATTTAAAGTGTTACCTCCCATTGAGTTCAAGTTAGTGAATCCATATTGCTGGGATTCGGGGATAACGGAGGGACCAGTGGACGCAATGGTCTGCATTGGAATGAAGTCCCCTTGATGGACATCTAGACTTCCTGTTTGCAAACTTTTTAGGGATCCTGGCATCTGGAAGGATCCTGGTATCTGGAAGGATCCTGGAGCGAAGGAGGATCCTTGACCCTGGGATGATCCTGGAACAAAGTAGGATCCTTGACCCTGGGATGATCCTGGAACAAAGTAGGATCCTTGAAGCTGCTGTGTTCCCGGATAGGCTCCCGAATTCATGGAGGATCCCATATGCTGGGGATAGGATCCTGCCGGTTGAAAGTGTGAGCTTGATGCCTGAGTCATCGCTGTCGATCCGAGGTGCAATCCTCTTGATTCTCCCACAATTTGCACGTCTGGAATTCCCGATGGCTGAGAAGTGATCATTGGAGTATCAAAGCTCAAGGATTTGGGCATCAGTGGGGAATGATCCTCTGCCGTTCTCTTTTGTCTTTTGAGATCTCCAATTTCCCTGAGGATCCTATCATTAGTTTCATCCTGCCGCTGCATACGATCCTTCATCTGCAAAATCAAAGTAAATACATCACTAGTACTGGGAATATAGGAATTCATAGCAGAAGGAGATGGAGGTTTAGAGTTAGTAGGAGTTTGTCTCTTCTCAGCATTCTTCTGGGATCCTGCCGATGGAGGAGGCAGAGTGTTCTGAGACGAGGTGACTGCAGACATTGCCGTGGACATGTTTTTCAATGATGAAGCCATGTAATTCTTCGAAATGATTTTGAACAAAGAGTTTTCTTATGAATGAAGCACCAATTGCCCCACGGTGGGCGCCAAACTGTTTTGGTCAAAAATCACACAAGGATAATGTAACCAAACTTTATGTAAACGGGGTATGATGCTTGGTTAATTATAAAAGTAAAGGATCACTTTTATGAGAAATAGGCAAAGACACAATGATTTATACGAGGAAAAAGCCCTTGATCAATGTATGATCTCCGGCATAAAAAACCTCGGGTGATGGCAACTACCGATCACCAACTTCAATATAAGAAAAATATAGTTACAACTTCGGATGATAATGAGCTGAGTACAAGGATCACTATAGTTTCGAGTGTCTAAGCGTGTGAGAATTGTGTTGTGTGTCGTCGTGTGTTCTTCCAAATGAGGAAGAGTGGTATTTATACAAGTGTAGGTGACCTATTTTAGGTAAAAAGACTAATATTCAGCTCATTACCCCTTTAGAAACAAAAACAATCTAGCCTAAATTGCCGCCCTTAAATCAAGCTAAGTTTCCATATCCTTTGCAACGTCTATCTCTGATTTAGCTCATGCTATAATTGTGAAGACGCGTCCCTTGATTATGATGCTAAGAGCGTATCCTGCTAGATGTTCCTGCAAAACAACATTAAATTCAACGAAAGCAACTGTTAGCATGAGGATCCTATGATGGTCCGTGATCCTGATCCTGGAACTCTGCTGAGGATCACTATCTGCCAAAGAAATAAGGATCACTGGTTAGGATCACATGTGAGGATCATGTATTGTAAAAATCCAGCCCTAACAGAGACTTCATCCCAATGCAAACCATTGCTTCTTCTGGTCCTTCAATTATACCAGAATCTCGACAATATGGATTCACATCTGGGATTCCGAACTTGAATCCACCGGGAGGTAACACTTTCAATAATTCTTATACCACTAACCATGGCCTTATACAGGATACAGGTATCAACCAAGCTATGGCTAGGGAGTTACAAAAGCTTAAGGATATGATATCCAGTGTTCCAGGGGTGGTTAAGCCTATTCCTGAAATTGCAGATGGGAGCCATAAGATATCTCGTTTTGCATCACCTATTTGTGATGCTGAGATACCCAAAAGGTTCCAGATACCAACCATGAAGTTATATGATGGCTCAACAGATCCTGAAGAACACGTGGCTCAATACAAAGAAAGGATGGAGATCAACCCCATCCCTGAGAGGTTAAAAGAAGCATGCTTATGCAAGGGTTAAAAGAAGCATGCTTATTACTTCATTCGCTAATCTAGTTAACCCGTTTAATAATTAATTTTCTTGTAGTAGGAAATTTGAACGCTTAATTAGTGATTTATATAGGGTAACACAAGGTCAAAATGAATCACTTAGAGATTATATCACTAAGTTTAGTAAAGAATCCTTAGATATTCCTAACTTGGATATAGCCACGGCTGTAGAGGCCTTTAAAATGGGTTTACTTAGGGATTCATTATTCTATGATGGTCTTGTTATGACACCATGCAGGAATCTTGATGAAGTAAGAACCAGGGCCCTTAGTTTCATCCTATTAGAGGATGACAAAAGGATCCAGGAGAGACTAGCAGGATCCTCGAAACAGGAAAAGCAAGGATCCTGCTTCAAGAATAACAAGTTCAAATCCTACAACAAATCTTATAACTAGAACGTGCATGCAGTGGAACAGGAAGAGGATGATGAGGATTATCCTCCAATCTCTGAATACTGTTTTTCTGTTGATAACAATGAACTGATTCTTGTAATGCAAAATTTAGGTAAGAAAGCTAGGTGGCCAAGAAAAAGTGATAAACCAGCTGCTACGAAAGACAAATCAAAATGGTGTGCATATCACGAGGATTTTGGGCATCTCACCGAAGAGTGCATTGCACTAAGGAAAGAAATTGGTTACTTGTTAAGCAAGGGGCACTTAAAGGAACTTTTGGGACGAAAGAAGTCAAGAACCCAGGATCCTGAAAGGATCCCGGAAAAAGCTCCTGCTCCCCGAGCATATGCACAAGTCATAAACTTTATATCCGGAGGATCAGACATTTGTGGTACTTCCTTTTCAACAGCCAAAAGACATGCTAAGGAAACCAAGATGGAGAATGGAGACGGACCCATCCGAACATCCAGTGTTTCCAAGGATAAAGTTATAACTTTTGATGAGGATGATCGTGTTGACATTCAGGATCCTCATCATGATGGTTTGGTTATTACCCTTTTTATTTCTAACCATTTTGTTCGCAGGATCCTTATAGACGGAGGAAGCTCTGTGAACATTATCCAGCTTGATGTCCTAAAGAAAATGAATATTCCCGAGTCCGATATCATGCCAAGATCCTCAGTACTTGTGGGATTCAGTGGGGAGACCAAGAATACTCTGGGGGACATCAAACTCCCAATCTATATCGAAGGACTACATTCTTATAAAAAATTTTGTGTTATAGATTGCTTATCTTGTTGCAATGTTATCCTTGGCAGGCCGTGGATACATGACATGAAGGCAGTCCCATCTACTTATCATCAATGTGTGAAGCTTCCTAGTCCATGGGGGGTGGTGAAAATCGAGAGTGATCAGCAAGATGCTAAGAATTGCTACACATCATCAATGAAACCAGCCGCAAGGCCAAGGGAGCAATAGCAATTAAAGTATCCTCCAAGGGATGTCTTGGAGGCAAGAGAGAAGGATGTGAAAGAAATCCTTATGGATCCTCATGATCCTGAATCCAAGATTTACATAGGATCAGGGATCCTTGGCAAAATAGAAGAGGATTTGGTATCCTTCCTCAAGAGGAGAAAAACTACCTTTGCATGGAAACACGAAGATATGACAGGTATATCTAAAGATATAATTACTCATAAACTTGGCATTGACAGGTCATTCAAACCAATCCATTAAAAGAGGAGGAAGTTTGCACCAGAGAGAAATGCCATTATCCAGGAGGAGGTAGAAAAAATTACTCCGAGCAGGTATGATTAGAGAGGTCAAGTATCCAAGATGGTTGGCCAATGTGGTTGTTGTTCAAAAGAAAAACGGAAAGTGGAGGGTATGTGTCGATTTCACTGATTTAAATAAGGCATGTCCCAAGGATCCTTTCCCATTGCCCCACATTGACTCCATGGTGGATGCTACCGTGGGTCATGAACTGTTAACCTTTATGGATGCATCCTCTGGATTTCAACAAATTCAGATGGAACCATCTGATCAAGAGGATACAGCCTTTATGACCCCAACTGGTATTTATTGTTATATTGCTATGCCATTTGGACTAAGAAATGAAGGTGCTACTTATCAAAGGCTAGTCAATATGATGTTCAAGGATCAAATTGGACACACTATGGAAGTCTATATAGATGACATGGTGGTTAAGTCTAAAAAAGCTAAGGATCACCTTAGAGACTTGGAGGAAGCATTCGATATCCTTGATAAATTTAATATGAAACTAAATCCTTCCAAGTGTCACTTTGGTGTAAAAGCAGGTAAATTCCTAGGATATATGGTGACAAAAAGAGGCATTGAAGCAAGTCCAGAGCAAATTAAGGCTATTGTGAACATCAAATCACCTGCCGATGCTAAGGATGTGCAAAGATTAACAGGCAGGATCGCAGCCTTAAACAGGTTCATATCCAAATCCTCAGAAAAATGCAAGGAATTTTACGACATTTTGAGGAAGAACAAAAAATTTGATTGGACGAAAAGCACGAAAATGCTCTCAAAGCTCTTAAGGATTACCTATCCTCAGCTCCTACCTTGATGAAACCAGAAAAAGGGGATGTGTTATCCTTATACCTCGTAGTATCCTCTAAAGCAGTAAGTGCCGTCCTTGTTAAGGATCATGAAGGTACACAACATCCTGTCTGTTATGTAAGTAAGAGTTTGCTTGATGCTGAATCCAGGTATTCACATTTAGAAAAACTTATTCTAGCTTTAATTATGGCATCTACTAAATTAAGACACTATTTTGAAACTCATGCCATTATTGTTAAGACTAATTTTCCAATTAAGAATGTTCTCAGGAAACCTGAAATGTCAGGAAGGATGGCTAAGTGGGCAGTGAAGCTCAGTGCTTATGATATAAGATACGAACCTAGAACTGCCATTAAATCCCAAGCCTTAGCTGACTTTGTGGCAGATTTCTGTTGTGACATGCAAAGGGAAGCTGAATTGGAAGTCCAACAGCTAGAGGAAACTAAGGATCCTTGGATACTCTTCACTGATGGAGCCTCCAATATCAAAAGAACTGGGCTCGGAATACTACTAAAATCGCCACAGGGGGACATAATACCCCACTCTATAGCTTGTGAGTTCCAAACTACTAACAATGAGGCTGAATATGAAGCCTTGATAGCTGGTTTGCAAATTGCTAAGCATATGAGAATCAGAGATAGTCAAAGAATTGGCACTCTCTTTTGTTTCCTTTAGTTTGACACAGGTACCCAGAGAAGAGAATGCAGAAGCTGATGCATTGGCCAATCTAGGATCATCCTTGAAAATCCCAGAGGATATCAAGATCCCTATTATCCATATCCTAACCCCTGCTATGAGGATCATGCAGCTATGGAGATAGGAGAAGATTCTACAATTATCCCTAGTGATGACACAGGATCTCATTCAGGATCATGGATCCTTCCAATTATGAGATATATCCAACACGGAGAGATCCCTACTGGAGAAAACCCCAGGGCTTTCAAAATTAAGGTATCTCAATTCACAATATTGAATAATATGCTATATAAATGATCTCTTGCAGGACCATATCTGAGATGCATTGTGGATCCTGAAATCCAACAAGTCCTAAAGGATTTTCATGAAGGAGATTGTGGAAACCACACTGGGGGCAGGGCATTATTCTCAAGGATCCTGAGGACATGATACTATTGGCCTACTATGAAGAAGGATGTTGTGGATTATGCTAAAAGATGTGACCCTTGTCAGAGACATAGTAATATCCTTCACCAACCAGCAGAACTTTTGCATCCTATATCCTCCTCTTCGCCATTTATGAGATGGGGAATGGATATAGTTGGTAAGCTTCCTAAGGCACCCGGTGGAAAAGTATTCATGCTTGCTATGACTGATTACTTCTCCAAGTGGATAGAGGCTGAAGCCTTTGCTCAAGTCAGAGAAAAGGAAGTGATATCCTTTATTAAAAGAAATATTATTACTAGATTTGGTATCCCTTCTGAAATTGTTTGTGATAATGGATCCCAATTTATTGGGAATAGAACTACTAACTTTTGTGACAGCTGGGGGATTAAGATGATAACATCAACACTAGTCCACCCACAAGCTAATGGCCAGGCAGAATCATCCAACAAGATCATCATCAACAATTTGAAGAAGAAGCTTGGATCCAAAAAAGGAAAATAGGCAGAGGAGCTACCTTATGTATTATGGGCTGACAGAACAACTCCCAAGAATGCTACGGGTCAAACTCCATTTTCTTTGGTATTTGGGGCAGAATCAGTGATTCCTACAAAGATGGTGGTTCCTACTGCAAGAACAAGCATTCGTGATCCTGAAGAAAATGCTGAAAACTTGGTTCAAGATTTGGATACTATAGAAGAATTCAGGGATTTGGCAAGGATAAGGATGGCCAGTTATCAACAAAGGATGGCTGGAGCTTACAACAAAAATGTCAGGATCAGGAAATTCCAAGTTGGTGATATGGTGTTGAGGAAAGCATTTCAGAATACCACCAATCCTGCTGATGGAAAGTTGGCACCAAAGTGGGAAGGCCCTTACTTGATCGAAGTTGAGGCAGGAAAGGGGGCATATCGATTGCTAACAATGGAAGGTGATTTGCTACAAAGAGCTTGGAATGCTGTCCACTTGACGAAATACTTCATGTAATAAGGATCCGTGATCCTTACCTGATAAGTATCCTTGAAGGATCCTTACAGGATAGAGGACCCTCATTTTGGTAATATTACAATCTCAAACTATTTCATTCTTTAATTATCTTATATAAGGATAAGGATCCTGCATCCTTTATCCTCCTTTCACTTGAATCTGAGTTTTGCAAAAGGTTTGGGTATCCTTAACAAAGGATTGAGTATCCACAGAAGTATCCAGTTATTTGGGCTTGACCCCAGTTCTTTGGGCTAGTCCCCAGTTTGGGCCTATCCCCAGTATCGCCAGCAGCGCACGATGATCCTGGTACAGTTCATGGCAATGCGACCAGTACTCGCTTTAGGGGCTGACAATTTCATTGTATTGGTTGTATCCGGGATCCTACGTATAATGGTAGACGTACCATACATCCGTTCCTAAGGTTTCTAACGTTTTCACGTTAGCTAAGGTTTTGGCATTTTCATGTCACTAAGTTTGGATAGTCGCCAGTGAGGGCCATACTCCAGTTTACACAAGATCCTTTGGGCTTGTCCCCAGTTATCCTTTGGGCTTGTCCCCAGTTATCCTTTGGGCTTGTCCCCAGTATATTGGGCTTGTCCCCAGAATTGTTGGGCTTGTCCCCAGTTATTAACTTTTCTTTTATAGTTGGCTTAGTCCCAAGTTATATCCTATTGCAGATCTTTGAAGCTAAACAACCAAGGATCCTTGATCCTCAGCTTTTACTAAGGTTTGTCTTTTGATTATCCTGATCATAATTGTTAAGGAGTTAGGATCCTAACTTGGATTCTCAGGTATGATCCTTTATCACTTTGATTGTATTCATTATTTATAAGTGACCCTTATCCTTTGACAACAGAACTAATGATCCTTAAGTTTCATAACTTTTCTGAATTAGTTGACTTTAGGATATTTGATCCTTGATCATATCCTAAAACTTTTAAACGTGATTTATTAAACTTTTATCCTTTATTTATAAATTCAAACAAAATATACAACAACAGTTGAAAAGTAAAGAATTCATAAGGATAACAACATGAAAAATAGCCAAAAAGTTAAAGTTCTATTTATTCACAAAATTAAACCCCTTAAAGGTTGCCAAAATTGCTAACCCAAGCTTCTACCAGCAATACATGGCCCGTCCACTTGGGTTGGCAAAGGGTGTCCATTGTTTATCTGGTCATAAGAGTGCATGAAATAAAAGACGGTAGGATAACAAGTGGCTTCATCCCCTAAACAGGGGATCCCTCCACCACCTATTATCCTACCTATTGTCCAAAGGATCATTGATCCTGATACCTAAAACTATTGTTCAGAGTACAACCCAGCATTGTTTCAAAACATCACAACCACAAAACAAACTACCAAACCTTAAAAAAATGGGCTCCGACTATGTCTAGAAATGTCCATCATCGCCCATCCTTGCAGCTCACACCTTGGCTGCATCACCACCAGCATCTCCTCCAGCATCTCCACCAGCCTGATCCTTGCCACTACCGCTTGCCTCGATTGCTAGGACCTCTGTAGCCTCCTCCTCATCTTCCAGCTCCGCCAATTTTGCCTTCCAGCCCTCCTTATCCCAAGTGCTCCTGTCGAAGTCAGGATCCTCAGCTTCTTGGGCCATATGCAGTTTTATCTTGTACATGGTGATGGCAGCAGAGACTTTAGCATCCTCCATGATCTCATGCTTCTCGTAATCAGCATTTATCTGAGTGGCAACCACCTGCTTCTTTGCTTGGTTGAGGTCCTTTTCGAGAGAGGAGATGGTCTAGTCCTTGACTGGGAAAGTTTTATGGAACTCCAGATGTTTCTGTTCAACTTCTTAACCATGTGCGTCGTACCACATCTGGATCTCGGCAAATTTCTGCAAAAGACAAAGTAAAGTTCAGAACTTGTGATCCTTAACTGGGCAGGATACTCAGTCAGGATCCAGGATCCTTACCTCAGAGAAATACTCCAAGAATTGATGGCGGATGAGGGATAGCCCGTCAAGGTCTTCAGCTTCAGATGCCTTTCTCTTCTTTCCCTTAGAGATCACAGGCTTGGGAACAGCAGTACTTGGGCTAGCAGCAGTCTTCTTTCTCCCAGACCTGGGACCAACGGCAGTAAGATCGGTAACACTGAAACGGGTGGCAGATTTTGAGGATTTTCCGGCACCTACACATGCAAAACAGGCTTCCGGAAAGCAGCAAGCCTTTCCTTCGTTGCAGATGTTGTAATAATGTGTGAAACAGTAATAGTTGCAAAATAGAAATAAAGGGGTCAGTGATCCTCAGCGGAGACAGGGTATCCTATGATCCTTCTATAAGGATCCGCTATCCTACCATGAGTAACCCATCTTCTTGGAAGATCCTTCCCATCAGGGATAGAATCCCGTCTGACGAAGAAGAATCGCCTTTTCCAGTTCGTGTCATTCTTAGTGGTTTTGAAGATGGGGTGTTCTTCACCGGGTTTGTGTTTGAATAGATATCGATGAGATCCATGGCTCACAAGGTCATACATTTCTGCTAACTCCGACATCCCCAGATCAATACCATCATGCTCAATGATTCTTTCAAGGGTATACAAGACCCTCCACATCATTGGCATCGCTTGGATGTAGGAGATGCCGGTGAGAGAGAAGAAAGATTGGGTGAAATCAGGGAAAGGATACGAGTATCCTATCGTAAAGGGGGTGACCGAAAAAGCTACCCAAGTTTCAGAAACAAAGTCGCTTAGGACGGTGGGGTCAAAAGCTTTAAAAACGGTACTCGTCAGAAAACAATGACGAATCCTGTCTATCTGTGGTTCAGTAAAGCAGCATCATTCTTTTGCAGAGTCTTCGATGATTCTTTGGCTCTTCAAAGGACTGTCCTTCTTGTGATCCTTAGCCGGTGAAGATCTTAGCATCATCTTGGTCATGATGATGATGAAGAAGAAGAAACAAAATGAGAATGTGAAGAGAGAAAGGAAAGAGAAGTACCTGATCAGATCTTCGAATGAGGATTTAAAGGATGAAACGCACGAATTTAAATGCTTCCTAACCCTTATCTCTAACTTCAATTTATAATCATGATTTTGAAGGATAGTCACTTCAATGACGTCAGAGTGGCAACGACTAGTCAGGATGTAACGGCTATATATCCGTTGGTTTGTTACGGATAAGAATGAGAAAATATAACACATTTATTTACACTTTACTCCTTATATTTTGGGGGCAATTGTTTGTGGAGGATTCTCCAAAGATCAGTGATCCTTAATTACTGTCGGGCTTAGGGATCCTCAATTCTGTTTGAATTAGTGATCCTCAGAGAGTATTGTAGGATTAGGATCCAGGATCATCATAGTGATCCTTACACTAACGATTGTCTGCTTTAAATACGAAGTTGTTTTACAGGAGTACATGCTTGGACTTGGTATTGGTGATATTCCTGAAGCATATTCCCTATTTATTCCGCACGTGCTTGACTAATATGGACGTTATGGAGGTCGTGGAAGACTTGCATGAAATGCGGATAGTTAGTTAGCTTAGATATTTTCTAAATTTATAAGGGGATAGCGAGCTAGATTAGAACACTTGGCTAATTTTGGCTAAACACACACACTCGTAACTGCTCTCATCAGCTCTCGACTGTTTGCTCGGCGATTACACACTTTTTTGCACATTACACTCTAGTGATCCTTGTAACAAGCTCGCTATCATCCAAAGTTGTAATACATTTTCTGTTTAATCTGAGTTGGTGATCGGTAGTTTCCATCACCCGAGGTTTTTTATGCCGGAGATCAACTCTTGATCATGGGCTTTTTCCTCGTATAAATCATTGTGTCACTTGTTCATTACATTTCTGAGTGATCCTTAATATTGTTCATTGATTCAAGCATCATACCTCACATCAAAAGATTTGGTTGCATTATCTTAGCTTGATTTTTGACCAAAACATCAGTTCATAAGTAAGAGGACTACTGACTTTTGCAAGAGCTGGGGAATCAAAATGATCACATCTACTCCGGTACATCCTCAAGCAAATGTGCAGGCAGAATCCTCGAACAAGATAATTGTCAACAACCTGAAAAAGAGACTAGGAGCTAAAAAAGGAAGATGGACAGAAGAACTACCCTTTGTTTTATGGGATGATAGAACAACAATAAAGAATGCAATTGGCCAAACTCCATTCTCCTTAGTATTTGGAGCAGAAGCGGTGATCCCAACAGAAATGGTGATACCTACGACAAGATCTAATCTCCGGGATCCTGAGCAGAATCCTGAAGCTATGTGCCAAGAATTAGACAATGTGGATAAGACAAGAGACACAGCAAGGCTAAGGATGGCAGCATATAAACAGAGGATATCTAAAGCATATAATAAGAATATAAGGACTAGAAGGTTCCATGTTGGAGATTGGGTATTGAGAAAGGCTTTTCAGAATACTACTAATCCTGCTGATGGAAAGTTAGCTCCAAAATGGGAAGGACCCTATGAGATTGAATCAGAATTAGGAAAAGGAGCATACTCACTCAAGAATATGGAGGGGGATATGCTACCAAGATCCTGGAATGCTATACACCTTAAAGCTTTCTTCAAGTGAGTTTAGAATTTAATTTCTAACTCAGGATGGTATGAATTCTATCTCTCTTAAATTCATCCAATTTTATTTACTCTTTTTGAACCCAATACTGACTTAAGCATCGGAGGGGTGTTAGCCAAGCTAAGACCCACCTTAGTTCGAAGGTGTTTTGCAGAATATGCTTTGGGATATAGCTCCAGGATACACACTCAGGATACTTCGAAAGATAGAGGATTGGCCCCCTCTCTCACGTTTGAGGGATCCTGATCCCTTCACAGGTTTAAAGGTATTCACCTTTCTCACGAATTGGGTTTAAACACCCCGCATGGAGCGCAAGTTATCCAGGGATAGTTCAAGGTGGCGGGACCAGTTCATGTAAAAGTGGCTGACAATTTCGTTACTGTTGTCTATACCCTGGATCCTCAAGGTATATGAGGATTGATCACCCTCTCTCACGAAAGGGTATTTTCATACTCTCTAAGGTTTAAAGGTTTTCACCTTTCTAAGTCTTGGAGTTAATACACTCCCGCCTGTAGCGCATGAAAATCAGGGTTTATCCCCAGGATATTAAGGGTTTATCCCCAGGATATTAAGGGTTTATCCTCAGGGTTTATCCCCAGCTTGTTAAGGATTTATCCACAGGAAAGCTAAAGTAAGACCATATGTTGAACACAGGGGACAAACGATTCAAAGGATGGGTTAAAGTTTGCACTGGGGACATTCCTAAGGTGGAAGATTGGAATTGTCTCTTTAAGAGTCTTTGGTATGATCTCTCCTTTTTTATTCAGATGGCTTAAGTTTTCTAAGTTATGTGACAATATCCTGACTAGGATATCCCTTAGAATACTCTCAAGATATGTTCCCTAATTGTTCCCAAGAATGTTCAAAGAAAACTATTTTCAGAATAAAATTCATATAGTATAACAACAAAGATAGGGTCAAAAGAAAGTTATATTATTAACGTGGCAAAAGTTTGTGCTTTTGGTTTCATCTCAAACTGAGACCCTGTCACACCCCCAAAATCCACCTGCGGAGTATCACCGTTTGGGAGCGTGACTGACCAGGATCAAGCCACCAATCATACAGAACAATATATATAGTAAAAGTAATTGCCATTAAACCAAACCAAATCCATATGAAAGGTGTTCCAAAACATAAGTAAGTTATCACTGTTTAGCGGAAGCGTATAATTAAAACCCATCACAATAAAGTATCAAATGTCGTAAGTGTTTAACAAGACAATCACGATCCAAGCCCCCAACGACCAGCTCCTCCCTGTGCAAGCTCCATGTATCTAACGACCTGCAAGGCATGTAACAGAGGATCAACAACTAGTTGAGTGAGTTCACAGAAAGTAAATGCGTAATAGTAAGTTCGTTTGTAACATGTGGCTCTACTGGGCCGATAGTACATTCTATTGGTGGGGGCTTCCCATGTTGTACAACCACTAGACTATTCGTAATCATAAGTGTTCTTCACAACCGAGAACAGTAGTACGTACAAGCTTTACGTAGGTTTACGTAAGTATCCTTCACAACCGAGGATAGTAGTAAGTATAAATACACGTAGGTTTTACGTGAGTATCCTTCACAACCGAGGATAGTAGTAAGTATAAGTATACGTAGATTTGACGTAGGGGTCCTGCACAACCGAGGACAGTAAGAAGCATATGCATATGTGGGCTTTACGCATGTGTCCTGCACAACCGAGGACAGTAAGTAGTATAAGCATACGTAGGTTTACGTATGTGTCCTGCACAACCGAGGATGCTGGTATGGTAGTCTAGTGGTAGTGTCAGTATGAATCTATTCAACCTTATTCCTTCAATCCCATTCCCAAGCCCTTGGGAATCCCATGCCTTAGTAAGGGTGTGAACTCACCTTGGTTTGCTCGGTATGCTAAGTGGGTGCTCGCGACAATAAATCAATTAATCAAGGCCTAAGGTAATGCATGTATTCACAGTCAGTACATGTTTGTAAGGTTTCGCATGCAAAGTTCGTCACATAGTGTGTATAACAGTTAACATTAAGCACTACAACCAGTTAATCATCTTCATACGATTCAAGGAAGAACATGCGGTTAACATACTTCATCAAGTTATCACACTGAACAGGATTCACACACTAGAAATGTTACATGTCTAACTGAATTAACTTCTTTACAGCCATAACGGAGTTAATATGTTTAACTGGTTTTACCATCTGACACGGTTTATTAACTAATCGAGTTAACAGAGTTAATAACTTGATCAAGAGTCGAATCATGTATATAACAAGCAATAGTTGGGTTATCACATACAATAACATTCAAAGTCTCATACTTAAACATGAAGTCGGTCACCCCACACAAGTAAAAGGTCGGACATATTCATATTAAATAAATTCGGACTTAATGTCCTTGGGTAAAACTCGGACATCAGTGTGTGTGGGGGGGGGGGGTTAACAAGGTCGGACAAAGGGACATGATGTCAAAAAGTCGGACCAAGAGGACATGGGGTTAAAACTCGGACCCTAGGTCATGAAACTCGGACCTGATTCACTTTAGCAAAACTCGGACATATCAACTTCCAGAAACTCGGACAACATAATCAAGCAAAGGTCGGACCCCTTTGCTTAATTAAAGTCGGACCACCCATGTTTTTTTGTTTATTAAAACTCGGACAGAAGCACATCCTAACAAAACTCGGATCCTGCTACTTAGTTGTAAAGATCGGACCTCTTAACTTCATAAAGATCGGACCTCATAAACTTCACAAGGATCGGACAACTTGCATTCATTAAAAGTCGGGCAGGTGCATTCATTTAAAACTCAGACAAAACTTGTAAAATTAAAGCTCGGACCCTTATAATCATATCAAAAGTTCGGACATGTTTGTATCTTAAAGAACTCGGACCTTTACCTCTCATAAAAAGTCGGACTAGGGTTATGCACATATAATTCGGACAAATGTTGATTTTATAAACTCAGACAATTATATCAATCCAAACTCTGACTAACACAAGTGCGTGAATTTCAATCTTTGCACAAAATCAAGGCATCAGTTACAACTTTTCATTCATACGAACAAAACCCTACTTCATACTTTCCTTACTGCAGAATCAATACGACAAACAATATTCCTTCATATCATGCATCAACATTATCAAGAAATCGACTGTACAATTAGTCACTCATCTTTATCACAATAATTAGAATCAAATTAAAGCACAGAACCATCAAATCATAGCTAGGGTTTACAAGTATCTCAATAACCAAGAGTTGATACAATCAAACAATCAATAAGCAATAATCAACAAACAATTACCTTGAATGATTCTAGAGAAAATGTGGAAATCAAAGTGATGAATGTCTTGCCGATGATGATGGTGATGATTGCTAGAGAAAAGTACGTGCTTGGATTTTTGTGACAATGATTAGTGAACAAGGGATTAGGGTTAAGTATAATTTAGGTTTCACTAATTACTCTATACTACCCTAAGTATTATATTTTGCACAAGCACACCATCTCATCCCATTTCACAGTTTCACCACCAAGTTTATATATTTGTCAAGTCTTTCACAATTAACAAACAACCATGCACAATCACACAATACGATTCGTTGCATCAAAACGTATACAATTCCATAGCAATCAATTGTGCAAATAAACAGCTAAACAATACATGAACGTGCAATAAATGCGAAAGAGAAATCTTGGAAATTCGAGTTGTCACATTATCCCCAACTTAAAAGAAATTTCGTCCCGAAATTTGGTACGCACTCACTGAGGAAGCTAGGTAAGCTGTGTTGTTCACTGGTTTTCCTGGGGTGTCACATCATCCCCCCGTTGATTTGGAATTTCGTCCCGAAATTCCGCAGTAGTAGCTTCAGTCTCAGTAGTGGTTGCACTGGTTTCGAATAACTAGGGGTACTTTTCTGTCATCTGGTCTTCGCGTTCCCAGGTGTACTCTGGGCCACGTCGGGAGTTCCAACGAACTCGAACAAGAGGGATTCTCTTGCTTTTGAGGACCTTAACATCCCGGTCCGTTATTTCTACAGGTTCCTCGACGAACTGCAACCGCTCGTCGATAGTGAGTTCCTTAAAAGGAACTATGAGGGTCTCATCTGACAGGCACTTCTTCAGATTCGACACGTGGAATACGTTGTGAACTGCACCGAGTTCAGTTGGTAGGTTTAGCTTGTAGGCCACTTTGCCTATTCTTTCTATGATCTCAAATCGAACCACACCCTTCCAGGGTGAGACTTTTAGTAAAATCCGGTCCCCGACCTGAAATTCCAACGGTTTCCTACGCTTATCCGCGTAGGCTTTCTGACGGTCGCGTGCTGCCGCCATGCGTTGTCGTATCTGTGCAATCTTTTCCGTGGCGTCCACTACTATCTCTGGACCCGTCATCTGACTATCCCCCACCTCTGCCCAACAGAGAGGTGACCGGCATTTACGTTCGTACAATGCCTCGAATGGAGCGGCTTGTATGCTGGTATGATAACTGTTATTATACGAAAACTCCACCAAAGGGAGATGCTTTTCCGAGCCGTTACCGAAATCAATGACACATGCCCGAAGCATGTCTTCAAGAGTCTGGATCGTTCGCTCAGACTGCCCATCCGTCTGAGGATGATATGCTGTGCTCATGTCTAATCGTGAGCCGAAAGATTTGTGCATCGCTTGCCATAGCTCTGACGTGAATCGTGCATCCCGATCCGAAATGATGGAAGTGGGCACCCCGTGCCTCGAAACAACTTCTTTAAGATAAACGTCTGCGAGGGTGGAGAACTTATCCGTTTCCTTAATAGCCAGGAAGTGTGCAGACTTGGTGAGTCGATCCACGATCACCCATATAGTATCATTCCCACGTTGAGATCTAGGTAGGCCAGTAACAAAATCCATGGAAATCTCTTCCCATTTCCACTGTGGTATCTTGGGTTGTTTGTCACACCCCCAAAATCCACACGCGGAGTACCACCGCTTGGAGGCGTGACATGACCAGGATCAAACCATCAATCATATCAAACATAGCATTTAATAATATAAGTAGATAATGTAGTGTTCAAAACCAAACTTTGTTTAAGTAGCGGAAGCATGTAAATAAAAGCCCAAAACATAAGTATTAATGTATGAAATGTCATAAGTGTTTAATAAGCGTTCATGATCCATTGCCCACAACGACCTGCTCCTCCTTGTGCAAGCTCCAATAGTACCTAAGGTCCTGCAAGGCATGCAGCAGAGAGTCAACAACTAGTTGAGCGAGTTCACAGAAAGTAAGTTCAGTAATAGTAATTGTATGAGTCGTATTATGTTCGTTCATTGTTCATGTATAGTATTGGTTTCCATCGCAGCCCTCTAGGCATGTATGCGAAGATTTAGGAAAGTTCTCAAGTATTCTAGACTATGTACATTTGTATCGCTGGCCACCCTGGCATGTGTGCGAAGTTTAGTATGTATAGTTCGCAGCCTTCCTAAGGCATGTGTGCGAAGATCAGTCATAATATCGCAGCCAACCCTTGGCGTGTGTGCGAAGATCAGATCAAGTGGGTATACTAGTCTAGCCGTATCTTATCATTTACCATCCTCACCCTGAGGACCATATCATTAGGTTCCATTAACTATGTACGCACGAAATAATCATCCAATCCCAATCCCACCCTGGGAACCCCATGCCTTGGCTGTGTGAACTCACCTTGGGTTGCTCGGCAGATACACGAAGAGGTTTCTTGAACTAAAGTGGTCAACCACGTCCTAACAGGGTTACCACACAAGTCAGGTTTGGTTCAAGTAATGCACGTATGATTCATAGCAACACGTATAGCACGCAAACAGTCAAAAATATAATATTCACCACTTGTGCGATTCGGATGGTTGGGCCAATGAGCTTGTGCGAGCCCAACCATCTTGTGCGATATGAATGTCTAAGCCCAAACTATACCCGGCCCAACATATAAATAAGCCCAACAGAAGAGAAGTCCAAAACATAAACATACTCGGCCCATGAAAAGCCTTGTGCGATCCGACTGGGCTTGTCCGATCCGAGCTGCTTGTGCGATCAGCTCTATTACTCGGCCCAAAACTACGGCCCAATAAATAACTAAGCCTTGTGCGATCCTATTGGGTTGTGCGACCGGATATGGGCTTGTGCGGTTCTACTTGGGCTGATCGGCCCAACTGCTTAACAACGTTACCACAACTATCCAGCCCGGTCCATGTGTCTTGTGCGACTCGTATTGGGCTTAGAGGCCCAATCGTTAAACACATGTGCGATCCAGCAGGCCTTGTGCGACTGGACATGTCTTGTACGACTGGCCAGACTTGTGCGAGAGAACCCCTTATGCGACTAGGGGCCTTGTGCGACCGGTTTAACAAAGTTCCGGATTTCTTGCCAATCGGTTACAATTATCATTTGTCATCAATAGTTTCCAAGTTTAGAATCAATTAACAATTACTCAGTTTCATATCATGATGGATTTCGATCAAACAAAGTGGTTAACATCCAATTCTTATGAACCCTAACCTAATCATAACATGAACATCAAACACAATCCTTAACATATATCACATCACAGCCGATCACTAGTGTTCGGTTATAACTCTAGGTCATGCAATCCAAATCATAAACATCAACCAATTCCTCATGTAAATCAAACGAATCAACTAACCCTTCAATCTAGTAACCCGTGAACCATTTTCATAAACACTTCATTCTATCATAATCAATCTTATGAATCCATATCATTAATGATTTCATTAACAAAACCTTAGACTATCATACAAGGTTATAGCATCATAACATCAATCATCATGCAAATAAATAATTAACAACACACTAACCGGTTAGAACAAAGAATGATCCCGATTAAAAGAGCTTCGAGGAAGGGAAGATGTTGCTGCCGTCGAGTTCGAGATTGAGGGAGAGAGAGCTAGGGTTTGTGAGTGTAAAGTGTTTGGTAAAAATGTGAGATGGTAATCACCTCTCAAGTGTATACGAGTGGGGGATGGGCCGACCTAAACATGGGCTGCCTTAAGTCCGGTTACAAGCTTTACGGCCCAAAGGGCTTGTGCGACTTGGGTTTATGTGTGTTGTGCGATTCGGGTATACAAGTATACACACTCACATGTAACACATATAATCACATTAATCATTTAATCCATTAACCAAGTTAACATACGTTACATATATTACAAAGACGGGTTCGAAATACGAGTTGTCACATTATCCCCAACTAAAAAGAAATTTCGTCCCGAAATTTGGTATGCACTCACTGAGGAAGCTAGGTAAGTTCAGTCGTTCACTGGTTTTTCCTGGGGTGTCACATCCTCCCCCCGTTGATCTGGAATTTCGTCCCGAAATTCCGCAATAGTAGCTTCAGCCTCAGTAGTGGTTGCATTGGTTCCGAATAACTGGGGGTACTTTTCTGTCATCCTGTCTTCGCGTTCCCAGGTGTACTCTGGGCCACGTTTGGAGTTCCAACGAACTCGAACAAGTGGGATTCTCTTGTTTTTGAGGACCTTCACATCCCGGTCCGTGATTTCAACTGGTTCCTCGACGAACTGCAACCGCTCGTCGATAGTGAGTTCCTTAAAAGGAATTATGAGGGTCTCATCTGACAAGCACTTCTTCAGATTCGACACGTGAAAGACATTGTGAACTGCACCGAGTTCAGCTGGTAAGTTTAGCTTGTATGCCACTTTGCCAATCTTCTCTAAGATTTCGAATGGTCCGACGTACCGCGGATTTAGTTTGCCCCGTTTGCCAAAACGAACCACACCCTTCCAGGGTGAGACTTTAAGTAAAACCTGGTCCCCGACCTGAAATTCCAAAGGCTTTCTATGCTTGTCCGCGTAGGCTTTCTGACGGTCGCGTGCTGCCGCCATGCGTTGTCGTATCTGTGCTATCTTTTCTGTGGCGTCCACTACAATTTCTGGACCCGTGATCTGACTATCCCCCACCTCTGCCCAACAGAGAGGTGACCGGCATTTACGTCCGTACAATGCCTCGAATGGAGCGGCTTGTATGCTGGTGTGGTAACTGTTATTGTACGAGAACTCCACCAAAGGGAGATGCTTTTCCCAGCCGTTGCCGAAATCAATAACGCATGCTCTAAGCATGTCTTCAAGAGTTTGGATTGTTCGCTCAGACTGCCCATCTGTCTGAGGATGATATACTGTGCTCATGTCTAACCGTGAGCCGAAGGATTTGTGCATTGCTTGCCATAGCTCTGACGTGAATCGTGCATCCCGATCCGAAATGATGGAGGTGGGCACCCCGTGCCTCGAAACAACTTCTTTAAGATAAACGTCTGCGAGAGTGGAGAACTTATCCGTTTCCTTTATAGCTAGGAAATGTGCAGACTTGGTGAGTCGATCCACGATCACCCATATGGTATCATTCCCACGTTGAGATCTAGGTAGGCCAGTAACGAAATCCATGGAAATCTCTTCCCATTTCCACTGTGGTATCTTGGGTTGTTTGTCACACCCCCAAAATCCACACGCGGAGTACCACCGCTTGGAGGCGTGACATGACCAGGATCAAACCATCAATCATATCAAACATAGCATTTAATAATATAAGTAGATAATGTAGTGTTCAAAACCAAACTTTGTTTAAGTAGCGGAAGCATGTAAATAAAAGCCCAAAACATAAGTATTAATGTATGAAATGTCATAAGTGTTTAATAAGCGTTCATGATCCATTGCCCACAACGACCTGCTCCTCCTTGTGCAAGCTCCAATAGTACCTAAGGTCCTGCAAGGCATGCAGCAGAGAGTCAACAACTAGTTGAGCGAGTTCACAGAAAGTAAGTTCAGTAATAGTAATTGTATGAGTCGTATTATGTTCGTTCATTGTTCATGTATAGTATTGGTTTCCATCGCAGCCCTCTAGGCATGTATGCGAAGATTTAGGAAAGTTCTCAAGTATTCTAGACTATGTACATTTGTATCGCTGGCCACCCTGGCATGTGTGCGAAGTTTAGTATGTATAGTTCGCAGCCTTCCTAAGGCATGTGTGCGAAGATCAGTCATAATATCGCAGCCAACCCTTGGCGTGTGTGCGAAGATCAGATCAAGTGGGTATACTAGTCTAGCCGTATCTTATCATTTACCATCCTCACCCTGAGGACCATATCATTAGGTTCCATTAACTATGTACGCACGAAATAATCATCCAATCCCAATCCCACCCTGGGAACCCCATGCCTTGGCTGTGTGAACTCACCTTGGGTTGCTCGGCAGATACACGAAGAGGTTTCTTGAACTAAAGTGGTCAACCACGTCCTAACAGGGTTACCACACAAGTCAGGTTTGGTTCAAGTAATGCACGTATGATTCATAGCAACACGTATAGCACGCAAACAGTCAAAAATATAATATTCACCACTTGTGCGATTCGGATGGTTGGGCCAATGAGCTTGTGCGAGCCCAACCATCTTGTGCGATATGAATGTCTAAGCCCAAACTATACCCGGCCCAACATATAAATAAGCCCAACAGAAGAGAAGTCCAAAACATAAACATACTCGGCCCATGAAAAGCCTTGTGCGATCCGACTGGGCTTGTCCGATCCGAGCTGCTTGTGCGATCAGCTCTATTACTCGGCCCAAAACTACGGCCCAATAAATAACTAAGCCTTGTGCGATCCTATTGGGTTGTGCGACCGGATATGGGCTTGTGCGGTTCTACTTGGGCTGATCGGCCCAACTGCTTAACAACGTTACCACAACTATCCAGCCCGGTCCATGTGTCTTGTGCGACTCGTATTGGGCTTAGAGGCCCAATCGTTAAACACATGTGCGATCCAGCAGGCCTTGTGCGACTGGACATGTCTTGTACGACTGGCCAGACTTGTGCGAGAGAACCCCTTATGCGACTAGGGGCCTTGTGCGACCGGTTTAACAAAGTTCCGGATTTCTTGCCAATCGGTTACAATTATCATTTGTCATCAATAGTTTCCAAGTTTAGAATCAATTAACAATTACTCAGTTTCATATCATGATGGATTTCGATCAAACAAAGTGGTTAACATCCAATTCTTATGAACCCTAACCTAATCATAACATGAACATCAAACACAATCCTTAACATATATCACATCACAGCCGATCACTAGTGTTCGGTTATAACTCTAGGTCATGCAATCCAAATCATAAACATCAACCAATTCCTCATGTAAATCAAACGAATCAACTAACCCTTCAATCTAGTAACCCGTGAACCATTTTCATAAACACTTCATTCTATCATAATCAATCTTATGAATCCATATCATTAATGATTTCATTAACAAAACCTTAGACTATCATACAAGGTTATAGCATCATAACATCAATCATCATGCAAATAAATAATTAACAACACACTAACCGGTTAGAACAAAGAATGATCCCGATTAAAAGAGCTTCGAGGAAGGGAAGATGTTGCTGCCGTCGAGTTCGAGATTGAGGGAGAGAGAGCTAGGGTTTGTGAGTGTAAAGTGTTTGGTAAAAATGTGAGATGGTAATCACCTCTCAAGTGTATACGAGTGGGGGATGGGCCGACCTAAACATGGGCTGCCTTAAGTCCGGTTACAAGCTTTACGGCCCAAAGGGCTTGTGCGACTTGGGTTTATGTGTGTTGTGCGATTCGGGTTATACAAGTATACACACTCACATGTAACACATATAATCACATTAATCATTTAATCCATTAACCAAGTTAACATACGTTACATATATTACAAAGACGGGTTCGAAATACGAGTTGTCACATTATCCCCAACTAAAAAGAAATTTCGTCCCGAAATTTGGTATGCACTCACTGAGGAAGCTAGGTAAGTTCAGTCGTTCACTGGTTTTTCCTGGGGTGTCACATCCTCCCCCCGTTGATCTGGAATTTCGTCCCGAAATTCCGCAATAGTAGCTTCAGCCTCAGTAGTGGTTGCATTGGTTCCGAATAACTGGGGGTACTTTTCTGTCATCCTGTCTTCGCGTTCCCAGGTGTACTCTGGGCCACGTTTGGAGTTCCAACGAACTCGAACAAGTGGGATTCTCTTGTTTTTGAGGACCTTCACATCCCGGTCCGTGATTTCAACTGGTTCCTCGACGAACTGCAACCGCTCGTCGATAGTGAGTTCCTTAAAAGGAATTATGAGGGTCTCATCTGACAAGCACTTCTTCAGATTCGACACGTGAAAGACATTGTGAACTGCACCGAGTTCAGCTGGTAAGTTTAGCTTGTATGCCACTTTGCCAATCTTCTCTAAGATTTCGAATGGTCCGACGTACCGCGGATTTAGTTTGCCCCGTTTGCCAAAACGAACCACACCCTTCCAGGGTGAGACTTTAAGTAAAACCCGGTCCCCGACCTGAAATTCCAAAGGCTTTCTATGCTTGTCCGCGTAGGCTTTCTGACGGTCGCGTGCTGCCGCCATGCGTTGTCGTATCTGTGCTATCTTTTCTGTGGCGTCCACTACAATTTCTGGACCCGTGATCTGACTATCCCCCACCTCTGCCCAACAGAGAGGTGACCGGCATTTACGTCCGTACAATGCCTCGAATGGAGCGGCTTGTATGCTGGTGTGGTAACTGTTATTGTACGAGAACTCCACCAAAGGGAGATGCTTTTCCCAGCCGTTGCCGAAATCAATAACGCATGCTCTAAGCATGTCTTCAAGAGTTTGGATTGTTCGCTCAGACTGCCCATCTGTCTGAGGATGATATGCTGTGCTCATGTCTAACCGTGAGCCGAAGGATTTGTGCATTGCTTGCCATAGCTCTGACGTGAATCGTGCATCCCGATCCGAAATGATGGAGGTGGGCACCCCGTGCCTCGAAACAACTTCTTTAAGGTAGATGTCTGCGAGAGTGGAGAACTTATCCGTTTCCTTTATAGCTAGGAAATGTGCAGACTTGGTGAGTCGATCCACGATCACCCATATGGTATCATTCCCACGCTGAGATCTAGGTAGGCCTGTAACGAAATCCATGGAAATTTCTTCCCATTTCCATTGCGGTATCGTGGGTTGCTGAAGTAGACCCGCTGGTTTCTGGTATTCGACCTTGACTCTCGCACAGGTCAAGCATTTGCCGACATAAGTGGCAATGTGGGCCTTCATGCTAGGCCACCAATAAGTAGTTCTGATGTTGTGGTACATCTTATCCGACCCTGGATGTACCGAGTAGCGAGACTTGTGAGCTTCATCCATTACAAGTTCGCGTAGACCGCCATAAAGTGGGACCCAAATACGCCCCGTTACATAGTAGGCGCCGTCTGTCTTCTGTTCTAATCGTTGCCTTGAGCCGCGTAGGGCTTCAGCCCTGACGTTTTCTGGTTTCAATGCTTCTGCCTGAGCATCTCGTATCTGTGTAGGAAGGCTAGACTGAATCGTAAGCTGTAGCGCTCGCACGCGCCGTGGTAGAGTGTCTTTCCGACTGAGGGCGTCAGCCACAACATTGGCCTTGCCTGGATGGTACTTGATAGCGCATTCGTAATCGTTCAGTAACTCGACCCATCGCCGTTGACGCATGTTCAAATCCTTCTGCTTAAGGATATGCTCGAGACACCTGTGATCGGTGTAAATCGTGCACCTGGTGCCGTACAGGTAGTGTCGCCATATCTTAAGTACGAAAACAACAGCTCCCAGCTCTAAATCGTGCGTCGTGTAGTTTCGTTCGTGAATCTTAAGTTGGCGCGAGGCGTAAGCAATGACCTTGTCGCGCTGCATCAACACACATCCAAGACCCTGAATGGATGCATCACAATAAACCACGAAGTCATCTGTGCCCTCTGGCAAGGAGAGGATAGGTGCACTGCAAAGTCTATCCTTTAGATGCTGAAAAACAGTTTCCTGAGTGTTGCCCCAACGGTAGGTGACACCTTTCTGTGTCAGTAGCGTAAGCGGCTGAGCAATCTTTGAAAGGTCTTTAATAAACCGTCTGTAGTAACCCACCAAACCCAAGAATTGGCGTATTTCCGTTGGCGTACGTGGTGCAGGCCAGTTCCTGATTGAGTCTATGTTGGATGGATCGACATGAACCCCATCCTTGTTTACTACGTGGCCTAGAAAGTGGACTTCACGAAGCCAGAAGTCACATTTCGAAAACTTAGCGTACAGCTGTTCCTTTCGAAGAAGTTCCAAAATAAGGCGTAGATGCTGCTCGTGCTCCTCCTGACTCTTGGAGTAGATCAGGATGTCGTCGATGAAGACAATGACGAACTTGTCAAGATAGGGTTTGCACACCCTGTTCATAAGGTCCATAAATACGGCAGGCGCGTTCGTTAACCCGAACGGCATGACAAGAAACTCGTAGTGGCCATAACGAGTTCTGAATGCGGTTTTGGAGACGTCCTCATCCCGGACTCTCAGCTGATGATACCCTGACCTCAGGTCTATCTTCGAATAGTAGCACGACCCTTGCAACTGGTCGAATAAATCATCTATACGCGGAAGAGGATAACGGTTCTTCATCGTCACCTTGTTGAGTTCGCGGTAGTCTATGCACATCCTGAAGGTACCGTCCTTCTTTTTCACAAATAACACTGGAGCTCCCCATGGCGAAGAGCTTGGACGAATGAAGCCCTTTTCCAAGAGCTCTTGTAGCTGCTTTGACAATTCTTCCAATTCTGATGGAGCTAGACGATATGGTGCGCGAGCAATGGGTGCTGCTCCTGGAGCGAGCTCGATTTGAAATTCGACCTGACGGTGAGGCGGTAATCCAGGTAAATCTTCAGGAAACACCTGAGGGTAGTCGCGAACAATTGGAATATCCTCCAGTTTCTTCTCCTTCACTGATGCGTCTGTAACGAGTGCCAAGATTGCAGTGTGACCCTTCTGCAGACACTTCTGAGCCTTCAGGAAAGAGATGATGCCTACCACTGCACCACTCTTGTCACCTTGAACTTCGAGAGGTTCTTGACCAGAACGTGGAATGCGAATAATCTTCTCGCTGCACAAGATCTCCGCCTGATGTTGGGATAACCAATCCATCCCTATAACGATATCAAAACTTCCCAAGACTATGGGAATAAGGTCGATCGAGAATGTTTGACTGGCTAAGACGATACTACAACCCCTGACTATTTGCGTGGCTTCTAAACTCTTACCATTAGCTAGTTCTACGATGTGGTTGGTGTTTAGGGGTGTTGATGTACGTTTTAACAATTTACTGGCTTTCACAGAAATATAGCTTGTATCCGCACCCAAATCAAATAAAACAGTAACATAAATATCGTCGAGGAGAAACTTACCCATAACCACATTGGGATCATTCACTGCGTCGCCCCGACCTAGCACGAAAGCTCGACCCCTTGCCTCGTTGCCGTTGTTGTTGTTTCCCCCGTTGTTGTTGTTCCCATTGCCCTGATTGTTGTTGTTGCGGTTTTGGTTCTGGTTCAACTGAGGACAATCGCGTTTGTAATGACCTTCTGCCCCACACTGGAAACATCCCCGATTTCCACGCTGTGGTTGCTGCTGCTGTGGGTTTTGAGGAACCGGTGGTGGAAGTTGCTGATTCTGGTTCGCAGGTCGTGAGCTCCTGCAATCTTTGGCTTCATGCCCTAGCTTGAGACATCTCTGACAACGTTCTTTGCGACACCTTCCACTGTGGTGCCTGTTACACTTGTTACATAGTGGGTGAACTCCCCGGTATCCACCCTGCCCCTGATTGCCAGATGATTGCTGACTCGAATTCTGGTAGTCATTCGTCTTGCGCTGCTGTGCTTGAGACTGAACGGAAACTGATCCCCTGCTGGAATCCCCATCCCATTTCCGTTTGTTGTCGTTGGGTGTAGCAGAAGTAGCAGCTGGAGTAGTAGTTGCACTGACGCGTTTGGGCAGCTTGTTCTGTTCTACTGCCTGATCTGTGAGTCGATGAGCAAGACGCTGGATGACTTGGATGTTGTCGAGGTTTGCCGATGTAACATGGCTCTGGATCTCTGGCGCAAGTCCCTTGAGATACAAGTCAATGCGCTTCACTGGAGGGTCCACCATAGTTGGACACAGAATGGCCAGTTCGTTTGACCGCTTTGTATAGGCTTCAATCTCTGACCCCATCATTTTCAAGTGGTAAAGCTCGTTCTCCAACTTGTGGATGTCATCACGCGTGCAGTATCCCTCTTAATGAGTTCCTTGAAGTCGTTCCAGGGTGTGGCGTTAGCAGCTGCCAACCCTAAAATCTGAACTTGGGCGTTCCACCAAGTTAGTGCTATTCCTTCTAGCGTGCCAGTGGCGTATTTCACCCTGCGAGCCTCAGGGCATTCACACATCTCGAACACAGACTCGAGCTTTTCAAACCAGTGGAGGAGTCCCACTGCCCCCTCTGTGCCGCTGAAAGTACTTGGACGACAGTCCATGAAGTTCTTGAAAGTGCAGACAGGTTGCTGCGCGTGCTGACCTATTGTGTACGAATAGGGCAAAGATTAAATACAAGGGCTAGTTTAGGAGTGTAGGATCTAAAGATCCTAGTGTAGTTATGACTACAGGATATACTACTTGCTTGTGCGGCTGCAAGTGCCGTAGCAACTTGAGCTTGAACGAGAGCCTCTAGCTGGGCTTGTGTCATGTTAATTCGTCCAGACATGATCTTCATTGTAAAAGTAGCGTAAGTGAGAATGGTTCGCGAGTAGGGCGATGACAGAAAAGCGTAAGCACGTAGGTATTCTCATGTAATAAAGTCATGTGTATCTAAGCATAATGCGAGCAAAGTTCTATATAGTTCTAGCATGCAGGTAATAAACATAAACCTTATTACCTAGGATGTCGAGTCTTGCACGTGGAGCGAAGCGTCGTTGTGGATCGTTGATGTGACAACTCGTATTTTGAACCTACTTTTGTGTAACGTTACGTGATTATGTGAACTTTATTTGAATAACATGTTATACGTGCCTTGTGTGAAATTGTGAATGTTTGTTTATATGTTGCATGATCCAATCGCACAACACTACACCCAATCGCACAAGCCCACTAGGGGCCGTATTCTTTGTTTTCGGACCGGGGGGGGCAACCCATGATGGGTCGGCCCACTCTCCTTGAGCGTATAACACTTAGGGGGAAAAGGTTTTAGCTTTCACAACTTGTAAAGCAATAACACACTCAAACCCTAGTGCCCTCTTTCTCTCCCTCACACACCCGACGGCAAGCACACCCGTGCTATCGAAGATCTTTATTCGGATCACCCTCTCCTACTCTTAATCGGTTAGTATTTCACTATTTATGCTTGGTCACATGTTGTTATGATTCCATGATTCGATATAATGGTATGATGAATAATAATGTTTATGTAATGATGTTCTTGTGAACCGGATTTGTACGATGATGTTAATCGGTTATCATGTCTTATTTTCGGATTTATTTGCATGATGATTTAGTATCGAATGTTGGTAATCGGCTGTATGTTCATGTACTCGAACCAAGTATGATTTGATTAGTAATTGTTTATACTCGAATGTGAATAGAGTTCATGTAAATTAACGAATAGATTGCCCTGTTTGATCGATGGTATGCTAGATGGATAGTTGAAAATTATGTTGATTGATCTGAATTGTGAAACTGCTAAATCTGTTTGCTAATATTACGGAACTGATTGAGCTGCAAATTATGGAAATCAGGAAGTCTGTTACATGCCTAGTCTCGACACAGGTTGCGAGTCGAGAACTCCTAGTCTCGACTCGAGACCACAACACTCGCACACAAACAGCACAACTCGAGACCAGCATTGCGAGTCCGGTTGCGACTCGAGACCGTGAAGTCTCGACCAGACCATGACAACTCGAGACCGTCTTGTTACGACTCGAGACCTCGAAACCAGTACAACTCGAGACCGCTTAGTCTCGACTCGGGATCGTTAGTCTCGACTCGAGACTGTGAACACTTGCACATTATTATTGGACTTGCACTGTCACGAGCCCAACCGATTGGGCCGGATACTTGGACTTGTTTACGTGTCTGCTATTGGACTGCTATGAAATACTTGTGCATGCCATGATTTTACTTGTGCACATTACGTGTAGAACATACGTGCTATATTCGAATACGAACCTGACTTGTATGATAACCATGCTAGGACGTGGTTGATCACCCTATAGCTTACTCGAACTTTCTGTGTATCTGCCGAGCAAACCAAGGTGAGTTCACACAGCCAAGGCATGGGGTTCCCGGGTGGGAATGGGATTGGATGACTTATTGTATATACTCGGATGATAGAACCTAACGACAAGATACGACTAGACTAGTAACACCTATTGAACTGATCTTCGCACACCTGCCAAGGGTTGGCCGCGATATTATGACTGACTTCGCATACCTGCCTTAGGAAGGCCGCGAACTAAATTTACTAATCTTCGCACACCTGCCTGGGGGGCCGCGATACGAATAAACCTAGTCTAGAATACTTGGGAAAAACATCCCCTAATAGCTTCGCATACCTGCCTGGGAGGGCCGCGATACGAATAAACCTAGTCTAGAATACTTGGGAAAAACATCCCCTAATAGCTTCGCATACCTGCCTGGGAGGCCGCGATGGAAACTGATACGATACATGACATAACGAACGAACATAATGCTACTCACACTATACTATTACTGAACTGTTAACTGTGAACTCGCTCAACTAGTTGTTGACTCTCTGCTGCATGCCTTGCAGGACCTTAGGTACTTATGGAGCTTGCACAAGGAGGAGCAGGTCGTTGTGGGCGTGGAACGTGAATGCTTATTAAACGTTTATGACATTACACACTTAATACTTATGTTTGGGTTTTTACATTAATGCTTCCGCTACACTCGATTATGTGGTTTTGATAAACACCTTTCGTATTGGTGGATAACTATTACTACTTATTTACATGTTCAATATGATTGGTGGCTTGATCCTGGTCATGTGACGCCTCCAAGCGGTGGTACACCGCGGGTGGATTTTGGGGGTGTGACAGATTGGTATCAGAGCCATTGGTTATAGAGAACTTGGTTTTAATATGGGAAAACGTTTTTATTAAAACCAGACTATAACCAGAACAGTGCTCTCAACGATCCACAACGACGCTTCGCTCGACGTGCAAGTCGACATCCTAGGTAATATGGTTTATGTTTATTACCTGCTTGCTAGAACTATATAGAACTTTGCTCGTAGTATGCCTAGATACACATGACCCTATTACATGAGAATACCTATGTGCTTACACTCTTCTGTCATCGCACTTTACGCGAACCTCTCTCTTACCGATGTTATCTTTGCTATGAAGATCATGTCTGGACGAATTAACATGACCCAAGCCCAGTTGACGGCTCTCATTAACGAACAAGTTGCTGCGGCATTTGCAGCCGCACAAGCAGGAGGTATATCCTGTAGTCATAACTCACACTAGGATCTTTAGATCCTACGCTCCCAAACCAACTCTTGTGTTTAACTTTGCCCTATTCGTACACAATAGGTCAACACGCACCGCAACCAGTTTGCGCTTTCAAGAACTTCATGGACTGTCGTCCAAGTACGTTCAGTGGCACGGAAGGAGCAGTGGGACTACTCCATTGGTTCGAGAAGCTCGAGTCAGTGTTCGAGATGTGTGAATGCCCTGAGGCTCGCAGGGTCAAGTACGCCACTGGTACGTTGGAAGGAATCGCGCTAACCTGGTGGAACGCGCAAGTTCAGATTCTAGGGTTGGCAGCTGCAAACGCCACACCTTGGAACGATTTTAAGGAACTCATCAAACGAGAATACTGCACGCGGGATGACATCCACAAGTTGGAAGATGAGTTTTACCACCTGAAAATGACGGGGTCAGAAATTGAAGCCTACACGAAACGGTCGAACGAACTGGCCATCTTGTGTCCAACCATGGTGGACCCTCCAATCAAGCGTATCGAATTGTACCTCAAGGGTCTAGCCTCAGAGATTCAGAGCCATGTTACATCGGCAAACCTCGACAACATCCAAGACATTCAGCGTCTTGCTCATCACCTTACGGATCAGGCAGTGGAACAGAACAAGCTGCCCAAACGCATCAGTGCTACCACTACTACTGTCACTACTTCTGCTACTCCCAGTGACAACAAGAGAAAATGGGAGGGGGATTCCAGCAAGGGATCAGTTTCTGTTCAGTCTCAAGCACAGCAGCGCAAGACAAATGACTACCAGAGTCCGAATCAGCAATCATCAGGCAGTCAGGGACAGGGTGGATATCGGGGAGTTCACCCATGGTGTAGTAGGTGCAACAAACACCACAGTGGAAGATGTCGCAGGGAACGTTGTCAAAGATGCCTCAAGATGGGTCATGAAGCCAAAGACTGCAGGAGTGCGCGACCAGCAAATCAGAACCAGCAACTCCCACCGCCAGCTCCACAGAACCAGCAGCAGCAGCCACAGCGTGGAAACCGGGGATGTTTCCAGTGTGGGGCTGAAAGTCACTTCAAACGTGATTGCCCTCAATTGAACCAGAACCAGAATCGCAACAACAACAATAACCAGGGCAACGGGAACAACAACAACGGGGGAAACAACAACAACAATGGCAACGAGGCAAGGGGTCGAGCTTTCGTGCTGGGGCGAGGAGACGCAATGAACGATCCCAATGTGGTTATGGGTAAGTTTCTTCTCGACGATATTTATGTTACTGTTTTGTTTGATTCGGGTGCTGATACAAGTTACATATCGCTAAAAGTCAGTAAATTGCTAAAACGTGCACCAACACTCTTAACCACCAAACATGTAGTAGAATTAGCTAATGGTAAGAGTCTAGAAGCCACGCAAGTAGTCAGGGGTTGTAAGATTGTCTTAGCCGGTCAAGCTTTCTCCATCGACCTTATTCCCATAGTCTTGGGAAGTTTCGATATTGTTATAGGGATGGATTGGTTATCCCAACATCAGGCAGAGATCTTGTGCAGCGAGAAGATCATCCGTATTCCCCGTTCTGGTCAGGAACCTCTCGAAGTTCAAGGCGATAAGAGTGGTGCTGTGGTTGGCATCATCTCTTTCCTAAAGTCTCAGAAATGTTTGCGGAAGGGTCACACCGCTATTTTGGCACTCGTTACTGACACATCAGCGAAAGAAAAGAAGTTGGAGGATATTCCAGTAGTACGCGATTTTCCTCAGGTGTTCCCTGAAGATTTACCTGGCTTACCGCCTCATCGTCAGGTCGAATTTCAAATCGAGCTCGCTCCAGGAGTAGCACCTATAGCTCGAGCACCGTATCGTTTAGCTCCAACTGAACTGGAAGAACTGTCAAAGCAGTTACAAGAGCTCTTGGAAAAGGGTTTTATTCGTCCAAGCTCTTCGCCTTGGGGAGCTCCAGTGTTATTCGTGAAAAAGAAGGACGGTACCTTCAGGATGTGCATTGATTACCGGGAACTCAACAAGGTGACGGTGAAGAACCGTTACCCTCTTCCACGCATAGACGACTTATTCGACTAGTTGCAAGGGTCGTGCTACTACTCCAAGATAGACTTAAGGTCGGGTTACCATCAGCTAAGAGTCCGAGAGGAGGACGTCTCCAAGACAGCATTTAGAACTCGATACGGCCACTACGAGTTTCTCGTCATGCCGTTCGGGTTAACGAACGCGCCTGCCGTATTTATGGATCTTATGAACAGAGTATGCAAACCGTATCTTGACAAGTTTGTGATTGTATTCATCGACGATATTCTGATCTACTCCAAGAGTCAGGAGGAACATGAGCAGCATCTGCGTCTTATCTTGAAACTCCTTCGAAAGGAACAGCTGTACGCCAAGTTCTCGAAATGTGACTTCTGGCTTCGTGAAGTCCATTTCCTAGGCCACGTGGTAAACAAGGATGGGATTCATGTTGATCCATCCAAGGTAGATTCGATCAGGAACTGGCCTGCACCGCGTACACCAACGGAAATACGCCAATTCTTGGGTTTGGCGGGTTATTACAGGCGATTCATCAAAGACTTTTCGAAGATTGCTCAGCCGCTTACACTACTGACACAGAAGGGTGTCACCTACCGTTGGGGCAACACTCAGGAAACTGCTTTTCAGCACCTAAAGGATAGACTTTGCAGTGCACCTATTCTCTCATTGCCAGAGGGCACAGACGACTTCGTGGTTTACTGTGATGCATCCATCCAGGGTCTTGGATGTGTGTTAATGCAGCGCGACAAGGTCATTGCTTACGCTTCGCGCCAACTCAAGGTTCATGAACGGAACTACACGATGCACGATTTAGAGCTGGGAGCTGTTGTTTTTGCGCTTAAGACATGGCGACACTACCTGTACGGTACCAAGTGCACTATCTACACCGATCACAGGAGTCTCGAGCATATCTTCAAGCAGAAGGAATTGAACATGCGTCAACGTCGGTGGGTTGAACTACTGAACGATTACGAATGCGCCATCAAGTACCATCCAGGCAAAGCCAATGTTGTGGCTGATGCCCTCAGTCGAAAGGACACCCTACCTAAGCGTGTGCGAGCGCTACAGCTTACGATTCAGTCTAGTCTTCCTGCACAGATACGAGATGCTCAGGTAGAAGCATTGAAACCAGAAAACGTAAGGGCTGAAGCCTTACGCGGCTCAAGGCAACGATTAGAACAGAAGGAAGACGGTGCTTACTATGTAACGGGGCGTATTTGGGTCCCACTTTATGGCGGGCTACGCGAACTTGTGATGGACGAAGCGCACAAGTCTCGCTACTCGGTACATCCAGGGTCAGATAAAATGTACCACGACATCAGAACTACTTATTGGTGGCCTAGCATGAAGGCCCACATTGCCACTTATGTCGGCAAATGCTTAACCTGTGCAAGAGTCAAGGCAGGATATCAGAAACCAGCAGGCTTACTTCAACAACCAAAAATACCACAGTGGAAATGGGAGGAAATTTCCATGGATTTTGTTACAGGCCTGCCTAGATCTCAGCGTGGGAACGATACTATTTGGGTGATCGTGGATCGACTCACCAAGTCTGCTCACTTCTTAGCAATCAAAGAAACGGACAAGTTTTCCACACTTGCAGACATATACTTGAAAGAAGTAGTCTCAAGGCACGGGGTGCCCACCTCTATTATTTCGGATCGCGATGCACGGTTCACTTCAGAACTATGGAAAGCAATGCACAAAGCTTTTGGCTCACAGTTAGACATGAGCACAGCATATCACCCTCAGACGGATGGACAGTCTGAACGCACGATACAAACTCTAGAAGACATGCTTCGGGCATGTGTTATCGATTTCAGCAAAGGCTGGGAAAAGCATCTCCCTTTGGTGGAGTTTTCGTATAATAACAGTTACCACACCAAACATCCAAGCCGCTCCATTCGAGGCATTGTACGGGCATAAATGCCGGTCACCTCTTTGTTAGGCAGAGGTGGGGGATAGTCAGATCACGGGTCCAGAACTTATAGTGGACACCACGGAAAAGATTGCACAGATAAGGCAACGCATGGCGGCAGCACGCGACCGTCAGAAAAGCTACGCGGATAAGCATAGGAAGCCTTTGGAATTTCAGGTCGGGGACCGGGTTTTACTTAAAGTCTCACCCTGGAAGGGTGTGGTTCGTTTTGGCAAACGAGGCAAGCTCAATTCACGGTATGTCGGACCATTCGAGATTATAGAGAAAATAGGCAAAGTAGCCTACAGACTAAACCTACCAGCTGAACTCGGGGCAGTTCACAACGTATTCCATGTGTCGAATCTGAAGAAATGCTTGTCAGATGAGACCCTCGTAATCCCTTTGAAAGAGCTCACTATCGACGAACAGTTGCACTTCGTCGAGGAACCAGTTGAAATCATGGACCGGGATGTTAAGGTCCTCAAACACAAGAGAATCCCTCTTGTCCGAGTTCGTTGGAACTCCAAACGTGGCCCAGAGTACACTTGGGAACGCGAAGACCAGATGACAGAAAAGTATCCCCAGTTATTCGGAACCAATGCAACCACTACTGAGGCTGAAGCTACTACTGCGGAATTTCGGTCCAGATCAACGGGGGGAGGATGTGACACCCCAGGAAAACCAGTGAACGATACAACTTACCTAGCTTCCTCAGTGAGTGCGTACCAAATTTCGGGACGAAATTTCTTTTAAGTTGGGGATAATGTGACAACTCGTATTTTGAACCTACTTTTGTGTAACGTTACGTGATTATGTGAACTTTATTTGAATAACATGTTATACGTGCCTTGTGTGAAATTGTGAATGTTTGTTTATATGTTTCATGATCCAATCGCACAACACTACACCCAATCGCACAAGCCCACTAGGGGCCGTATTCTTTGTTTTCGGACCGGGGGGGGCAACCCATGATGGGTCGGCCCACTCTCCTTGAGCGTATAACACTTAGGGGGAAAAGGTTTTAGCTTTCACAACTTGTAAAGCAATAACACACTCAAACCCTAGTGCCCTCTTTCTCTCCCTCACACACCCGACGGCAAGCACACCCGTGCTATCGAAGATCTTTATTCGGATCACCCTCTCCTACTCTTAATCGGTTAGTATTTCACTATTTATGCTTGGTCACATGTTGTTATGATTCCATGATTCGATATAATGGTATGATGAATAATAATGTTTATGTAATGATGTTCTTGTGAACCGGATTTGTACGATGATGTTAATCGGTTATCATGTCTTATTTTCGGATTTATTTGCATGATGATTTAGTATCGAATGTTGGTAATCGGCTGTATGTTCATGTACTCGAACCAAGTATGATTTGATTAGTAATTGTTTATACTCGAATGTGAATAGAGTTCATGTAAATTAACGAATAGATTGCCCTGTTTGATCGATGGTATGCTAGATGGATAGTTGAAAATTATGTTGATTGATCTGAATTGTGAAACTGCTAAATCTGTTTGCTAATATTATGGAACTGATTGAGCTGCAAATTATGGAAATCAGGAAGTCTGTTACATGCCTAGTCTCGACACAGGTTGCGAGTCGAGAACTCCTAGTCTCGACTCGAGACCACAACACTCGCACACAAACAGCACAACTCGAGACCAGCATTGCGAGTCCGGTTGCGACTCGAGACCGTGAAGTCTCGACCAGACCATGACAACTCGAGACCGTCTTGTTACGACTCGAGACCTCGAAACCAGTACAACTCGAGACCGCTTAGTCTCGACTCGGGATCGTTAGTCTCGACTCGAGACTGTGAACACTTGCACATTATTATTGGACTTGCACTGTCACGAGCCCAACCGATTGGGCCGGATACTTGGACTTGTTTACGTGTCTGCTATTGGACTGCTATGAAATACTTGTGCATGCCATGATTTTACTTGTGCACATTACGTGTAGAACATACGTGCTATATTCGAATACGAACCTGACTTGTATGATAACCATGCTAGGACGTGGTTGATCACCCTATAGCTTACTCGAACTTTCTGTGTATCTGCCGAGCAAACCAAGGTGAGTTCACACAGCCAAGGCATGGGGTTCCCGGGTGGGAATGGGATTGGATGACTTATTGTATATACTCGGATGATAGAACCTAACGACAAGATACGACTAGACTAGTAACACCTATTGAACTGATCTTCGCACACCTGCCAAGGGTTGGCCGCGATATTATGACTGACTTCGCATACCTGCCTTAGGAAGGCCGCGAACTAAATTTACTAATCTTCGCACACCTGCCTGGGGGGCCGCGATACGAATAAACCTAGTCTAGAATACTTGGGAAAAACATCCCCTAATAGCTTCGCATACCTGCCTGGGAGGCCGCGATGGAAACTGATACGATACATGACATAACGAACGAACATAATGCTACTCACACTATACTATTACTGAACTGTTAACTGTGAACTCGCTCAACTAGTTGTTGACTCTCTGCTGCATGCCTTGCAGGACCTTAGGTACTTATGGAGCTTGCACAAGGAGGAGCAGGTCGTTGTGGGCGTGGAACGTGAATGCTTATTAAACGTTTATGACATTACACACTTAATACTTATGTTTGGGTTTTTACATTAATGCTTCCGCTACACTCGATTATGTGGTTTTGATAAACACCTTTCGTATTGGTGGATAACTATTACTACTTATTTACATGTTCAATATGATTGGTGGCTTGATCCTGGTCATGTGACGCCTCCAAGCGGTGGTACACCGCGGGTGGATTTTGGGGGTGTGACAGTTGAGAGCACTGTTCTGGTTATAGTCTGGTTTTAATAAAAAACGTTTTCCCCATATTAAAACCAAGTTCTCTATAACCAATGGCTCTGATACCAATCTGTCACACCCCCAAAATCCACACGCGGAGTACCACCGCTTGGAGGCGTGACATGACCAGGATCAAACCATCAATCATATCAAACATAGCATTTAATAATATAAGTAGATAATGTAGTGTTCAAAACCAAACTTTGTTTAAGTAGCGGAAGCATGTAAATAAAAGCCCAAAACATAAGTATTAATGTATGAAATGTCATAAGTGTTTAATAAGCGTTCATGATCCATTGCCCACAACGACCCGCTCCTCCTTGTGCAAGCTCCAATAGTACCTAAGGTCCTGCAAGGCATGCAGCAGAGAGTCAACAACTAGTTGAGCGAGTTCACAGAAAGTAAGTTCAGTAATAGTAATTGTATGAGTCGTATTATGTTCGTTCATTGTTCATGTATAGTATTGGTTTCCATTGCAGCCCTCTAGGCATGTATGCGAAGATTTAGGAAAGTTCTCAAGTATTCTAGACTATGTATATTTGTATCGCTGGCCACCCTGGCATGTGTGCGAAGTTTAGTATGTATAGTTCGCAGCCTTCCTAAGGCATGTGTGCGAAGATCAGTCATAATATCGCAGCCAACCCTTGGCGTGTGTGCGAAGATCAGATCAAGTGGGTATACTAGTCTAGCCGTATCTTATCATTTACCATCCTCACCCTGAGGACCATATCATTAGGTTCCATTAACTATGTACGCACGAAATAATCATCCAATCCCATTCCCACCCTGGGAACCCCATGCCTTGGCTGTGTGAACTCACCTTAGGTTGCTCGGCAGATACACGGAGAGGTTTCTTGAACTAAAGTGGTCAACCACGTCCTAACAGGGTTACCACACAAGTCAGGTTTGGTTCAAGTAATGCACGTATGATTCATAGCAACACGTATAGCACGCAAACAGTAAAAAATATAATATTCACCACTTGTGCGATTCGGATGGTTGGGCCAATGAGCTTGTGCGAGCCCAACCATCTTGTGCGATATGAATGTCTAAGCACAAACTATACCCGGCCCAACATATAAATAAGCCCAACAGAAGAGAAGTCCAAAACATAAACATACTCGGCCCATGAAAAGCCTTGTGCGATCCGACTGGGCTTGTCCGATCCGAGCTGCTTGTGCGATCAGCTCTATTACTCGGCCCAAGACTACGGCCCAATAAATAACTAAGCCTTGTGCGATCCTATTGGGTTGTGCGACCGGATATGGGCTTGTGCGGTTCTACTTGGGCTGATCGGCCCAACTGCTTAACAACGTTACCACAACTATCCAGCCCGGTCCATGTGTCTTGTGCGACTCGTATTGGGCTTCGAGGCCCAATCGTTAAACACATGTGCGATCCAGCAGGCCTTGTGCGACTGGACATGTCTTGTACGACTGGCCAGACTTGTGCGAGAGAACCCCTTATGCGACTAGGGGCCTTGTGCGACCGGTTTAACAAAGTTCCGGATTTCTTGCCAATCGGTTACAATTATCATTTGTCATCAATAGTTTCCAAGTTTAGAATCAATTAACAATTACTCAGTTTCATATCATGATGGATTTCGATCAAACAAAGTGGTTAACATCCAATTCTTATGAACCCTAACCTAATCATAACATGAACATCAAACACAATCCTTAACATATATCACATCACAGCCGATCACTAGTGTTCGGTTATAACTCTAGGTCATGCAATCCAAATCATAAACATCAACCAATTCCTCATGTAAATCAAACGAATCAACTAACCCTTCAATCTAGTAACCCGTGAACCATTTTCATAAACACTTCATTCTATCATAATCAATCTTATGAATCCATATCATTAATGATTTCATTAACAAAACCTTAGACTATCATACAAGGTTATAGCATCATAACATCAATCATCATGCAAATAAATAATTAACAACACACTAACCGGTTAGAACAAAGAATGATCCCGATTAAAAGAGCTTCGAGGAAGGGAAGATGTTGCTGCCGTCGAGTTCGAGATTGAGGGAGAGAGAGCTAGGGTTTGTGAGTGTAAAGTGTTTGGTAAAAATGTGAGATGGTAATCACCTCTCAAGTGTATACGAGTGGGGGATGGGCCGACCTAAACATGGGCTGCCTTAAGTCCGGTTACAAGCTTTATGGCCCAAAGGGCTTGTGCGACTTGGGTTTATGTGTGTTGTGCGATTCGGGTTATACAAGTATACACACTCACATGTAACACATATAATCACATTAATCATTTAATCCATTAACCAAGTTAACATACGTTACATATATTACAAAGACGGGTTCGAAATACGAGTTGTCACATTGTTGAAGTAGGCCCGCTGGTTTCTGATACTCCACTTTGACCTTTGCACATGTCAAACACTTGCCGACGTAAGTAGCAATGTGGGCTTTCATGCTAGCCCACCAATATGTTGTTTTGAGATCGTGGTACATCTTATCCGACCCTGGATGTACCGAGTAGCGGGACTTGTGAGCTTCGTCCATTACCAGCTCGCGTAAACCGCCAAAAAGTGGGACCCAAATACGCCCCGTTACATAGTAGGCGCCGTCTTCCTTTTGTTCCATTCGTTGCCTTGAGCCGCGTAAGGCTTCAGCTTTGACGTTTTCAGGCTTTAATGCTTCCATCTGAGCAGTTCGTATCTGTGCGGGAAGACTGGACTGAATAGGGAGCTGCAAGGCTCGTACGCGTCTAGGTAGAGTGTCTTTCCGGCTGAGAGCGTCAGCCACAACATTGGCCTTGCCTGGATGGTACTTGATGGCGCATTCGTAATCATTGAGAAACTCGACCCATCGTCGTTGACGCATGTTCAATTCCTTCTGCTTGAAGATATGCTCGAGACTCCTGTGATCGGTGTAAATAGTGCACCTGGTACCGTACAGGTAGTGTCACCATATCTTAAGCGCAAAAACAACAGCTCCCAGCTCTAAATCGTGCGTCATGTAGTTTCGTTCATGAACCTTGAGTTGACGAGAGACGTAGGCAATAACCTTATCCCGTTGCATCAATACGCAACCAAGACCCTGTATCGACGCGTCACAATAAACCACGAAGTCATCCGTGCCCTCTGGCAATGAGAGAATAGGTGCGCTGCATAGTCTATCCTTCAGGTACTGAAAGGCAGTTTCTTGTGTATTACCCCAACGATAGGTAACACCTTTCTGTGTCAACATAGTGAGCGGCTGTGCGATCTTGGAGAAGTCTTTAATAAATCGTCTGTAATACCCTGCCAAACCCAAGAATTCGCGTATTTCCGTTGGTGTACGCGGTGCAGGCCAGTTCCTGATCGAATCTACCTTGGATGGATCAACATGAATCCCATCCCTGTTCACCACATGGCCTAAGAAGTGGACTTCACGAAGCCAGAAGTCGCATTTTGAAGCTTGGCGTACAATTGTTCCTTTCGAAGAAGTTCCAAGATAAGACGTAAATGCTGCTCGTGTTCCTCCTGACTCTTGTCAAGATAGGGTTTGCACACCCTGTTCATAAGATCCATGAAAACTGCAGGCGCGTTCGTAAGCCCGAATGGCATAACAAGAAACTCGTAGTGACCGTCGCGAGTTCTGAATGCTGTCTTGGAGACGTCCTCCTCGCGGACTCTCAGCTGATGATACCCTGACCTTGGTTTGCTCGGTATGCTAAGTGGGTGCTCGCGACAATAAATCAATTAATCAAGGCCTAAGGTAATGCATGTATTCACAGTCAGTACATGTTTGTAAGGTTTCGCATGCAAAGTTCGTCACATAGTGTGTATAACAGTTAACATTAAGCACTACAACCAGTTAATCATCTTTATACGATTCAAGGAAGAACATGCGGTTAACATACTTCATCAAGTTATCACACTGAACAGGATTCACACACTAGAAATGTTACATGTCTAACTGAATTAACTTCTTTACAGCCATAACGGAGTTAATATGTTTAACTGGTTTTACCATCTGACACAGTTTATTAACTAATCGAGTTAACAGAGTTAATAACTTGATCAAGAGTCGAATCATGTATATAACAAGCAATAGCTGGGTTATCACATACAATAACATTCAAAGTCTCATACTTAAACATGAAGTCGGTCACCCCACACAAGTAAAAGGTCGGACATATTCATATTAAATAAATTCGGACTTAATGTCCTTGGGTAAAACTCGGACATCAGTGTGTGTGGGGGGGGGGGGGGGTTAACAAGGTCGGACAAAGGGACATGATGTCAAAAAGTCGGACCAAGAGGACATGGGGTTAAAACTCGGACCCTAGGTCATGAAACTCGGACCTGATTCACTTTAGCAAAACTCGGACATATCAACTTCCAGAAACTCGGACAACATAATCAAGCAAAGGTCGGACCCCTTTGCTTAATTAAAGTCGGACCACCCACGTTTTTTTGTTTATTAAAACTCGGACAGAAGCACATCCTAACAAAACTCGGATCCTGCTACTTAGTTGTAAAGATCGGACCTCTTAACTTCATAAAGATCAGACCTCATAAACTTCACAAGGATCGGACAACTTGCATTCATTAAAAGTCGGGCAGGTGCATTCATTTAAAACTCAGACAAAACTTGTAAAATTAAAGCTCGGACCCTTATAATCATATCAAAAGTTCGGACATGTTTGTATCTTAAAGAACTCGGACCTTTACCTCTCATAAAAAGTCGGACTAGGGTTATGCACATATAATTCGGACAAATGTTGATTTTATAAACTCAGACAATTATATCAATCCAAACTCTGACTAACACAAGTGCGTGAATTTCAATCTTTGCACAGAATCAAGGCATCAGTTACAACTTTTCATTCATACGAACAAAACCCTACTTCATACTTTCCTTACTGCAGAATCAATACGACAAACAATATTCCTTCATATCAAGCATCAACATTATCAAGAAATCGATTGTACAATTAGTCACTCATCTTTATCACAATAATTAGAATCAAATTAAAGCACAGAACCATCAAATCATAGCTAGGGTTTACAAGTATCTCAATAACCAAGAGTTGATACAATCAAACAATCAATAAGCAATAATCAACAAACAATTACCTTGAATGATTCTAGAGAAAATGTGGAAATCAAAGTGATGAATGTCTTGCCAATGATGATGGTGATGATTGCTAGAGAAAAGTACGTGCTTGGATTTTTGTGACAATGATTAGTGAACAAGGGATTAGGGTTAAGTATAATTTAGGTTTCACTAATTACTCTATACTACCCTAAGTATTATATTTTGCACAAGCACACCATCTCATCACCATTTCACAGTTTCACCACCAAGATTATATATTTGTCAAGTCTTTCACAATTAACAAACAACCATGCACAATCACACATTACGAATCGTTGCATCAAAACGTATACAATTCCATAGCAATCAATTGTGCAAATAAACAGCTAAACAATACATGAACGTGCAATAAATGCGAAAGAGAAATCTTGGAAATTCGAGTTGTCACAGACCCATCCACCAAAAGTATAAGAAGTTCCTAGTTATATTTACATAACAGTTGAAGGTTTCGTCTCAAGCCAAGACCCATCCACCTCCAACTGTTATACTGTTCAAAATGCATGCAGGAAAAGTAAAATGCAGGAAAAAGTAAATTGTTTCAGGATTACAGACCAACGATTAAATTTAAAAAAAAGTGGGGTCCGGCCTAGGCATCAACATCCATCATCGGCCACTTAAATGCCCTCACACAGCAGCATCTTCACCAGCCTTCTCCGTCTTCTCAGCCTCAGCATCCTGAGCAGCATCCTCACCAGCATCCATCCCAGCATCCTTCTTTTCTCCAGCCTTGTCCACCACCTCTGCTGACTTAGAGGATTCACCAGCCTCAGCAGGATAAGGCACAACTTTGCCTCCAACCTCCTTCAGCTTTGCTACCCAGGAATCAACTGGCCAGGCTGGGCACTCAAGGCCTGTCTCCTTGGCTTCGTAAGCCATCTTGATACGAGCTTGCAGCAGAGAGACAACGGCTGAGTTTTTGATCCCTTCCCGGAAAGTGATCATGGCCTGTTCATGCTCCACTTGGACGGCAGCCAGCTTTATCTCAGCATCCTAGGTGACCATCTTTAGCTTGTCCTCATAATGCCGGGTTTTCACTTCAGCAATGGCGCCTTGGTCAGCAACAGTAGTCTCGAGCTGTTTAATACTGGCCTCTTGGAACACGTTTGTGCTACAAGCATCGGTGTAGAGGTGGAGCAGATGTTGGAGACCCTGTAAGTCAAAGTTCAGGTATGAGTCAATATTCACTAACCAGGATATCCTATCAGGATATTCTATAAGGATATATGTGCAGGATATAGTGCCAGGATATTACCTTATTGAGGAAGGATGTCATTGGCTCCAAGGAGTCGGTAAAGCTGAGTTCTTCATACGAGAATCCTTCAGAGCCTGGGGCGCTGACTTCAGAACCTTTCCTCTTCTTGGCGGTGGAGGTACGAGCTCTCAGGTTGGGCTTAGGAGCCGGGAGTGGTTTGGAGCTGGTAGTAGCAGGAGCTTCTTTCTTGATGTTGACTGGAGTAGCAAAACTATCAAGCTCCTCAAGATCTAGGAGGATTGGAACTTTGCTGGAGTCTGTGTACAGGGAGTGAAACTCTTTCCAAAATATATCAAACAAAAACATGTATGCAGGATATCGTGCAGGATCCTTACCAGACATGTTTGCACTGGAAAGTGGACTTGGAGATGGTGGAAACGGATTGAAACATCTTTCAGCCTCTGGGAGGAGTCTGATGGCGTCGATTCTCTTCTGTGATTCGGCTAGAGGAGGTGCAAGCTTCCTGAAATCGGCTGTATATAAGACAATAAAAAATTGGTTAGTTCAAGATATGAAGCAGGATACAAGACAGGATCATCCTAAAACCCTAAGTCCTACCCTTTTTCAGCCACTACACCGAATAATCCGCTCCACCATGGATTGAGTCTCTTTTTACAAAGAAAAACTTTGATTTCCATCCCTCTTCGTTCCTGGTGGCTCGGAGTATCAGTGGATCGCCGGAAGTGGAGTAGAACAAAAATCGATAAGAACCATGGCATCTAAGCCGATATGCTAAGGGGAGGTCATGAATGGAAAGGTCAGGGATAAGATTCTTCTTGATTTTATCAATAACAGACAAGACTCGCCAAAGCATTGGCATTGTCTGACTAAAACATATTTTGGTAGTATTAAAGAACTCGGTGATGAAGTCCGAGAAAGGAAATTGCAACCCTAGGGTAAAAGGAAAGGCGTTGAAACACAACCACTCGTCGGAAACCATATCTGACCGGATTTCCCGATCAAATGGCCGGAACACCGTCCCTTTCGGGAAGATGCCGGAGGTTTTGAGGGCCGACAAGTGGGCACTGTCGAAAGAGCATATTTCTTTCTCCGGATCTTGGAGAATATTCTGGTGGATGAATGTGGGAGCAGAGTCGCTTGAACTAGATCTTGTCTGTCTCGCCATAAGGTCACCGGAATAATGAACAGAATGGAGGAAGAAGATGAAAATGAGAGAGAAGTGTTTACCTTTTTCTCTTCGGTAGGAGTTAAATGATGATGAGGATGAGAAGTTACAGGGATGAAATGAGTAAATGGAGGCTGCGTGGTTACAACTAGTCCCATCAGAGTCTTATCACTTAATTGCCTCGTTATTCGTGAAAAATGTAACCGTTAGCGTCAGGATAACTAACGGTAACATTTTTGGGGACAATTGTTATGGGTGAAATTTTGAGCCCATATTCAGGATGGTATCCTAAGTTATATCTTGATTATATGAAATATGTTTATGCCCGGGATGCCGATTCAAGATATTGGTAACATCTTGAATGGTATCCTGAGGATCACTAACGTATTATGTGCAGGAGCGCGAGTCTAAGTTTGTAACGTTCATGAGGACCTTTTCTCCGGAAGACTCGCTCTAAGTTGTTCGAAGAAGGACGTTGAACCCGCTTTACCTGGTCTCCAACGGCTACTAAAGAATATTCGAGGGCATCCCCCGTTTGTAGGAGATTTTGTTTTCGTTTATTAGCTATAAATAGATGGATAAATCAGATCGAATAGGACACAACAACACTCACTGCTCTCTAACACTTCAACTCTCTCGCAACTCACACTTTCACAAAAAGCATTGTAACACTTAGCGATCTGATCAATATCCTACACTGTATCCTGACGTTTGAAGTAATAAGAAGAACAAGGCAGCTGCGATTGTCAGCTCCCGAGGTTTTGTGTCGGCGATCTAGATTGATCAAGGGCTTTCCTCGTATATCTCGTGTCACCCCCTTTTACTTTTTGCTCATTGTTTGATCATAGATATAGCTCAATATCCTGAGCTATATCCTGAAACTGTTTTATCTAGCAATCAATTCAGCATATTTACAGCACAGATTCTTAGCACACTACCTCACTTAACTAATTTGATCACTAAATTGCTTAGGTAATTTTTGACCAAAACAAATACTATCACGAATTTATCCAAATAGGGTTTGCATACCCTGTTCATGAGATCCATGAACACAGTTGGCGTATTAGTTAAGCCAAAAGGCATGACTAAAAGCTCGTAATGGCCATATCGTGTTCGCAAAGCAGTCTCCGGTACATCTTCGTCAACATCCTTCAACTGGTGATATCCTGTGTGACAACTCGAAATTTAGAACCTTTCGTTGTGTCTTGATGTAACATGCTTGAACGTTATGTGATTAGTTGACATGATTGGTGTAATGATATATGTTATATTTATGTGTATGCGTGTATGTATATGAACCGAAACAACAAGGACCCGACTCGAGACCATGTGGTCTCGAGTGAACATAACCGAATTGGGCCTTTGGGCCGTGACCTCCTTAACCGGCTAGTAAGCCCTTTAGGGTGCACCTTGTGGAACTAGTATATATAGCATACTCCTTGCCAACCTTGTCACTCTTTGGGCAACCACACTCACACTCCTACACACACACTCTCACTAAAACTCTAGAAACACAAACACACCTCCAAGTTCTCGGATCCAATCGGTTGGCACAAGAACTCTCGGATTTGGATTCTTGGAATCGGCTCTCACACACAATCGGTTGGAAGCTCACACACATCCTCGAAACCCATCAACCGGTTAGTGTTTCTTGATGTTTATTGTTGAATGCTTAGTGTTAATATATTCATGTTGTGTTTGTGCTTGGATTGATGAATGTTGAAGTGGTTGACAATATGTTGTTGTTGAGTGATGCATGATGAGATTGATATTCAAGAAATCGGTTCATAAGTGTTTTCGGTTTTTACTTGGGTTCATGATAAGTTGATGTATTGTTATGATAAAATGTGTAGTATGCTTGAATAAGAATGGTGTTATCGGTTTACTTGGGTTGAATCCGAGGGGTTTGGGTGTTCATACTAAATGAATTGACTAATGAATATGCTTGTCATAATAGGATGCATATTAGTGAGTTATAGTTCATAATTTTGCTTGAACAAGGGTTGAATGTGTTATGAATATGTTTTGAATGTTTGAAGAACATGAAGAACTACTTGAATATGCTTTGAATGTGGTTTGAATATTTGAAACCTGCATTGTTTGATCCATTTTGGGTAAATATTAGACAACAAAACATGTTTAGTGGATAGTACATAATTCTGCATGAATTCTATTGGATAGTACAAACTGTGCAGAATCAGCAACTGTTGGGGAGTCGAGACCCCTGGTTGCGACTCGAAACCTCCACGTTGCGACACCAATTGCGAGTCGTGAACACCTGATTACGACTCGCAACCATAACATGATAAGCCGAGACCACAGGTTGCGACACAGGTTACGAGTCCCGTAATGACTCGAAACCTTAGCATGATCAGCCGAAACCATGGTTGCGACATAGGTTGCGACTCGCAACCACCTATGATCAGCACAAACAGCATGACTCGAAACCATGCTTGCGAGTCCGGTTGCGACTCGAGACTACGCTTAGTGGGCTTACTTAGTTACGGGCCTTAATCAATGGGCCGGTCTTATGGGCTTCTGAGTTACTGTTGATGCGTTGTTTTGGGCCTGTTATTACGAGCCCAACTGTTAGGGCCTCACACTTAGACTCTGGGTTGTATTTGATTGTTAACTGTGAAAATTGTTGTGAACTATCGATGAACTGCCATACTAGAACTTGTATGCCATGACTACTACTTGTACGTGCACTGCTTGGTTGAATCTGATTATAAGTGGTATCTATGTTAGGACGTAATTGACTACTTGCGACTTGATTGACCTTTCCGTGTTACTACCGAGCAAACCAAGGTGAGTTCACACCCTTTACAAAGCATGGGATTCCCTGGGTTGGGAACGGGGTTAAGGAACGTGGATTCCTCGTCCTCCTTGGGTAGGACAGCTATGGTTCAGGAATGTGATTCCTCGTCCGGATGGACGGATAACTCGTACTAGACTAAAACTCTATCACGAAGTCCCTCCTTCTCATATCGACTTAATCGCCGGGCCAATGGCGAGCGGGTCATTAGTTAGATAGCGCTATTTAGGTCTGACAAACCTCACACCGTGCCGCAGAGGACGGGCGTGAACTAATGGATCTGGGGCACGTCAATGATGATAGACATTGACGGTTTTCAGGGCACATAAACATGACTACAGTCAGCAGTCGATATGGTAACGAGTCTAGTGTACGCATGGGGTAGCCCCCACGGCCGAAATGCCTGATAACTATCATGGGGTAGCCCCCACGGCTGGAATGCCAGAGTAACTGGGAATGAACAAGTCACGTTTTCAAACTATGGGGTAACCCCCACGGCAGGATGCCAGATAAAGGAAACTGTTTTCGAAACAATTAAAACGAACACCCAACTGTGAACTCACTCAACTAGTTGTTGACTCGTTACTACATGCTTTGCAGGACCATAGGTACTCAGCTGGAGCTTGCATGGAGGAGAGTCGTTGTGGGACACAGATTGCTGCGTGCCATGTTCTATTTGAAAACATTTGAACTTATGTTATAACTTTAAACTTATGCTTCCGCTTGCAACTTAAACTTTGTTTGTTTGAAACACCAATCGTATTGGTTAAACTTTTATAACTGTTTATATGCTTGGTCAGTATGATCGGTGGCTGGATCCTGGTCAGTCACGCCTCCAAGCGGTAGTACTCCGCGGGTGGATTTTGGGGGTGTGACAGATTGGTATCAGAGCCATTGGTTATAGTGAACTAGGTTTTAATAAAGGAGAAACGTTTTTGTTAAAACCAGACTATAACCGGTGTAGTGCTCAACGGTCCACAACGACACTTCACTCCACATGCAAGGCTCGACATTCTAGGTGATATGGTATGTGTATATTGCCTACTTGTTAGTTACATAAGTACATTGCTCATGGTATGCTTGATTAGTATAACTACTGTTGTTTGAACACGTGCGTGCTTACTCTGTCCTACTATCGTACTTTCGCGAACCTCTCTCACTCGTATTACTCTTGATATGAAGAATCATGTCTGGACGCGTTAACATGACACAAGCCCAGTTGACGGCTTTGATCAACGAACGAGTTGCCGCAGCACTTGCAGCTGCACACGCAGGAGGTATATCCTGCAGCCCGAACTTATCCTAGGATCTTTAGGATCCTACTCTCGTGAACCAACCTTTGTGTTAAACTCTGCCTTTCTTTCACCTACCTTAGGTCAATATGCTCAGGCACCGGTGTGCACTTTTAAGACCTTTATGGACTGCCGACCCACTACTTTTAGCGGAACTGAAGGAGCTGTAGGTCTCCTACACTGGTTTGAGAAACTAGAATCTATGTTCGAAATGTGTGAATGCCCTGAAGCGCGCAGGGTGAAGTATGCTACTGGTACTCTCGAGGGTTTGGCCCTCACGTGGTGGAATGCTCAAGTGCAAATGCTGGGGTTGGTTGCTGCCAACGCCACCCCATGGGAAACTTTCAAGGAAATGATCAGGGAGGAATACTGCAGTCGTGATGACATTCACAAGCTGGAAGATGAGTTCTACAATCTCAAGATGACGGGGTCAGAGATTGAGGCATACACTAAGAGATCGCATGAGCTTGCCTTGTTGTGTCCTACTATGGTGGACCCTCCGTATAAGCGAATTGAACTCTATCTCAAGGGCTTGGTGCCAGAGATCCAAAGTCATGTGACTTCAGCAAACTTGGCCACTATCCAGCAGGTTGTTCAGTTGGCTCACCGTCTTACTGATCAGGCGGTGGAGCAGAACAAGTTACCAAAGCGCATAGGTGCTGCAACTACTTCTGGTACTTCTAGTGAGAACAAACGGAAATGGGATGGAACTTCAAGCAAGGGTTCAACTTCTGTGCAATCTCAGTCCCAGCAGAGAAAGACTGACGACCACAAGAGCCCCAGTCAGCAATCATCGGGTGGTCAAAGTCATGGTGGGTACAAGGGGAATCACCCCAAATGCAATCGCTGCAACCTACACCACAGTGGGCCATGCACCAGGGGCAACTGTCATCGGTGCAACAAGCCTGGTCATGTTGCTAAGGATTGCAGGAGCGCATACCCCGCCAACCAGAATCGTCAGCAACCTCAACAGAATCAGCGGCAGCAACAGGGTAACAACAAAGGATGCTTTCAGTGTGGAGCTGAAGGCCACTTCAAGAAAGATTGTCCCCAACTGAACCAGAACAACAACAACAACAATCAGGGGAATGGTAACAATGGGAACCACAACAACAACAATGGTGCTAGGGGACGAGTGTTCGTGATTGGTCAAGGTGAAGCAAGGAATGATCCCAACGTGGTGACGGGTAAGTTCCTTCTCGACGACTTTTATGTTACAGTCTTATTTGATTCGGGTGCCGATACTAGCTATGTGTCACTAGAAGTTAGTAAAATGCTTAAGCGAATTCCAACTCCCCTGAGCGACAAGCACACTGTAGAACTAGCAAATGGTAAGAGTTTGGAGGCCTCGCACGTAGTCAAAGGTTGCAAACTTGTTCTCGCTAACCAGACCTTCTCTATTGACCTTATTCCTATCGTCTTGGGTAGTTTCGACGTTGTCATTGGGATGGATTGGTTATCCCAACACCGAGCAGAGATTCTTTGCAACGAGAAGATCGTTCGTATCCCTGGTTTAGGTAGTGAACCTCTCATGATTCGTGGCGACAAGAGAAGTGCTGTTGAGAACATCATCTCTCTTCTCAAGGCCCAGAAGTGCTTACGAAAGGGCCACACTGCGATTTTGGCTCTAGTTACTGATACCACAGAGAAGGAGAAGAAGCTAGAAGATTTTCCAGTTGTACGTGACTATCCTGAGGTATTCCCTGAGGAATTACCTGGTCTTCCGCCCCATCGCCAAGTCGAGTTTCAGATCGAATTAGCTCCTAGAGCTGCGCCTATAGCACGTGCACCTTATCGTTTGGCTCCATCAGAGTTGGAGGAACTCTCCACGCAACTACAAGAACTCCTGGATAAAGGTTTTATTCGTCCTAGCTCATCGCCTTGGGGAGCTCCAGTACTATTTGTGAAGAAGAAGGACGGTACCTTCAGAATGTGTATCGACTATCGTGAACTCAACAAGGTGACTGTGAAGAACCGTTATCCTCTACCGCGCATTGACGACTTGGTCGACCAGTTGCAGGGGTCGAGCTACTATTCAAAGATCGATCTGAGATCGGGATATCACCAGCTGAGAGTTCGAGAAGAGGATGTCTCTAAGACAGCCTTTAGGACTCGATATAGGCACTATGAGTTTTTGGTCATGCCGTTTGGGCTGACAAACGCGCCCGCGGTTTTCATGGACTTGATGAACCGAGTGTGCAAGCCTTACCTGGACAAGTTCGTTATAGTCTTCATCGACGACATCCTGATCTATTCTAAGAGTCAGGAGGAGCACGAACAGCATCTACGACTTATTTTGGAACTTCTTCGAACAGAACAGCTTTACGCAAAGTTCTCGAAATGCGACTTCTGGCTTCGTGAGGTCCATTTCCTAGGCCACGTGGTAAACAAGGATGGAATTCACGTTGATCCATCCAAGGTAGACTCTATTAAGAACTGGCCTGCACCTCGTACACCAAAGGAAATTCGCCAATTCTTGGGATTGGCAGGTTACTACAGGAGATTCATTAAGGATTTTTCTAAGATCGCGCAGCCTCTCACCTCGCTAACACAGAAAGGCGTTGTTTATCATTGGGGAAATGCACAAGAGTTAGCTTTTCAGCATCTAAAGGATAGACTTTGTAGTGCACCTATCCTTTCACTGCCAGAGGGCACAGAAGATTTTGTGGTTTATTGTGATGCATCAATTCAAGGTCTTGGTTGTGTATTGATGCAACGAGATAAGGTCATAGCCTACGCCTCACGCCAACTCAAAGTTCACGAGAAGAACTACACTACGCATGATTTAGAGCTGGGAGCTGTTGTTTTCGCACTTAAGTTATGGCGGCATTACCTATACGGAACCAAGTGCGCCATCTACACCGACCACAGGAGCCTAGAGCACATATTCAAGCAGAAGGAACTGAATATGCGGCAACGACGATGGGTCGAATTACTGAATGACTACGAGTGCTCTATCAAGTATCACCCGGGCAAGGCCAATGTAGTGGCTGACGCCCTCAGTCGAAAGGATACCGCGCCTAAACGCGTGAAAGCTTTACAACTCACGATACATTATGGTCTCCCTTCACAAATACGAGCTGCTCAGATAGAAGCACTGAAACCAGAAAACGTAAGGGCCGAAGCCCTACGCGGGTCAAGACAACGCTTAGAACAGAAGGAAGACGGTGCTTACTACGTAACAGGACGCATTTGGGTTCCACTCTATGGCGACTTACGAGAACTTGTGATGGATGAAGCACACAAATCTCGCTACTCGGTACACCCTGGTTCGGACAAGATGTACCACGACATTAAAACTACGTATTGGTGGCCTAGCATGAAGGCCCACATAGCAACTTACGTCAGCAAGTGTTTGACTTGTGCGCGAGTCAAGACGGAATATCAGAAACCCTCAGGCCTACTCCAACAACCAGAGATACCACAATGGAAATGGGAGCAAATTTCCATGGATTTCGTTACTGGCCTACCTAGATCACAGCGCGGAAACGATACTATCTGGGTGATCGTGGATCGACTCACAAAATCCGCACACTTTCTGGCAATTAAGGAGACGGATAAGTTCTCCACTTTAGCGGAAATATACCTCAAGGAAGTTGTTTCGAGGCACGGGGTGCCCACCTCTATCATCTCTGATCGAGATGCACGTTTTACTTCGGAACTGTGGCAAGCGATGCACAAGTCTTTTGGCTCACGTCTAGATATGAGCACAGCGTATCACCCACAGACGGACGGGCAGTCCGAGCGCACTATTCAAACCTTAGAAGACATGCTACGTGCATGTGTAATCGACTTTGGCAACAGCTGGGAAAGGCATCTGCCACTCGTGGAATTCTCGTATAATAACAGCTACCACACTATCATTAAAGCTGCTCCGTTTGAGGCATTGTACGGACGTAAATGCCGGTCACCTCTCTGTTGGGCAGAGGTGGGGGATAGTCAAATCACTGGTCCAGAACATGTGGTAGACACTACTGAGCGGATTGCTCCAATACGACAACGCATGGCGACCGCTCGAGACCGTCAGAAGGCCTACGCCGATAAGGGCAGGAAACCACTTGAGCTCCAGGTTGGGGAACGGGTATTACTCAAAGTTTCACCCTGGAAGGGTGTGGTTCGTTTTGGTAAACGAGGCAAACTCAACCCACGATACGTTGGACCTTTCGAAATCATTGAGAAAATAGGCAAGGTGGCCTACAGACTGAACTTACCAGCGGAACTCGGTGCAGTTCACAACGTTTTCCATGTGTCGAATCTGAAGAAGTGTCTGTCAGATGAGACCCACGTAGTTCCTCTGAAGGAACTCACGATCGACGAACAGTTGAAATTCGTCGAAGAACCAGTCGAAATCACAGACCGGGATGTTAAGGTCCTCAAGAGCACTAGAATACCTCTCGTTCGAGTTCGTTGGAACTCACGTCGCGGCCCAGAGTTTACCTGGGAGCGCGAAGATCGGATGAAACAAAAGTATCCCCAACTGTTTGCAAACAGTACAATCGCTACTGAGGCTGAAGCTACGGAATTTCGGGACGAAATTCCAGATCAACGGGGGGAGGATGTGACACCCCAGGAAAACCGGAACACCATACAACTTAACTAGCTTCCTCAGTGAGTGCCATCAAATTTCAGGACGAAATTTCTTTCAACTTGGGGATGATGTGACAACTCGAAATTTAGAACCTTTCGTTGTGTCTTGATGTAACATGCTTGAACGTTATGTGATTAGTTGACATGATTGGTGTAATGATATATGTTATATTTATGTGTATTCGTGTATGTATATGAACCGAAACAACAAGGACCCGACTCGAGACCATGTGGTCTCGAGTGAACATAACCGAATTGGGCCTTTGGGCCGTGACCTCCTTAAGCGGCTAGTAAGCCCTTTAGGGTGCACCTTGTGGAACTAGTATATATAGCATACTCCTTGCCAACCTTGTCACTCTTTGGGCAACCACACTCACACTCCTACACACACACTCTCATTAAAACTCTAGAAACACAAACACACCTCCAAGTTCTCGGATCCAATCGGTTGGCACAAGAACTCTCGGATTTGGATTCTTGGAATCGGCTCTCACACACAATCGGTTGGAAGCTCACACACATCCTCGAAACCCATCAACCGGTTAGTGTTTCTTGATGTTTATTGTTGAATGCTTAGTGTTAATATATTCATGTTGTGTTTGTGCTTGGATTGATGAATGTTGAAGTGGTTGACAATATGTTGTTGTTGAGTGATGCATGATGAGATTGATATTCAAGAAATCGGTTCATAAGTGTTTTCGGTTTTTACTTGGGTTCATGATAAGTTGATGTATTGTTATGATAAAATGTGTAGTATGCTTGAATAAGAATGGTGTTATCGGTTTACTTGGGTTGAATCCGAGGGGTTTGGGTGTTCATACTAAATGAATTGACTAATGAATATGCTTGTCATAATAGGATGCATATTAGTGAGTTATAGTTCATAATTTTGCTTGAACAAGGGTTGAATGTGTTATGAATATGTTTTGAATGTTTGAAGAACATGAAGAACTACTTGAATATGCTTTGAATGTGGTTTGAATATTTGAAACCTGCATTGTTTGATCCATTTTGGGTAAATATTAGACAACAAAACATGTTTAGTGGATAGTACATAATTCTGCATGAATTCTATTGGATAGTACAAACTGTGCAGAATCAGCAACTGTTGGGGAGTCGAGACCCCTGGTTGCGACTCGAAACCTCCACGTTGCGACACCAATTGCGAGTCGTGAACACCTGATTACGACTCGCAACCATAACATGACAAGCCGAGACCACAGGTTGCGACACAGGTTATGAGTCCCGTTACGACTCGAAACCTTAGCATGATCAGCCGAAACCATGGTTGCGACATAGGTTGCGACTCGCAACCACCTATGATCAGCACAAACAGCATGACTCGAAACCATGCTTGCGAGTCCGGTTGCGACTCGAGACTACGCTTAGTGGGCTTACTTAGTTACGGGCCTTAATCAATGGGCCGGTCTTATGGGCTTCTGAGTTACTGTTGATGCGTTGTTTTGGGCCTGTTATTACGAGCCCAACTGTTAGGGCCTCACACTTAGACTCTGGGTTGTATTTGATTGTTAACTGTGAAAATTGTTGTGAACTATCGATGAACTGCCATACTAGAACTTGTATGCCATGACTACTACTTGTACGTGCACTGCTTGGTTGAATCTGATTATAAGTGGTATCTATGTTAGGACGTAATTGACTACTTGTGACTTGATTGACCTTTCCGTGTTACTACCGAGCAAACCAAGGTGAGTTCACACCCTTTACAAAGCATGGGATTCCCTGGGTTGGGAACGGGGTTAAGGAACGTGGATTCCTCGTCCTCCTTGGGTAGGACAGCTATGGTTCAGGAATGTGATTCCTCGTCCGGATGGACGGATAACTCGTACTAGACTAAAACTCTATCACGAAGTCCCTCCTTCTCATATCGACTTAATCGCCGGGCCAATGGCGAGCGGGTCATTAGTTAGATAGCGCTATTTAGGTCTGACAAACCTCACACCGTGCCGCAGAGGACGGGCATGAACTAATGGATCTGGGGCACGTCAATGATGATAGACATTGACGGTTTTCAGGGCACATAAACATGACTACAGTCAGCAGTCGATATGGTAACGAGTCTAGTGTACGCATGGGGTAGCCCCCACGGCCGAAATGCCTGATAACTATCATGGGGTAGCCCCCACGGCTGGAATGCCAGAGTAACTGGGAATGAACAAGTCACGTTTTCAAACTATGGGGTAACCCCCACGGCAGGATGCCAGATAAAGGAAACTGTTTTCGAAACAATTAAAACGAACACCCAACTGTGAACTCACTCAACTAGTTGTTGACTCGTTACTACATGCTTTGCAGGACCATAGGTACTCAGCTGGAGCTTGCATGGAGGAGAGTCGTTGTGGGACACAGATTGCTGCGTGCCATGTTCTATTTGAAAACATTTGAACTTATGTTATAACTTTAAACTTATGCTTCCGCTTGCAACTTAAACTTTGTTTGTTTGAAACACCAATCGTATTGGTTAAACTTTTATAACTGTTTATATGCTTGGTCAGTATGATCGGTGGCTGGATCCTGGTCAGTCACGCCTCCAAGCGATAGTACTCCGCGGGTGGATTTTGGGGGTGTGACATCCTGAACGCAGGTCGATCTTCGAATAGTAGTTGTATCCCTGTAGCTAATCAAACAAATCGCCAATTCTCGGTAGAGGGTACCGATTCTTGATAGTCAACTTGTTTCGCTCTCTGTAATCAATGCACATCCTGAAGGAACCATCCTTCTTCTTTACTAACAAAACAGGTGCACCCCAAGGCGAAAAGCTTGGTCGAATGAAACCTTTGTCTAGTAGCTCTTGAAGTTGATTTGACAATTCTTTCATCTCTGATGGTGCCAATCTATAAGGTGATTTTGCAATTGGTGCAGCACCTGGTACCAGATCAATTCTAAACTCGATCTGTCTCGCAGGGGGCAATCCAGGTAAGTCTTCAGGGAAAACTTCTGGATAATCATGAACTATAGGAATCTCTTCTATCTTCCTACCTTCAACCTTTGTATCCACTACATTGATAAAAAATGGAGGATAGCCCTTACGCAACATCTTGTGCATCTTCATGATACTAACAACTCCTGATATTCGACTCGATCGGTCTCCGTGGACAACTATAGCTTCACCACCACCAGGACGAGGTATCCTCACTTGTTTCTCCGAATAAATAATCTCAGCTTTATTCTTGGATAGCCAATCCATCCCAACAACTACATCAAAACTACCCAGCTCCACTGGTAATAAATCGATACTAAAATTGTGATCGTCTAACCGAATACTACAACCACGAACGACTTCACTAGTCTCTATCAATTTACCATTTGCTAGTTCTATCAAGTACTTTTTACTTAGCTTACTTGCTGGAGAACACAAAAATGGTTCAAAGTTTTTCGAAACAAAACTCAAGTCAGCCCTAGTATCAAATAGTACGAACGCAGAATGGTTATTGATCAAGAACGGACCGGTAACAATAGCAGGATCATCACGTGCCTTCCCAGCATTCAGCTCGAACGCTCTGCCCATGGCATTTTGACCCTTTGCTTTCGGATAATCTCTCTTGAAATGTCCCTGTTCACTGCACTCGAAGCATCCATCTAGCTTCACTCCCTCTGAAGTACTCTTAGCATAGAACTCGCGGGTAACATGCCCAGTCCTGTCACACCCTGACTTTTGCGGAAGCGTGGTTATTGGTGTGACTTTCTTAATACCATAGCATTCAATCATAACAACGCTATATGATAAAAACCATAAAATGTTCATCCATTAATTAAGTTTGAAATTACACAACATAATTGTCTGAAACGTTGACACCAAATTCAAGTTACAAACCACAACATGTTTTAATGAGTTCACTAAGACTCGACAAAAGATCTTAAACAACCCCGAGTTTAGGACCATGTGTCTCGTCCAGGATTAAGATACATCTCCTAAACCCCAATGACTTGGATGACATCTTTTATTTATAACGCAGCTTGAAAACATGCAAACACCTGCCAGATCCACTTAGTTCCCTGAAATACATGTAATTTGAAAACATCAACAAAAGTTGAGCGAGTTCATGTGTTTCGTATATGTATGTATAAACCTTTGTAAACAGTGTATGTATGTTTGTAAATCCCGGTATGAAAGCAAACAAGGAAAAGATCACCAATGGTTTGCAAGGCCACTGATATGTGTGACGGTGTAGGAAGACTCAAACCTAGCAAATTTGTACCGGGCTTCTGGCTGGAAGACATAGTCACCCTATGGGCCACCCTGGTCCTCATGGGTGTGGGCTCGCTACACCCAAATAGATCTATCACTCATGCCCCTCGGTTCTTATACGAGGATTAATGGTCTCAAGTATCCGCCTACCCATTCACATGATCTATGGTACTTTCCTAGGATAACCATACCAATTGTATTTGTATGTAATCTTTTGTAACATGTATTTCACCCCCGAAGTTAATAAACAAAACAATTTAAAGAAAGGGGGGGGACATGAACTCACAGTTTTGCATCTTCGGTACTTGTAACTCAAATCTCCTCAGCAAACACGACTCCCTACAATGTACTATGTCTATTAGACGAACGGACCGTGCCTTGACTTAGAGTTAACGTTTTTGAGTTACGTTTCTGATATCATTCCAATATAATTATTGTCAAAATAATTAGTATTTCAACTTAAATTATATTTATAATTTTTGGAATAATTGTTAACCAATATTTTTGTAATAATACTTCTCAAGTATTTATACTTATATTTCCTTCCCAAGGATGGGGGTATCTCATACATGTATTTTCGTATGCTCATACTTGATTATTCCGGAATATTGAATAAATATCCAATATTTATTTCCAAAACACATGTTTTAAGGAATATCACTTAGAAAAATCATTCATAATCTTTCTTTTGGTAAAACTATTTGTAGTTCCAAATTAATATATTTTCAAGTCTCATTTTAGAAAATATATATAAATTTATTTAGTCCAAAGTAATGTATGTCAAGAAAATATATATTTTTTCTCAAAAATCATATATCTTCTAAATATTCTAAGAAAATATATTTTTACTTCTCAAAAATAATATATTTACTCCTTGTCTAAAATATGATATACTTTGTAATAACAATAAAAATCATATTTTCATTTCTTTCGTATCCAAAATAATATTTACCAAAAATATATTTATAACGGTATTTTCCGGAATATTTTGTTAGTTACGTTCTTGTGTTCGGTTCCGCAATGTTATGCGTGCAACTTATATATTTATTCCTTATGATTTTTGGTATTATTTTGGATTGTAAATTCTTGGTATTTTGTTAAGTTATATTACTTTAAATCCTAAAATAATATAACTAATACACAAAGTATACAACTAATCACACACAATGTGTTTTTAATGTAAATATATATTCTAAATACATATTTATCCATTTTTACTTATAAAAACCAACCTCCAATACTTGTATTTTTGTAACAAAATCTATGGCAAAGTTTATATTGAAAACCATAGTTAAAACTCACTTGTAAATATTTGTTTGAAAATATTTTTCTAAGTGTTTATATTTTTAGAAAATTTTTCCATAGTTTCCCCTAAAAATGGAGGTGTCAATGCTATCAAAGCATATCATTTTCTTTTCGAAATCATCACAAACAATCAACAATCAACCCTAAACAACTTTCACTTACCAAGTGCCAAAACTATGCTATTTACATAATAATCATGAACTTGATCTTTCATAAAAACTTGTAGTAACTTGGTAGTGTGTTTAGTAGACTTAGTTACCCTCCTAAATGTATTTACTTCTTTATAAACTTCACTCTTGAAAGATTTAAGTGTTTACAACTTACTAGATGATTTTTCCAAAAATCATTCTCTTGAATTTTTCTTGTAAACAATGTATTCTTATACTTGTTTCACCACTAGAAACATGGTTAGTTTCTTTAAAAACAATGTTCATGTAAATCTTGTGATTTAACTTAGTTTCTTGAGAAAACTAGTTTTGAAACCATCCAAGTTTATGACTAGTGACATATTACATACTTTATTATTTACAAAATCATTTTCATTTTTCAAGTTCATGAAAACATAAAGCATGATGATCTTGGCCTTTCACAAGTTCACCACCTTAACTTGCTAGATCATGTGTTTAATCACAATCTAGTAGGCTTCACACGATGTCTAACATCACTAACACAAATAATCAATTATCAAGAAGCAAATCAACACAAATCAACATGTATTCATATGTTAATAAGCTTATGTTAAAGATTCATGATTATGTTCTTTAGTGTTCATGATGATTAGCAATGTTCATCATCTTTTAACCATCAAAATATGTAGTAAAAACAAGTTACAAGGAGCTTACTACTAGCACAAGGGCTAGGGAAGAACACTAGAAGATGATGATGACAAATGTGATGGATAAAAGCAATTGGGAGAGGTCCTTCAAGATCCACAAGCTCCAAACTTTTTTAAACACCTTCTTGCACCTTGTGATGAACTTAGATTAAATGAACTTGAATGAATGATGATGGGGGTGTGGGTGGTGACCTTCGGCCGTGAGGGAGCAAGGAGAAGAGGGAGAGAGTGGTGTGTGTTAGTGTGTGTGAGATGTGAGCCCTTAATCCATCTTATAACCATCTAATTCTTTTATCCATTGGGTATGTTTCAATAGTACAATGCATATCTCTAATCATTCTTAGTGAATCAAGCAAGATCATAGGGTGGGGGCCACATGGTGACCGTACCAACAAAGAGGGGGGGGGTTATAGGTTGTGGTTTAATGGCAAGTTAGGTTATCTAGTTAGTTTTCAAGTGTGATGATTAGTGTTTAAGTGTATAATGTGTTATATAGTGTGTTAGGGTGTTCGGGGATCATAACTAGCTTAGAAATATTAAAACAATGCTTCTAGTATAGTTTTGGTGTTTCGGGTAGTGTCCGGTTGTTTAGTTAGATACCGGTTCGTTAAAGTGTCAAACTATTCCGTTTAGTGTTCTTTAAGTACCCTTTTGTGACACTTTTAATTCCCGACACTTAGGAAAGCATTCAGGAGCATTTAGTCATATTTTTTCATGTTACCAACTTGTTAAAATGCTGATTTTTGCTGAAAAATGCTGAATTCAGCACTTTAAGTGGGTTTTAGGCACTTTCCGGCACTTAAACTATCACCCAGTGAAGCAGTTTTATGGTCCTTACTTCCCTACACACCATAATAGTGTAGTACCTTGTCTCTGGCCCATACGGAGTCTCAAAACACTGTTTGTCTATGTACTGAACCTCGTCAGCATTTTTCTGAGTTATCCACTAACTGTGCTAACCGTGCTTTGTGCATCGTTTATGTCACTAAAGTTTGTATGTAAAAGTGATGTGACAGTATGAAATGTGATGCACATGTAAGTATGATGCGGAAATCAGAAAGCAGTCATTTGTAATTCAGCACAATCATTAAGCACTACTAACAATTTATTAATTGTACGGATACCTGGATTTTTGACGGTTGTCACATTCTCTCCCTGTTAAGAAAATTTCGTCCTGAAATTTTAAGCTCTGCTACTAGCTGCAGGGGAGATGGGGAACAAATGCGGGTATTTCGCTTTCATGCGATCCTCACGCTCCCAAGTAAACTCTGGGCCGTGACGCGCTCCCAAGTAAACTCTTGTTAACCTTCCAATCAGTAACCTCAACAGGTTCTTCAGTAAAGTGGAGCGTGTCGTCAATGTGGACTTCATCGGCAGGAATGACAACTGTTTCTTGAGTTGGACTCTTTTTCAGATTAAATACATGAAATGTATCATGAACGCCATTCAATTCTGCGGGTAGATCCAACTTGTAAGCTACAAGACCAATCCTTTCCAGGATTTTGAACGGTCCAATGTATCGCGGGTTCAACTTCCCACGCTTTCCAAAGCGTGCTACACCCTTCCAGGGTGAAACCTTTAATAAAACCATATCTCCCACTTGAAACTTCAAAGGTTTCCTCCTTTGGTCCGCATAGCTCTTTTGTCGACCACGAGCCGCCTTGATGCGCTCTCGGATTTGTATAATCTTGTCGGTCGTCTCTTGAACCAATTCGGGACCAACAAGCTGTCAATCACCCGCATCTGCCCAGCATAACGGTGATCGACATTTGCGTCCGTAGAGAGCTTCAAATGGTGCAACTTGAATGCTTGCATGGTAACTGTTATTCTACGAGAACTCTACCAAAGGTAGGTGTATGTCCCAACTGCCACCCAAATCCATTACGCAAGCTCGCAACATGTCTTCTAGCGTTTGAATCGTCCGCTCGCTCTGGCCATCTGTCTGTGGGTGAAATACAGTACTCAAATTCAGTTGAGAACCAAATGCTTCTTGAAAGGATTGCCAAATCCTTGACACGAATCTCCCGTCTCTATCAGAGACAATCGAGAGAGGCACTCCATGTCGTGCAACTATCTCTCTGAGGTATAGCTCAGCAAGCTTGTTAGTGTTGTCTTTTTCCTTGATTGGCAAAATGTGTGCAGATTTCGTCAGACGGTCTACGATTACCCAAATCGTATCATGACCTCTGGGTGTCTTTGGTAACTTTGTTATAAAATCCATTGAAATCTGCTCCCATTTCCACATGGGTATTTCAGGTTGTTGCAAAAGACCTGAAGGCTTCTGATATTCGGCCTTTACCTTGGCGCAAGTCAAACATTTACCAACATACATTGCAACATCACCTTTTAATCTCGGCCACCAGTAGAAATCCTTTAAATCTTGGTTCATCTTATCTGATCCTGGATAGATCGAGTACCTTGACTTGTGAGCTTCATCGAAAATTACTTCTCTAAGACCACCAAATAGGGGAACCCAAATTCTCCCTATGAAACACAACGTTCCTTCCTTATTGGGTACTAACTGCTTCTCCATCCCACGGAGATATTCAATCACAAGATTTTCCTTCTTGAGAGCTTCTCTCTGTGCAGCATGAATGCGCAATGAGAGGTTCGTTTGAATAATCATTTCCAAGCCCTAACCCTTATGGGCTTAATCCTTTCTTTCCAACTCAAGGCGTCTGCTACGACATTCGCCTTTCCTGGGTGATACTTAATCTCACAATCATAATCGTTCAACAGCTCCACCCATCGGCGCTGTCTAATATTAAGCTCTTTCTGATCGAATATTTGCTGCAAACTCTTGTGATCAGTAAAGATCGTACAGCGGGTGCCATACAAATAATGTCGCTAGATCTTTAATGCAAACACCACCGCGCCTAATTCCAAATCATACGTGGTGTAGTTCTTTTCATGAACCTTCAACTGGCGCAAAGCATAGGCTATAACCTTCTGACGTTGCATCAATACACAACCTAATCCCTGACGCGAGGCGTCACAATATACCATAAAGTCATCAGTGCCTTCTGTCACACCCCGACCACGTGTAACAACAAAACGTGGCGGAAACGTCGGGGAGTGTAGGGACAGAATCATTGTTTCATAACACATGGAAATTTAAATATTGTTTTATTGATTAAATGAACTCGTTGTTCTATTACAATCACATAAGTACAACTATGATCTTCCAAGTTTTAAAGTTGCTAAGGCACGAGTCCATCCTAAATGTAGCATGCATCAACAATCATCTCAAGACAGCACCTGAAACATGTGTAAAAATAGGTACGTCAGCATAAAAATGCCTGTGAGATACATAGGTTTTGTGAAAACGGAGTTCATGACTTATGTTTGAGAAAATGTTTAGTCATGAACTTTGTAAATTTGCTTTGTCTTGTAAATCATTTGAAAAACGATAGGATCAGATGATATGTATAAATAAGAGAATAATGTATGGTTAACTGAATAACCATGTAAAATGAGTTTGTATAAGTTAAGTTGTTTGAAAAACAATGTTTTAATAAAACGTTTATGGTATATATAAAATATACCTTGGTTTTAAGAAAGTTGAATAAGTAATATATTAAAATATATTTCAGTTCCAATATTGTTAACCCAAGTGTACTAAATAACGCCACGGTATGTAATGCAATGAAAACACTTATATATAAGAAGTACCAGCGGCGTATCTACCATGTTTTCATCACATTACACTCGTTCCGTTATCTAAACACTAACCAAAACTAAATCGTTTGATAGATAGTATATTAAATATACTTTAGTTGTTCAAAATAATAGTTTTCAGTAGTATATTACAAGTATACCTTGGATTTATAAATAACACATTAAACCATGTTTTAGTTTTGTAACTAACATATCAGTATATGCTTTGGATGTGATAAATACCATATTAAACTATGTTTTAGTTATGTAAGTAACATATCACAATATGCTTTGGATGATTACAAAATATATGTTGGTTCTGTACAATACCACACATGAGAGTATATCAGACTATACTTTTTGGGAGTATATCAAAATATACTTTAAAGGTGCGATTTAAGAATTCATTCAGACCTGGTGCATCAAACTACACCTTTGAGACTATAGGGATACCACAAAGGAAATCCCTATTTGGATGGAGAAACAAATTGGTTTCAGACATTCCATAACAACAGGAATGGGGTGTCTAGTCCTATAGCGCTATATCATACTACCAATCGGTCTGGTGAACAAAATAAGTACTATTCCAACAATTACTTTTGTAATTTTTGAGAAATCAGTGTTTAAACCATAGATAGTCATTTCGTTTGTCAAAAGATAAATACTAACATGTATAATCAATTATACTTTGAAATCATGAAAATAACAGATAGGTACACATGCTTCACCCCAAAACAGTTGAAAACAGTAAAAGAGGGGAACTATGTACTCACCTGAGGTTGCTTTGTTGTTCTTGTGAAATAACCAGGTAATGCGAGAGGTCACGGAATATCAACGGCACCTAATAGGTCGCTATGTTAATATACCGGACCAAATCGGAAGGATCGGATAGTACACGGTTTCGTAAACCAAACGAGTATGGAGACTCGTGTAGTATGGTTTAACAAAGCCTACATACTAAAATGAAACTTAACCTAAGTGCTTACGGTCCATCACGACCCGTTTAGGTAGCTTATGCTACCTTACGCGTCGTTTGCGTAGAACGCGTTCGAAACGCCTAACATTGCGACCACACGGTATAACCTCGGAAGGTTATAGCTATGGTCACCTAATGTGTTTGGTCGGGTCCTAATGACCGACCAAATGGGTCGGGTTCGAAAGTATAAGCGATGGTTTAAATCGCTTACCTTACGACCCTATATAAGCACTAAACTAAAAGTGATGAGCTAAGCATGTTAGAACATGCTTAACTAAGTTTAGAAACAGGTTTGGCATCAAAACAAACGGCTTTGATGCCCACGAGTAGTTTGGTTACAAAATACGCAAGAATGCGCATTTTGGCCGAAACTACGACTCGTCACTGAGCCTAGATAACGTGGTAATCAGTAGGTATGGTCACTATGGACCATAACCATCGTGATCACGCTCACGTTATGAAGTTCCATGAACTTCACATTGACCAAAAGCTGGTCAATGCAGAAAGTCAACTAAACGTTGACTTTCGGACTCGAAAAGCGAATAAAAGAGCGAAAGAAGACTTACGGAGGGTCCCCGAGTGCTAATCAAGACCAAATAGCTCAGGTATGAAACAATGGTTTCAACTTAGAGCTCTAAGATCTGATTTTGTGAATTTTACACTAAAGGGGGGGGGGTATTTATAGGAAAAGTGGAACCGTTCGGATCGTTTTATCGAATATCGTGCCTTGATCTCGTGCGTACATGTGTCCAAGTGGATAAGTTCAGTGAACTTGACCCTTGGCTCTTCGTTGGGTGAAAAGGCATCGCCCCTTGATCGAACGAAAGGCCAGATTCTGCATTAAATGCAAAATCTTTCTGTCAGACATGTTCACGCGGCCCGCCTAAGGATTTGGCAAATCCTTACGCGCCCCGCCTAAGGTTCCCAGACCAGAATTTTCAATTTTGGTCCCTGCACTTCAGAATCACGTATTTTGGCCCATTTTTGGCACGTTTAAGCCCTGTTAACCTCATTTCAAGGCTCTAAGATGAAGTTAAAGTGTAGGGGACTTGAAATATGCTCAAAAATATTCCGGATGTCGGTTCGTTTGGCCGTACGATCGCGATGTTCGCTTAATTACGACGGAATGCGCATAAGCGTGAAAGATGATCCAAATGACGCGACAAATGGATTTTTCTCATGCCAAACACTAAGGCATAATATAAGGATGCTTACATAAATTTTTGGATGTCTGGATGTATTCAGAACGTGAGTTATGCGCGAAAGTGCAAACTTATGCACTTTTTGACACTTTTAGTCCCTGAATGATCCAAAAGTTTGTTTTAGCATACCAAACCCCTCAAAGCCTATTTCTAAGCTATGTAAAGGATATATATGGTATGTTTAACTTATGGACATGTTCCGGAATGTTCGTTACAGTTCAAATTGGCATACTTTCGCAGTTTGTCAAGTTTAGTCCCTGTAAGCGAATTAACTTGTTTTTGCCATACCAAAGCCTTCAAAACTTATTTCTAAGTTATGTAAAGGTTATTTAAGGTATGTTAAGTGTATGATGGTCTCCCGGAGTATTTGTCGCATTAAACTGAGTACGTTTATGCACCAGTTTGCGTATAATTCTCCAGAAAGCGTTGTAGAGTATGAAAATGAACAAGAATTGATATGTGCAAAGCATACACATATTTATACAAATCCCAAGTATGAAATACAATATTTCCTTGGTTTGGCATTTGTTTGATGGTTGAAGTGACACAGTTGTCACAGTCTCCCGTACTTTAGGAAATTTCGTCCCGAAATTTAATTCTAGAGGAAACTCGTGAGGACAGCTGTGAAGGTTTCGCCTTATAATAGATCCATTGAACCCTTAGGTAAAACCCTGGGCCATGTTAGGATTCTTAGCAAATTTGTTAACCCTCAGAGTGAATTCCTTGAAATAGTAAAACATGAAATTTTGAACTACTGATTGACGAACGTTTCTTATGAAGGCTTATCATAGGAAAACTTGGTGTGTGATTGAGATCAGAATTGGGGGAGTGTGAGAATAAATGACATTGGTCGAGGTCCAAGACTTCTCCCGTATCATTATTCTTGTCACTAGGTCTTAACACATGATGAAACTTCCTGTGGTTCCTGTGCACTGAATTCCATAATTATGTAGGCCTCCATAATTACGTAATTCCTTGCACAGTCCGCACAGTCCATTTCATAATCCGTAGGAAAAATTACTTGAATAAATATGAAGCGATTTGACTAGACCACCAAAGGATCCTTTTAATTCGATCAACGAACGATCTTTTTAACTAGATCAACACTTGATCTTCTTAACTAGACCGTCGTATGATCTCTTTAAATAGACCGCTTAAGGGATCATTTTTATATCATCACATGATATTTCTAATCAGATTTTCAAAATCAATCTGTTTAAGCAGACCTTTCAAGAGGTCCAATTATAGAATAATACTTTATAACCCGAGGGACTTAACTACACTGTTGAAATCCATTAAGGGTTTAAGATAGTATCTTTGGATATCCCATTATGAATATCTCGTATGAAGATATGAAAGATTCTATGAGGATTTGGATGGATCACATACAACCACAAAACATGTAAGAAAATACATAAGCACAAATTTAGTTAACTTGATTCTTTATTTTGTTATCCTTAGGGATGGATATTAAGGCACACTAGGAATCCAACCTATGGATTTCATTTGGCACTTTAACGATTTATGAAGATCTATCTATAAAGATAGAGGGATTCTCAATAAGTGTTTGACTTTGTTTCTTAAAAGAAACGAGAGTTTAAGGTTCTTGGGGAGATCACAAGTGATCATAATATGACAGAACCATACGAGTAGTTTGTCTTTGGGTTGACATCATAAAGTTGCATCAAGCATTCACACAAACGCATAAATTTTGCAGAAATAAAAACAACAAATCTTTATTTATGTAACAACGGAATTGTCTTGAAGTGTCAAAAGATAGCAACTAAGGTAATACAAAACACTAATTGTTCGCTGCTGCATCATTGTTCATGTTTGCCTCATTGATGTTGAACACTCGTCCATGCGCTGGAGGTATGTTAACAAGCCTTGGGCAATTGTTCCTGTAGTGGGTAAGGTCACCACAGTTATAACATGACCCTGAAGGGAACCGTGCTTGAACAGCAGCAGGGTTTGCAGCAGCTTGATTTGCATAACGACAAACATTGATCAAATGTCCCAACCGCCCACAGTGGGTACATTTGTGACACTGCTCTTGCTCTAGATGATGACGGTTGCATTTGTTGCACAACGGTGCAGTACCAACATAGTTTTGTCTTTTACGAGGTTGTGTTGGCTGGTTTGGTGCAACTTGTTTGTCTTGAGCAGTTACAGCGTAGCTTTGAGAGGCTTTGCGCTTTTTCTTCTTGGGCACCTCAGCACTTTCTTCCTTTGTTTCCACATGAGCAGTCTTGTCAGATGGTCTTAAGTCGCCCTTCCGAAACAGCTTGTGCTTCCTGATTTGGGATTCAGTCAGAGTGGCAGCCAATTCAATGGCTTGTCTGACAGTAGTAGGGTTGCTGCCAGTAACGATGTCCTGAACTACGTCAGGAAGCCCATCAATGTATTTCTCAATCGCCTTATCCAGAGGCGTAACCATAGTAGGGCATAACAAGCTCAATTCCTCATAGCGATCAGTATAGGCTCGATGTTCCCCACTGTCTTGCTTTAAATCATCAAATTCCCTTTCTAGAGCCCTAAGCTCATGACGAGGACAGAACTCCTTCATCATAAGAGCCCTAAGCTCGGCCCAAGTCTGTGCTAATGCAACCTCTGCACCGCGGTCTCTCATAACCCCGTTCCACCATGTAAGAGCCCTCTTCTGAAACACACTCGAAGAAAACTCAACCTTGCGATTTTCAGGACACTGAACGTGACGGAAAGTATTCTCAATGCTCTCGAACCATTGAAGAAGCCCAGTTGCTCCCTCAGAACCACTAAACTTGAGTGGTTTAGCCGAGTTAAAAATCTTGAAATTGCATGGAGCATTGTTGTTGTTGTTGTTGTTGATGGCTTGGGTTATTTGAGCATAAAGATTTGGGAAGGCAGCAGCCATTTGCTGCGCGATAATTTCCGCCAGTTCGGCATTCGCCATTTGATTGTCGCGTCGAGGAGGCATTCTAAAAGAGGAAACATGAGAGGAAATGAGTGAGAGAATTAGACGAAAAGAATGAGGTAAAACATATCTGATGAAAACAAGGATAGTGGTCATTTGTTTGTCACTACAAAGCAACAAACGACCTTGGTGATTAATCAAAGTAAATAGGCCAAAAATAATGTATCGCGAAGACATGCTCGCCTATAAGTGGACACTCACCCCAAGAGTTCCCAGGTAAGAGTGACTGGTCCGGTTATGTGGATTTGTACGAACACTCTAGCCTTAGACAGAAAACTCAGGGTACAGGCATCCACCCTTCCAGTTTGCATGTGTTCACATTATTTAGACCAACTTTGACGGGATTTTGAAAATTCAAAGGGGTTCAAAACCTTATAACAGAGGGTTCAAAACCTAGAAATCAATCATCCTAGAACAGATGATTAGTTTTCAAAGCGGTTTTGAAATTTATGTTCTTGTTGCGGTCGTCGCCTAAGGATAGGTGACGGTGTTGTTTTATGACTAAACGCAAGTAAACTCGCGTTAGGGTCCTAGGAAGGTTATAGACTAGGTCAAAGCATTACTAATAACCTAATTCCCTATAACTATGAGCTCTGATACCAACTTTTCTGTCACACCCCGACCACGTGTAACAACAAAACGTGGCGGAAACGTCGGGGAGTGTTGGGACAGAATCATTGTTTCATAACACATGGAAATTTAAATATTGTTTTATTGATTAAATGAACTCGTTGTTCTATTACAATCACATAAGTACAACTATGATCTTCCAAGTTTTAAAGTTGCTAAGGCACGAGTCCATCCTAAATGTAGCATGCATCAACAATCATCTCAAGACAGCACCTGAAACATGTGTAAAAATAGGTACGTCAGCATAAAAATGCCTGTGAGATACATAGGTTTTGTGAAAACGGAGTTCATGACTTATGTTTGAGAAAATGTTTAGTCATGAACTTTGTAAATTTGCTTTGTCTTGTAAATCATTTGAAAAACGATAGGATCAGATGATATGTATAAATAAGAGAATAATGTATGGTTAACTGAATAACCATGTAAAATGAGTTTGTATAAGTTAAGTTGTTTGAAAAACAATGTTTTAATAAAACGTTTATGGTATATATAAAATATACCTTGGTTTTAAGAAAGTTGAATAAGTAATATATTAAAATATATTTCAGTTCCAATATTGTTAACCCAAGTGTACTAAATAACGCCACGGTATGTAATGCAATGAAAACACTTATATATAAGAAGTACCAGCGGCGTATCTACCATGTTTTCATCACATTACACTCGTTCCGTTATCTAAACACTAACCAAAACTAAATCGTTTGATAGATAGTATATTAAATATACTTTAGTTGTTCAAAATAATAGTTTTCAGTAGTATATTACAAGTATACCTTGGATTTATAAATAACACATTAAACCATGTTTTAGTTTTGTAACTAACATATCAGTATATGCTTTGGATGTGATAAATACCATATTAAACTATGTTTTAGTTATGTAAGTAACATATCACAATATGCTTTGGATGATTACAAAATATATGTTGGTTCTGTACAATACCACACATGAGAGTATATCAAACTATACTTTTTGGGAGTATATCAAAATATACTTTAAAGGTGCGATTTAAGAATTCATTCAGACCTGGTGCATCAAACTACACCTTTGAGACTATAGGGATACCACAAAGGAAATCCCTATTTGGATGGAGAAACAAATTGGTTTCAGACATTCCATAACAACAGGAATGGGGTGTCTAGTCCTATAGCGCTATATCATACTACCAATCGGTCTGGTGAACAAAATAAGTACTATTCCAACAATTACTTTTGTAATTTTTGAGAAATCAGTGTTTAAACCATAGATAGTCATTTCGTTTGTCAAAAGATAAATACTAACATGTATAATCAATTATACTTTGAAATCATGAAAATAACAGATAGGTACACATGCTTCACCCCAAAACAGTTGAAAACAGTAAAAGAGGGGAACTATGTACTCACCTGAGGTTGCTTTGTTGTTCTTGTGAAATAACCAGGTAATGCGAGAGGTCACGGAATATCAACGGCACCTAATAGGTCGCTATGTTAATATACCGGACCAAATCGGAAGGATCGGATAGTACACGGTTTCGTAAACCAAACGAGTATGGAGACTCGTGTAGTATGGTTTAACAAAGCCTACATACTAAAATGAAACTTAACCTAAGTGCTTACGGTCCATCACGACCCGTTTAGGTAGCTTATGCTACCTTACGCGTCGTTTGCGTAGAACGCGTTCGAAACGCCTAACATTGCGACCACACGGTATAACCTCGGAAGGTTATAGCTATGGTCACCTAATGTGTTTGGTCGGGTCCTAATGACCGACCAAATGGGTCGGGTTCGAAAGTATAAGCGATGGTTTAAATCGCTTACCTTACGACCCTATATAAGCACTAAACTAAAAGTGATGAGCTAAGCATGTTAGAACATGCTTAACTAAGTTTAGAAACAGGTTTGGCATCAAAACAAACGGCTTTGATGCCCACGAGTAGTTTGGTTACAAAATACGCAAGAATGCGCATTTTGGCCGAAACTACGACTCGTCACTGAGCCTAGATAACGTGGTAATCAGTAGGTATGGTCACTATGGACCATAACCATCGTGATCACGCTCACGTTATGAAGTTCCATGAACTTCACATTGACCAAAAGCTGGTCAATGCAGAAAGTCAACTAAACGTTGACTTTCGGACTCGAAAAGCGAATAAAAGAGCGAAAGAAGACTTACGGAGGGTCCCCGAGTGCTAATCAAGACCAAATAGCTCAGGTATGAAACAATGGTTTCAACTTAGAGCTCTAAGATCTGATTTTGTGAATTTTACACTAAAGGGGGGGGGTATTTATAGGAAAAGTGGAACCGTTCGGATCGTTTTATCGAATATCGTGCCTTGATCTCGTGCGTACATGTGTCCAAGTGGATAAGTTCAGTGAACTTGACCCTTGGCTCTTCGTTGGGTGAAAAGGCATCGCCCCTTGATCGAACGAAAGGCCAGATTCTGCATTAAATGCAAAATCTTTCTGTCAGACATGTTCACGCGGCCCGCCTAAGGATTTGGCAAATCCTTACGCGCCCCGCCTAAGGTTCCCAGACCAGAATTTTCAATTTTGGTCCCTGCACTTCAGAATCACGTATTTTGGCCCATTTTTGGCACGTTTAAGCCCTGTTAACCTCATTTCAAGGCTCTAAGATGAAGTTAAAGTGTAGGGGACTTGAAATATGCTCAAAAATATTCCGGATGTCGGTTCGTTTGGCCGTACGATCGCGATGTTCGCTTAATTACGACGGAATGCGCATAAGCGTGAAAGATGATCCAAATGACGCGACAAATGGATTTTTCTCATGCCAAACACTAAGGCATAATATAAGGATGCTTACATAAATTTTTGGATGTCTGGATGTATTCAGAACGTGAGTTATGCGCGAAAGTGCAAACTTATGCACTTTTTGACACTTTTAGTCCCTGAATGATCCAAAAGTTTGTTTTAGCATACCAAACCCCTCAAAGCCTATTTCTAAGCTATGTAAAGGATATATATGGTATGTTTAACTTATGGACATGTTCCGGAATGTTCGTTACAGTTCAAATTGGCATACTTTCGCAGTTTGTCAAGTTTAGTCCCTGTAAGCGAATTAACTTGTTTTTGCCATACCAAAGCCTTCAAAACTTATTTCTAAGTTATGTAAAGGTTATTTAAGGTATGTTAAGTGTATGATGGTCTCCCGGAGTATTTGTCGCATTAAACTGAGTACGTTTATGCACCAGTTTGCGTATAATTCTCCAGAAAGCGTTGTAGAGTATGAAAATGAACAAGAATTGATATGTGCAAAGCATACACATATTTATACAAATCCCAAGTATGAAATACAATATTTCCTTGGTTTGGCATTTGTTTGATGGTTGAAATGACACAGTTGTCACACCTTCGGGTAGGGATAAAATCGGTGCATTGCGAAGCTTATTTTTTAGCAACTGAAAGGCTTCCTCTTGTTTATCTCCCCATTCATACTTCTTGTCTTTTTGAGTGAGGGAGGTCAAAGGTTGAGCGATTTTCAAAAAATCCTCAATAAATCTGCGGTAATACCCTGCCAAACCTAGGAACTGACGGATCTCTGTTGGCGTCTTCGGAGTCTACCAATTCTTGATCGCCTCGATCTTTGTGGGATCCACATGAATTCCATCTTCGTTAACCACGTGACCAAGGAACTGAACTTCACGCAACAAGAAACTCATACGTTGAGAACTTTGCGTATAATTTCTCTTTCTTAAGCAGCTCTAAAATAGTTCTTAGATGTTGCTCATGTTCTTCCTTCGTTTTTGAATAGATCAAAATATCGTCGATAAACACAATCACGAATTTATCGGGATATGGCTTGCAGACTCTATTCATCAAATCCATAAACACTGCTGGTGCGTTTGTCAAACCAAACGACATTACCAGGAACTCGTAATGTCCATATCGAGTTCTGAAGGCAGTCTTTGGAGTACTTTCCTCTTGTATTCTCAACTGGTGATAACCTGATCGAAGATCGATCTTGGAGTAAAAACTCGAACCTTGTAGTTGATCAAAAAGGTCATCAATCCTTGGAAAAGGATACCGATTCTTAATGGTGAACTTGTTAAGCTCTTGGTAGTCGATACACATGCGGAAACTACCGTCCTTCTTCTTAACAAACAGCACTGGAGCTCCCCAAGGCGAGAAGCTTGGTCTGATAAATCCCTTGTCCAAAAGCTCCTGAAGTTGCGTTGACAGCTCTTGTATTTCCGAAGGTGCAAGTCGATAGGGTGCCTGAGCTACAGGCGCGGCGCCTGGAACTAAGTCAATGTGGATTCGACTTGTCGCGGCGACGGCAATCCTGGCAAGTCTTCGGGGATATCTTCCAACTTCGGCTCAGCGGCTTCCTTGTCCACAATGTGTGCCAAGAAGGTAGCACATCTTTTCTGCAAACATCTACGGGCTTCCAAACAACTGATGAGGGGCGTATCGTGCTTCTCTCCATGCACTACAATTGTCTCTCCATTCGCAATCGGAATGCGAATGATCTTCTCGTGACATAAGATCTCTGCTCGGATGCTTGACAACCAATCTATTCCAACTACCACGTCAAAGCTTCCCAACTCGACGGGCAGAAGATCAAGCGTAAACTCATGCTCTCCCAGTTCTAAAACACAATTTCTAATGACTTCATTCGCTTCTACTAGCTTTCCATTGGCTAGTTCTATCGAGTACGAAATATCTAGCTTACTAGCTACCGACCCAAGTATATTCTTAAATTCTAGGGATACAAAGCTATAATCGGCACCGGTATCAAATAGTACAGATGCAAAGCATGGGTTGATAGGGAACGTACCAGTGACTACGTTCGGATCCTGGCGAGCTTCCCTAGCTCCGATGTTGAAAACCCTTCCTTGAGCTTGGTTAATCTTTGGGCATTCTCGCTTGAAATTCCCCACATCTCCACAATTAAAACAACCTGGTCCCCGACCATTACCATTTCCTTTACCACCTTGATTGTTGTTTGCTCCACGGTTTCCACTACCAGCTTGATTCCCAAAATTACCACGATTACCATTACCGCCATTTCCTCCTTGAGGGTGGTTTCCATACCCATTACCACCACGGTTATTGTTTCCATTACCAAAACCTCTATGGCCACCACGACCAGTACCAACCCAGCACGTCTCCTTCGAATGACCAACCTTTCCACAAGACTCGCATTTTCCAGCTTGGCATCGTCCATTGTGATGCAACTGACATGCATCGCATTTGGGCAAGGTGCCTATATACCCTTTTCCTTTGTTTCAACACCAGTCTTGCCTTTGGCTGGTGGGTTCACATCCTTCTTCTTGTTAGCACTGCTGGTAACTTTCTTGAAGTTTGAGAACTTCCTTTTGTTCTCACCAGATGACTCAACGTGGGTCTCCTTCTTCTTTTGGTCAGAGATCGAAAACTAGTTCAACCTGATCGCCTCTTCAGTTAGTGCTACACTCAGATCAATAGCCTCGGTGATTGTGGCAGGCTTCGACGTTGTCACCATGCTCATGATTTGGGGTGTCAATCCCCAAATAAATCTCTGCACATATTCAGCAATCTTCGGACCATCCATCTTGAGGTTCCAGAACTCAGTTTCCAACTTTTGAATCTCAGGCCTTGAGCAGTACTTCTTTCACATGAGTTCCTTCATCTCGTCCCATGACATGGCTGTCACACCCCTTTATAAGGCGGAATCACGAGGTGTGATCATGAAAGGCTCTCATTGCATACGAATGGTAAACATACTACATGCTCGTAAAAATAACTTCAAATCCCATTAGCATTACGTAACTGAAAACATAGGTTAAGTTTGGAGTTTACATCACATCATAAAACGTTGTCTGAAAAGTTTACAACATTATTCATAGATAAACATAAACGACATCCCAGAGCAAGAGTAAGACCGTGCGCACATCCACTTTAGTTACCTGAAATACATGTGAGGTTTTGGAAAATCGTCAACATAATGTTGGTGTGAATTCATGCAGTTTTTGTATTGAACGTTTGTATACTTTGTATGAAAACATGGTATGTAATTTGTATCAATCAAGTATTTCTGTAAGTATCGAGTTTGTTAATGGGTTGCAAGGCCATTAACATGTGACACGACATAAGAAGCATCCAAACCATAGGCATTTTTATAGTTGTCAATTCACGACTGAGACACAAAAGTACTACTTGGTACTAGTTTTCACCAAGAGTGTGGCTGCCCGAAAACCCGTTAGATCTAACCTTTTGTTCTGCGGTCTAGGTATATTGTTGATTAATGGTGCTTCTGGTACCCTATTCGTGACACGGTTTAAAGTATCATTCCTTAGTCCTTGTATCCAGCATTCCATAACACATGTATTTTCCCCAAGTTTAAAAAGTATGAAAAAGATGAAAAGTGGGGACATGAACTCACAACTTTGTGTTTCCTGCGCCGTAAACTTCACCGGTTTGCTTATTTAGCGTCATGACCTATACGTGTTTTATTAACGTTAGTCACTAGACTTGTATCACACAAGTACAAGTCACCATCTTTTATGTATGTGTTCTTGTGTTAAAAATAATTCATATTTTTAACTATGTATCTTACTTATATTATTTTCTCAAAAATAAATATAAGTATCTTGTATTTTTCACCCGAGTTATGTATTTTGTCCAAAACTTCATTTCATGTTCATAACTTGTTAGTGCAGTTGTCTGTCGACTACATCTTCGTTCGAGTCTTAGAAAGAGAGAGAAAGTCAAGTCGCTACGAGTTTCGCTACGAGATTGACTACGGCAATATCCAAAGGGTTTTTGGAAGACTTCTCTCACATTTGTGTTGGTGGAGATCCAAGTTTAGAGAGAGACTTCTAGAGAGAGAAAGTAGAGAGAGAAAGTAGTGTAAACGAGATTCTTGTACCGTACACGTCAATTCTTGTAATGGATTCTCGTTAGTAGTACGTTATTGTGTGTTCGGTCACGTACGTTCACGGATTTCGCACGTGAAACGTTCGTTACGCAATCGAACGGTGTCAAAACCGGTCCTACAAGTGGTATCAGAGCTAGGAGCTCGATTGCTTGATCAAACACGTCGTTCTCGTACAGATTTCAGCCGATTCAGAGCCAAATCAGATCCAATTTTATCGATTTCTTCATCTTCTACTCATTTCTTACATGTTTCATCGGTTTTCATCAAATTGAACGGGTAAACACGGTCCGTTTCGTCTGATTTTTGGATATATTGTGCGAAATACATAGAATCAAAACCCTACCAAGTTTCAGCTCGAAATTCCAAGCCATTTTGGAGAAATTGCAGATTTTTCGGTCCGAATTCGCAGCTGTGGATCGCCTTTTTGAAAACCTCAGGATCGCTTATGTGGAATTAGTGTGGTTCGCTCTTGTGAAAAGTCTTGGATCGCTCAAAAATCATTAATTCTGGATCGCTCATAAATACATGTGTGAATCGCTTTTATGAACTACTGTGGATCGTTCAAAAGTCAATATTAGGGTCGCTTTTTGTGACAAGTGTGACTCGCTTTTGAGACAGAGTGTGGACCGCTCATAGATGTTACATGATAATTCGCTTTTATGTCATCTTCTTCATATGACTGTCTGAGCATAACAGTTTGTCGGCTACACACAATTGAATGGTCCAATCGCAAAATTTGATTTGAATTATCGGAGATTAGATCTGGTACCGATTGGAAAATCATTTGAGATATATCTGAAATCACGTTATTGTGTCAGTTAGTTTGCATGTGAAGGCCCATGTGCATCAGTTTTTAGATTGTCGGTTCATTAAAATCACCTTTGCATGTGAAGCTTTAAAGATTTACATTTTTTGTCGGCCACTTCCTAAGTAGTCCTATCACATTTCTGTTGAGTTCCAAAGTAAAGGTCCTATCACAGTTTTGTCGACACCTCCCCATCGCCCCTCTAAAAAGGTTGATTGATTGTGTGATGAGTCATTGTTTGTGCCGCCAAGCAACCCAATCACAATATTTGATCAATTTGTCGGCCTGTTGTTGTTGATTAGTTGTCTCCACCGCCCCATTTATAAGTGAGGACCAATAGGAAATTACCGCCCAACCCAATCATCGATGTGGATAAGTGCTGCCCATTAATTGAAGTTTGATGTGTTTGTAGTTGTTCACCGATCATTATTGCACCGCCCATAGATCAAGTTTGGCCCAATCCTAGCCCAACATCACCGTCCATTTTAATAACAAAGGCCTAATCATAATTCGTTGTGTTTGAGAGTTTTATATTTTCAAACTAATCGTGTGATTGTGTGTTTGCAGGAAATTCGAAGTGTTTTTACAAGGAGCAAATATCAAGACATTGAAATTTTGTGGACTTCGAACTTAAATAAAAACTTTAATCACGTCACTTAACAAAGAAAGTGAGATGAAAATGTTTGACGAACAGGAAAACGATAACCTTGAAAGGTTAAATGATTGGTTTGATGGGGTTTGGGGTAGTAGATATCAGAATGATAATAAGAATATTTGGGTTAAAAGACTTGAATGTTTTTTGTGTAAGAAAGATGAAACAGTTAATGAGTTGGAAAAGCGGTATGAAAGCTTACTTGAAAATTTAAGAAGGTACGAGATAGGAATGTCAAATGCTGAAAAAAATATCAAAATTTGCAGACGCGTTACCTTCAGATTGGGATGAATTTTTGATTGAATTGAAAAAGGATTCTAGGTTCTCAAATTTTTCTCCAAATGAATTTATCAATAAGCTCAAAACACACAAGTATGAAAATGAAAAGAAAAAGAAAGAGTTGATGAATGGAATCGAAAAAGAATTGGAAAAAATAAGTTTGGATGTGATTATTGAAATGAGAAGAAGAGTCAATATTTGTCTTGTAGCAAAAAATGTTATGAAATATGATATTAAGAGGGGTTGTTATCTGGATGAAAGTATGAATCCTCTTGATTTTGTTAAAATTTTTTGTGCAGGCAAATACAAGACAGAGACAGAGATAGTGTCGAAAAATGAAGAATCTGTGAAGAATGCATCAGTGTGTTTCAAATGTGACAATTTTAAGACTTATAATGACAAACTCGAAAAAATTGCAAAAAGTTTGGCATTGGAGATCAAGAAGTTGACAGATGAGAAGCAAGCTGATGACAAACAGATTCTTATGATTCAGGAAATTTGTGAGAAACTGAAAGTTGAAAATGACAAACTGTTGGGTAATTTGAACAGTTTGACATCAGAAAACAAGGTTTTGAAAGAGAAAGAAAAAGAATTTGAAAACAAACAGAAATCGTCAGAAGATGAGGATTTCTGGATTAAGCTTGAAAACAAAAATCTGAAAGCTAATGAAGTAAAACTTCAAGAACAGATAAATGTTTTGGAAAATGAAAAATCTGTTCTTGAAGATTTGAAAAATGAAAATGAAAAAACAATCAAGTCTCATTTTGGGAGAATATCTCAGCTTGAAAGGGAAGCTGAGAATTCGAGGAACAGAATTGATGAACTTGAAAAGAAGTTGATCGGTTTTGTGACTTCATCTGACAAGTTGAATATTCCTTGTCCAAAACCAATCAACTCTGTTCCAATAAGTGACTGTGTCACAAACTTTGACAATGTCAAAGTGGAAGATTGTGATGAGAAATCTGATGATGTAAATACAAAAATTGAAAAACAAAAATTGTTTTTAGAATTAAAAGAAAAATTCAAAAATACTGTTTTGCAATCTACTGAAATAGGTGAATGCTCAAAGCAGGAACCTGTTAAGAAGAGTGTAGAACAAAAACAAAAAGGTAAAAATTTGAAAATTGTTCAAAACAAAAATAAAAGCTCATCAGATCAATCATCCAATCGCAATCAAAAAGTACAAAAATTGAAAAACGAAAATTCAAAAATTGTTGGTAATAAGTGGTGCAGGTTTGACCACAATGCTCAAAAGACAAATCCAACAATCAAGAAGAGGAAAGAGTATCACCAAGCCAAACAGTGCTTTGATCTAAGCGTTTGGTATGACAATGGTGATTGGTATGATAACAGAGTGTGCTACAAATGTGGATATCAAGGACACATTGCTGTTAACTGCCAGAGACAGAGATTTGAGACAAGAAGATGCTATAATTGCCAAATCCAAGGACACATTGCCAGGGATTGCCCAAGGAAATCAAGTGAAAGATTGAGGGTTAATTCTCAGAAGTTGGCAAAGAAACCAGTCACTGTCAAGCCCAAGAAACTGAAAGTTTCAGAACAGAATGTCAAAGAACAGAAGGTCCAAGAACCTAAAGTTCAAGAAACGAAAGTGAAGCTTTCTCAAGGGCAGAAAGACAAACTGAGGAAGAAGAGGAAGAAAGCACGAGAGTATCTCGAGAAGATTTTGTCCTCGGGTTCACCCGACAGATCGAATAAGAGTGCTGATGAATTGATTCACTCGACAACAAAGTCAAGTAAACCGAATTCGTCAGATGCAAATCTGAGGACAAAAGAGGAAAAGAAGAAGGAAAAGGTCGGCGATGAATCTGACATGCCGAAGTCAGATAAGCCACCTTCAGGCGATAATTCTGATTCGTCAAAATCAGAGGAGCCACAAGTTGAGCTCAAAAGTGAAAATTCAGTTCTGCCAATGGATGACACAAACTTTCCACCATTGCGAACTGAAAATTTTAAACAAAAAGATGGTAAAGTGAAAATTTCGAATAAATTCTACTCTGAAAAGAAAGAATTTGATGTCGAAAAGGCTTTTAATGGAAAAGTGAAAAATATTTTTGGAAAGATGGTTGAGGGAAAGGTTAAAGGGGTTAAAGAATTTTATGAAACAAAAAGGAATGTTCAAACCCCGAGTGAAAATAACTCAAATACACCCAAGGCTGGTCAGGCTTGGGTGCCTACATTCGTTGCTTAAAATCCTGACTTGCCGGAGTTCCCAGGTTGGTAAGCGTGGAACATGAATCGGCACATTTCTTGAGAAATTTCACTCTGGTGATTTTTCGTCTTCAAAAGATAAATCAGGGACATTAAGTTGTACTTGATTCATCTTTCCTACAAGTGGTAATTTGAAAAACAATGTGATGAAACCCCGTGTTTATGAACTGTCACACAAAACTGTTTTTCCGGAAAAACCATTTTGATTAAAACAAACTTAAGTGTTTTGAAATCATAATGGGAAAATAGTTTGTTGTGAGGGGGAGTTCTGATTGTTTACGCCAAGTGGATGGAGAATTGAAGTGATTCTCATCAAGTTGTCAACTTTGTACAGTTTGTTTCAAATTTTCTCAGAAAATCAAAATTGAAACATATTTTGATTTTAGGGGGAGAAAAATTTTAAAAAAAATTAGAAAATTTGAAAAAATCAAAAACATTAAAAAGTCAAAATGAGTTTTGTTGTGAAAAAGAGGAAATGATAGTAAATCAGTGGACTATCACAGCATGCTAAAGAAATGTAATGTAAAATGTGATAAACGGTCTCACTAAAGATGTGACGATAGGCTCAGCTTGTCACACCCCCAAAATCCACCTGCGGAGTATCACCGCTTGGGAGCGTGACTGACCAGGATCAAACCACCAATTATATCAAACAAAGCATTTAATAACAATCAAAGACATAATTGATGTTCAAAAACCAAATACTGTTTAAATAGCGGAAGCAATATAAAGTAAACCCAAATAAGTTATAAGTTTAATATCGTTCATGATCCATCTGTCCACAACGACCTGCTCCTTCCTTGTGCAAGCTCCAAATATACCTAAGGTCCTGCAAGGCATGCAGCAAATAATCAACAAACTAGTTGAGCGAGTTCACAGAAAGTAAGTTCATAATCATAGGGCGTGAGTTAACTAGTGGGGGCTTCCCATGTTTATCCTGGCTAATGAGGGTTTCTCATTAACGGTACTTACTAGACTAACTTCCGACCATGTGTTCTTCTTTACCGAGAACAGGAAAACGTACAGGGTCACGTAGGCTTTACGTGACGTGCCCTTCCCCGAGGACATGGTACGCGTGAGGGCTACGTAGGCTTTACGCAGCGTGGCCTTCCGAACTGGAAGCCAGTGAATGGTATTGGGTTACGTAGGCTTTACGTAACGTGTCCTCTCGACCCGAGAGACAAATGGCAAACATACTGGGTTACGTAGGCTTTACGTAACGTGTCCTGACTAACCTGAGGACGATGGTCTATAGTCTGGTATATGTGTAAGTACGGGTAATCATTCCACAATCAATAAATCCAACCCAATTCCCAACCCGGGAATCCCATGCCTTGGCTGTGTGAACTCACCTTGGTTTGCTCGGCAGATACACAAGAAATATAGATAAGCTAGTAAATGGTCAATCACGTCCTAGCATGGTTGTAATACAAGTCAGGTTTTGGACTAAGATAATATACGCATACATAACACAAGCTAACACATTACTATCACGTATGACAACGTTTAACAATCAATTAGTGAATCCAAAAGCCCAATTAATCATAATGGATCGAATACACATACTCGGCCCAATAACTAACGTATAATTAGCATTGTGCGATCCAGCATACATGTGCGTAAATCCCACATTCCACATTCACATTGCACAGGTAAAGTTCACACATCATCTTACGAACAATCATGAGATTCAGCAGTAGCATACTCTATATTATCATATAATTATCACACATGTGCTAACCACTTCGTAAATCGTAGTCATGCTTCGTATTCTACTAACCACCTATTGTTAGCATACAATTCACATTCATTAATTCTAATTAAGTCCTCAATAACCATCAACATGTAACTATTCGTTTCACGTTCACTTTAAGGGTACAACCCATTAAATAAACTGTTCGGCCCAGCCCACTTCATTAACCCGATAAATTTAAATGCAGTCCATACCCTAACCAGTTCACAGCCCATCTCCCAAACCAATCTGACCCAACCATGCGAGCCCATCAAATAACACCTATAACAATTACTAAAACCACCAACACACAGTTATTTATTATCAATAACCAAACCGCCCCATTATTGGACCATCATGTGGTCCACTAAATGGTCAACAACTCACCACAGTCACATGTTTTAATCTTTAACCATCCATCAATCAACCTGATGTACAAGATGTATTATTGCTTGACATCACAAACACAGACACAAATACAAGTGGGCGGTGCACATGTTCGGCCCATTTATTGCTTGGTCTTCACATGCACCACTTGCATTCAAGATACAAATAAATAAGACAACAGTGGGCGGCAAGAAGCACATGGGTTGATAAGTCAACATGATTTCAGTATCTTATATTCATTAATTAAGCCATAAACTAACAGACAACATCGATTACAGGCAACATATCATACATATACACATCAATGCAACCCACGTTTATTCAATCAAAATCATGCAAGAATCGGGAATAATTATCATAATACGAGTTGACTAACCGGTAGTCTCGATCGAACAGGACGGGGTATCAAAGGGGTTTTGCCTACTGCCGTATGATATTCAGAGAGAAAGATGGGTGGAGTTTGTTGTGGATTTAAACTAAATCAATCCTATTTAGAGTATGATACGTATAGGGGAATTAATCATGTTAGCAAAAACTGTTGGGCCAAAACCCATATACTAGTGGGCCGATTTGTATTATGTTTACAAGTTAGCAAACATACCATGTATTATACTTGTGGGTTCGGCCGGTTATCAATACATACGACATACACACATAATACATTTAATATAACATATATTATGAAATCAACTAATCATTCGGGTTTTATAAAATCACATATCATGCACGAACATTACATCAAAACAAGTCAAAAGTTCGAGTTGTCACATTATCCCCAACTAATTGGAAATTTCGTCCCGAAATTTGGTATGCACTCACTGAGGAAGCTAGGCGAACTGCACCGTTCACTGGTTTTCCTGGAGTGTCACATTCTCCCCCCGTTGATCTGGAATTTCGTCCCGAAATTCCGAAGTAGTAGCTTCAGCCTCAGCAGTGGTTGCCTGGTTCCCGAATAACTGGGGGTACTTTTCTGTCATACTGTCTTCGCGTTCCCAGGTGTACTCTGGGCCACTTTTGGAGTTCCAACGAACTCGAACAAGAGGGATTCTCTTGTGTTTGAGGACCTTCACATCTCGGTCCGTGATTTCAACTGGTTCCTCAACGAACTGCAACTGTTCGTCGATAGTGAGTTCCTTGAAAGGAATGATGAGGTTTTCATCTGATAGGCATTTCTTTAAGTTCGATACATGAAAAACATTGTGAACTGCCCCGAGTTCAGCTGGTAAGTTCAATCTGTAGGCTACTGGGCCTATTCTTTCTATAATTTCGAATGGTCCGACATATCGCGGATTTAGTTTACCCCGTTTGCCAAAACGTACCACACCCTTCCAGGGTGAAACTTTCAACAATACCCGGTCCCCGACCTGAAATTCCAATGGCTTTCTACGCTTGTCCGCGTAGGCTTTCTGACGGTCGCGTGCTGCCGCCATGCGTTGTCATATCTGAGCAATCTTTTCTGTGGCGTCCACTACAATCTCTGGACCCGTAATCTGACTATCTCCGACCTCTGCCCAACAGAGAGGTGACCGGCATTTACGCCCGTACAATGCCTCGAATGGAGCGGCTTGAATGCTGGTGTGATAACTATTATTATAAGAAAACTCCACCAAGGGGAGGTGCTTTTCCCAGCCGTTGCCGAAATCAATAACGCATGCCCGAAGCATGTCTTCAAGTGTTTGAATCGTACGCTCAGACTGCCCATCCGTCTGAGGGTGATAGGCTGTGCTCATGTCTAACCGAGAGCCGAATGATTTATGCATCGCTTGCCATAGCTCTGACGTGAATCGTGCATCGCGATCTGAAATGATAGAGATGGGCACTCCGTGCCTCGAAACAACTTCTTTAAGATAGACGTCTGCAAGTGTGGAGAACTTGTCCGTTTCCTTAATCGGTAGGAAGTGTGCAGACTTGGTGAGTCGATCCACGATCACCCATATCGTATCGTTTCCACGCTGCGATCTTGGTAAACCCGTAACAAAATCCATGGAAATTTCTTCCCATTTCCACTGTGGTATCCTGGGCTGCTGTAGTAGACCAGCTGGTTTCTGATATTCGACCTTAACCCTTGCACAGGTCAGGCACTTACCGACATAAGCCGCGATATGAGCTTTCATACTTGGCCACCAGTATGTTGTCTTGATGTCGTGGTACATTCTATCCGACCCTGGATGTACCGAGTAGCGAGACTTGTGAGCTTCGTCCATCACAAGTTCGCGTAGACCGCCATAAAATGGGACCCAAATACGCCCCGCTACATAATAGGCGCCGTCTTCCTTTTGCTCCATTTGTCGTGAGCCGCGTAAGGCTTCAGCCTTGTCGTTTTCGGGCTTCAGTGCTTCTGTCTGAGCAGCTCGTATCTGAGCAGGAAGGCTAGACTGAATTGTAAGCTGTAGCGCTCGCACGCGCCGTGGTAAAGTGTCCTTTCGACTAAGGGCGTCCGCCACAACATTGGCTTTGCCTGGATGATACTTGATAGCGCATTCATAATCGTTGAGTAGCTCGACCCATCGTCGTTGACGCATATTCAATTCCTTTTGCTTAAGGATATGCTCGAGACTCCTGTGATCGGTGTAAATCGTGCACCCGGTACCGTACAGGTAGTGTCGCCATATCTTAAGCGCGAAAACAACAGCTCCCAGCTCTAAATCGTGCGTCGCGTAGTTCCGTTCGTGAATCTTGAGTTGACGTGAAGCGTAAGCAATAACCTTGTCGCGCTGAGAGGCAGTCTCCTGGGGCTCTCCCCAGCAATAGGTGACACCCTTCTGTGTCAGTAGCGTAAGTGACTGAGCACTCTTCGAGGAATCCCTGCGTAAACCGTCTGTAGTACGTGGTGCAGGCCAGTTTCTGGTCGAGGCTACCTTGGATGGATCGACACGGATTCCATCCTTGCTCACCACGTGGCCTAAGAAGTGGACTTCACAAATACTATGACGAACTTGTCGAGGTAGGGTTTGCACACCCTGTTCATGAGGTTCTTACATACGGCAGGTGCGTTCAAATAACATCAACCATCTATCATATCAAACATAAAGTATAGTATTTAAAATAGTCCATAAAACCCAGTACGATTCATGTTCAAACCAAACTTTGTTCGAGTAACAGAAACATAATAAGGAAAATCCCAAAACAAGTTATAAGTTCAAACAGCGTCTCCTTGTCCTAACATGAAAGCTCGACCCCTTGCCTCATTGCCATTGTTGTTGTTGTTGTCCCCATTGCCCTGGTTATTATTGTTGTTCAGATTCTGATTCAACTGTGGGCAATCGCGCTTGTAATGACCTTCTGCCCCACACTGGAAACATCCCCGATTTCCACGCTGTGGCTGCTGCTGCTGTGGGTTCTGTGGAGCTGGTTGTTGTGGTTGCTGGTCCTGATTTACAGGCCGTGGGCTCCTACAGTCTTTGGCCTCGTGACCCATCTTGAGACATCTTTGACAACGACCCTTGTTGCACTGGCCGCTGTGATGCCTGTTGCAGTTGTGACACTTGGGGTGAAACCCTTGATACCTTCTCTGTCTAGGACCACCAGAGGGTTGCTGACTGGGGCTCTGATTGTGGTCAATCTTCTGCTGCTGAGCTTGTGGCTGAACGGTCGCTGAACCCTTGCTAGAATCTCCATCCCATTTTCTTTTGCCATCACTAGAAGTAGCAGGAGTAGCTGAAGTAGTGACTGTAGCAGTAGCGTTGACACGCTTAGGCAGTCTGTTCTGGTCCACTGCCTGGTCGGTGATGCGATGAGCGAGACGCTGGATTTCCTGAATGTTTTCAAGATTAGCCGAAGTCACGTGGCTCTGAATTTCTGGCGCCAATCCCTTGAGATACAACTCAATGCGCTTGTATGGAGGGTCCACCATAGTTGGACATAACACGGCCAGCTCATTCGACCGCTTAGTATACGCTTCGATTTCCGATCCCACCATCTTCAGATTATAGAGCTCATCCTCCAACTTATGAATATCCTCGCGAGTGCAATACTCACGCTTGATGAGTTCCTTGAAGTCGTTCCATGGGGTGGCGTTAGCAGCTGCCAACCCTAAGATTTGGACTTGGGCGTTCCACCAAGTCAGTGCTATTCCCTCCAGGGTGCCAGTAGCAAACTTGACCATGCGAGCCTCAGGGCACTCGCACATTTCGAATACCGATTCTAGCTTTTCAAACCAATGGAGGAGTCCAACTGCTCCCTCCGTGCCACTGAAGGAATTTGGACGACAGTCCATGAAATTCTTGAAGGTACACACAGGTTGTTGCTGAGCGGGTTGACCTGCTTGAGCGGCTGCAACTGCCGTAGCAATGAGAGCCTCTAGCTGGGCTTGTGTCATGGTAACTCGTCCAGACATGATCTTCATTGTAAAAAGGTAGCGTAGGTAAGAATGGTTCGCGAATAGGGCGATGACAGAAAAGTATAGGCACATAGGTGTTCTCATATAACAAAGGCATGTGTATCTAAGCGTAATGCGAGCAAAGTTCTAAGCAGTTCTAGCAAACAGGCAATAAACATAAACCTTATTACCTAGGATGTCGAGTCTTGCACGTGGAGCGAAGCGTCGTTGTGGATCGTTGAGAGCACTTATCTGGTTATAGTCCGGTTTTAATAAAAACGTTTACCCATATTAAAACCAAGTTCTCTATAACCAATGGCTCTGATACCAATCTGTCACACCCCCAAAATCCACCTGCGGAGTATCACCGCTTGGGAGCGTGACTGACCAGGATCAAACCACCAATTATATCAAACAAAGCATTTAATAACAATCAAAGACATAATTGATGTTCAAAAACCAAATACTGTTTAAATAGCGGAAGCAATATAAAGTAAACCCAAATAAGTTATAAGTTTAATATCGTTCATGATCCATCTGTCCACAACGACCTGCTCCTTCCTTGTGCAAGCTCCAAATATACCTAAGGTCCTGCAAGGCATGCAGCAAATAATCAACAAACTAGTTGAGCGAGTTCACAGAAAGTAAGTTCATAATCATAGGGCGTGAGTTAACTAGTGGGGGCTTCCCATGTTTATCCTGGCTAATGAGGGTTTCTCATTAACGGTACTTACTAGACTAACTTCCGACCATGTGTTCTTCTTTACCGAGAACAGGAAAACGTACAGGGTCACGTAGGCTTTACGTGACGTGCCCTTCCCCGAGGACATGGTACGCGTGAGGGCTACGTAGGCTTTACGCAGCGTGGCCTTCCGAACTGGAAGCCAGTGAATGGTATTGGGTTACGTAGGCTTTACGTAACGTGTCCTCTCGACCCGAGAGACAAATGGCAAACATACTGGGTTACGTAGGCTTTACGTAACGTGTCCTGACTAACCTGAGGACGATGGTCTATAGTCTGGTATATGTGTAAGTACGGGTAATCATTCCACAATCAATAAATCCAACCCAATTCCCAACCCGGGAATCCCATGCCTTGGCTGTGTGAACTCACCTTGGTTTGCTCGGCAGATACACAAGAAATATAGATAAGCTAGTAAATGGTCAATCACGTCCTAGCATGGTTGTAATACAAGTCAGGTTTTGGACTAAGATAATATACGCATACATAACACAAGCTAACACATTACTATCACGTATGACAACGTTTAACAATCAATTAGTGAATCCAAAAGCCCAATTAATCATAATGGATCGAATACACATACTCGGCCCAATAACTAACGTATAATTAGCATTGTGCGATCCAGCATACATGTGCGTAAATCCCACATTCCACATTCACATTGCACAGGTAAAGTTCACACATCATCTTACGAACAATCATGAGATTCAGCAGTAGCATACTCTATATTATCATATAATTATCACACATGTGCTAACCACTTCGTAAATCGTAGTCATGCTTCGTATTCTACTAACCACCTATTGTTAGCATACAATTCACATTCATTAATTCTAATTAAGTCCTCAATAACCATCAACATGTAACTATTCGTTTCACGTTCACTTTAAGGGTACAACCCATTAAATAAACTGTTCGGCCCAGCCCACTTCATTAACCCGATAAATTTAAATGCAGTCCATACCCTAACCAGTTCACAGCCCATCTCCCAAACCAATCTGACCCAACCATGCGAGCCCATCAAATAACACCTATAACAATTACTAAAACCACCAACACACAGTTATTTATTATCAATAACCAAACCGCCCCATTATTGGACCATCATGTGGTCCACTAAATGGTCAACAACTCACCACAGTCACATGTTTTAATCTTTAACCATCCATCAATCAACCTGATGTACAAGATGTATTATTGCTTGACATCACAAACACAGACACAAATACAAGTGGGCGGTGCACATGTTCGGCCCATTTATTGCTTGGTCTTCACATGCACCACTTGCATTCAAGATACAAATAAATAAGACAACAGTGGGCGGCAAGAAGCACATGGGTTGATAAGTCAACATGATTTCAGTATCTTATATTCATTAATTAAGCCATAAACTAACAGACAACATCGATTACAGGCAACATATCATACATATACACATCAATGCAACCCACGTTTATTCAATCAAAATCATGCAAGAATCGGGAATAATTATCATAATACGAGTTGACTAACCGGTAGTCTCGATCGAACAGGACGGGGTATCAAAGGGGTTTTGCCTACTGCCGTATGATATTCAGAGAGAAAGATGGGTGGAGTTTGTTGTGGATTTAAACTAAATCAATCCTATTTAGAGTATGATACGTATAGGGGAATTAATCATGTTAGCAAAAACTGTTGGGCCAAAACCCATATACTAGTGGGCCGATTTGTATTATGTTTACAAGTTAGCAAACATACCATGTATTATACTTGTGGGTTCGGCCGGTTATCAATACATACGACATACACACATAATACATTTAATATAACATATATTATGAAATCAACTAATCATTCGGGTTTTATAAAATCACATATCATGCACGAACATTACATCAAAACAAGTCAAAAGTTCGAGTTGTCACACAGCTAGACTAGTAGATTTGCGATAACGATACTAATATAAATGAAAAAGCCTAGTTCTAGTGGGAAACATGGTTGAAAGCATAGTACTTAGTTTTGTCCTTCTTGACTTTGTGCCTGCTCAGTAATCGCTGATTGTCGAAAGACATAAAACTGGTTAAGTTTGTGAACTTTCACTACTTTGCTGAAAAATCGCTGTGATTGTGCATTTATGAAAAATCCAAATTTTTCATATTTCTAATATTAAACAAAAGGATTAGCAAATTCATTTTGCAAAGATTTAAACTTGTTTGATTTCTTTATTTTGTTTAAGCATCGGACATCCTCTGCGTATACGGGAGTATCGACCTGGATGTTGTTGCTTAAACGTTCTGCTTTATTTTTTTTGGTGTTTCGTTTAAGCTTTGGACCTCCTCTGCGTATACGGAAGTATCGACCTGGTGGTTAAAGCCTAAACAACTTCAACTTGTTTTATTTTCTTATTTTGTTTAAACATTGGACTTTCTCTGCGTATACGGAAGTATCGACCTGATTGTTAATGTTTAAACATTCTGCTTTGTTTTCGCACATATCACAGTTGATGAAAGTTTAAAGGCATTACTTGAGTTAGTGTATTGCATGATGAGGGGATATGCTGAGATCGTGGGGTCCATAAGAACTTAGTGCATAATTAATATACCTTAACGTATCGGTAAGCATTTCGAAAGTTTTTAGATTGAGCTTAAGTGGACAACAATATCGTCAATCAACGTGAATCGTTTAGAACTTAAAATGTCTAAAAGCTTAACGGTGTTGGTGATTTGTATCAAAACTGATATGATCCTCTTACACAAACTCACAAAAATATGTTTGTACATATTTCATTTCCGCATTTAATTTTTGTCTTTGCATTTATGTTTCTTATTTTAAAAAAATCCAAAAAGATTTTCGACAACTGATGATGAAAAGCTGACATTCAAAATCTCAAAGGCTAAACATGATGAACAGACAGGTTGGTTAACTGATTTGAAATGTTTAAGATGATTCATTAATTTGAATCAGAAATTGGAATGTTTCAAATTTTATCAGTTTTAAATGTGAAAATTCTCAAACGTTTAGTTGATTCATTAAGTTGAATCACAACTTTATTGGTTTGTAATAGAGAGTTTGAGATGTGCAGGTTTTTGAAATTTGTTGCTACGAAAAGCCAGACTACGATCCCAACAGCCGAGTCTAAGGGGGAGTCTGAAGACGAGCTCAACGCTAAAGGAGCTTGTATCTGGAAAGCAAGGCGTCGATCCCAAAAGCACGGAAGCTTGACGAAAGGGGGAGCCTGAAGATTCTGAAGAAAATACAGATCCTCTGGGATTCTGTTCGAGCAAGAGTATTTGAAGACTCTCACTAAAGATTCCGTCAACATCCAAAGGGGAGTTTGTTAGTGCAGTTGTCTGTCGACTACATCTTCGTTCGAGTCTTAGAAAGAGAGAGAAAGTCAAGTCGCTACGAGTTTCGCTACGAGATTGACTACGGCAATATCCAAAGGGTTTTTGGAAGACTTCTCTCACATTTGTGTTGGTGGAGATCCAAGTTTAGAGAGAGACTTCTAGAGAGAGAAAGTAGAGAGAGAAAGTAGTGTAAACGAGATTCTTGTACCGTACACGTCAATTCTTGTAATGGATTCTCGTTAGTAGTACGTTATTGTGTGTTCGGTCACATACGTTCACGGATTCCGCACGTGAAACGTTCGTTACGCAATCGAACGGTGTCAAAACCGGTCCTACATAACTTGTGCAAGTTACGTAATCTATTAAGAAATATATTTTCATAAATATATTCTCTTGTATTTGTCTAGGCGTGTTGTATGTGTATTTTGTATTTCTACTCCTTGGGAGTACTTAGTGTATTTTCAAGTCCTAATACAATATCACGTATAATACATACTACATACACTTAGCACAAAATTTGGTGATCAATAAATATATATATATATTTTCTCAAAAATATACATACTTAATATCAATCTTTATTTTGAAGAAATCATCATTTCTTAACTTGAAGTTTACACAAAAATTAGGGAAACCTTGGTAAATATTTTTAGGTGAATTTTTAGGGAATAAGTTTCACCAAAACTTATCTTCTTCTAAGTGTCAAAATTCTATAGAAATTTTGGCATGGTTTCCCCTAAAAATGGAGGTTTCCCATGTTTTCAAAACATGTGTTTATTTTCTTTTAAAATCATCATCAACATCAACAACAAAATCAAGACTTACCACAAGCCAAGATCATGTAAATTACACTACATCAAGAACTTGAAGTTTTGTAAAAACTTGTAGTAACTTACCATGTTATTTAGTAGCTTTAGTTACCCTTAAAAATATGGTTATTTGTTTGTAAATCACTTTTGTAGGACCGTATTTGACAGTCGTTTGAGTCAATCAGAGCTAGCAACTACCGAAAATGCAGCGGAAATACAAAATCGGCATGAATCAAAGCAGAAACGGTGTAGAAACAGAAATAGAGTACTTTAAAACAGTTTTCTCATTAAATCTTCACAAAATACACGAGCAGCAGTTTGGCTACACGGGAGACATGAACGTGCAAAATGAGAAAACAACTTGGGTATTTATAGGGGATGAGGTTTCACTTATGTGACCATGTACATATGAGCGAAATCATCTAGTTGGGATTTCGCTCATATGGCACAATGTTCATATAAGCGAAATCATGACATTACTAACCCAACTTTTACATATTAACCCATATACAATACATAATTAACACATCTAGACCCTATACATTGATCAACTAAGACTAAGACGCAGGCTTTAGACATTCGTGCTCTGACAGGTTAAAGTCAGACAAACCACCTTCAGGCGATGAATCTGACAGGTCAAAGTCAAACAAGCCATGTGCAGGCAATGATTCTGGTTCGTCAAAGCCAGAGGAGCCATTGGTTGAGGTAAAAATGGAGAATTCAGGTTTAACAATGGATGACGCAAACTTTCCACCATTGTTGAACAAGAATTCAAAATCACCCAAGGATCGTCAGGCTTGGGTGAATCTATTTAAATAGAAAAAAAAACCTGACTTGCCGGAACTCCCAGGTTGGTAATTGGGGAGTAGGAATCGACATCTTTCTTGAGAAATTCACAGGATTGGTAACTGTGATATTTCGATTTACAGGTGGTTAATCAAGGACATTAAGTTGTACTTGATTTTCTACATGTGATGTTTGAGATTTAAAACTAAGATTGTAAAATCTGTCATGTGTATGAAGAAAACAATGTGATGAAGTGACCCCGAACCTACAAATGATTGGTAAACAAACTAATTTTTCCAGAAAAACCATTTTGATTAAAACAAACTTAAGTGTTTTGAAGTTATAATGGGAAAATAGTTTGTTGTAAGGGGGAGTTCTGATTGTTTACGCTATGTAGATGGAGAACTGAAGTGATTCTCATCAAGTTGTCAAGTTTGTACAGTTTGTTTCAAATTTTCCTAGAAAATCAAAATTGTAACATATTTTGATTTTAGGGGGAGAAAAATTTTAAAAAAAAATAGAAAATTTGTAAATGTCAAAAAACATTGAAAAATTTAAAAATGAGTTTTGCTGAAACAAGAGGAAATGATAGAAAGTCAGTGGACTATCACAGCATGCTAAAGAAATGTAAAGTCTAAAAGTGATAAACGGTCTCACTAAAGATGTGACGATAGGCTCAGCTAGACTAGTAGATTTGCGATAACGATACAAACTTAAATGAAAAAGCCTAGTTCTAGTGGGAAACATGGTTGAAAGCATAGTACTTAGTTTTGTCCTTCTTGATTGTATGCCTGCTCAGTAATTGCTGAATGCCAAAAGCATAAAAACTGGTTAAGTTTGTGAGCTTTCAAAACTTCACTAAAAATGACACTGTGATTATGCATTTCATTTTGCAAAGATTTAAACTTGTTTTATTTATTTATTTTGTTTAAGCATTGGACATCCTCTGCGTATACGTGAGTATCGACCTGGATGTTATTTCCTAAACGTTCTGCTTTATTTTCTTTGGTGTTTCGTTTAAGCTTTGGATCATCTCTGCGTATACGGAAGTATCGACCTGGTGGTTAAAGTCTAAACAATTTCAACTTGTTTTTATTTCTTATTTTGTTTAAACATTGGACTTTCTCTGCGTATACGGAAGTATCGACCTGATTGTTAATGTTTAAACATTCTGCGTTATTTTTGCACAAATCACAGTTGATCAAAGTTTAATGGCATTACTTGAGTCTGTGTATTTCATGATGAGGGGATATGCTGAGATCGTGGGGTCCATAAGAACTTAGTGGATAATTAATATACCTTAACGTATCGGTAAGCATTTCGAAAGTTTTTAGATTGAGTTTAAGAGGACAATTATACCGTCAATCAACGTGAATTGTTTAGAACTTTAAACGATTAAAAGCTTAACGGTGCTTGTGATTGTGTCTAAAAAAACTGATATGATCCTCTTTCGCAAACTCACAAAAATATGTTGTATATATTTCATTTCTGCATTTAATTTCTGTTATTGTGTTTGTGTTTCATAGTTTGAAGAAAATCAAAAAGATTTTCGACAACTGATGTTGGAAAGCTGACATTCAAAATCTCAAAGGCTAAACATGATGAACAGATGGATTGGTTAATTGGTTTGAAATGTTTAAAAGGATTCATTAAGTTCAATCAGAATTTGGAATGTTTAAAATTTTGAAAAGTTTTAAATGTGAAAAGTCTCAAATGTTTAGTTGATTCATTAAGTTGAATCACAACATTGTTTATTGGTAATAGAGTGTTTGAGATGTGTAGGTTTATGATCCTGTTGCTATGGAAGGCCAGGAGATGTAGCAGGACCTGAGAAGAGCTTAAACTGAAAAAAGCCGGGATTTGCTTTCAAAGGTGATAACAAATTCCAGACAACAGTCCCAGCTTGATGCAAGGGAGAGTCTGACGAGAGTTAGAGCGAGAGAAAGATTCGGGTACATGATTCCAGGAAAAGTTCTTGAAGAAGACCGATCAAGATTGAAGAGTAGAATCGTCTTGTTGAAGACTCTCACTGAAGATTCCGTCAACATTCAAGGGGGAGTCTGTTGGTGCAGTTGTCTGTCGACTACATCTTCGTTCGAGTCTTAGTTTAGGGCTGATTGTACATTGTACGAGAATATGTTAGTGCACTACAACTGTTGATTCCGTCTAGGTGTCTAGGATCAGGTCTTATATCGTATTGTATAGCATAAGGTATGTTTTACGAGAAAACAGGAGTCTGTATAGGTTTTATATGCTAGGTCCGCTCATAGGGACATAGGGAACTAGGATCGCTTATTTGTCATAGTGGTTCGCTTATGTGTACCAGTGTGGTCCGCTTTTACGGTCATGTGACACATAAGCGGAACCAAAGCTCTATAAATAGTAGCCTCATGAGCGATCCTCGTGGGGTGATAATCGAATTCCACGCCGAATCTCTGCTGGTGTGAAGATTGAGCTGTAAAACGTTTCAAATCAATAAAACAAGCAGTTAGAAGGAAGAACAAGCTATATCTACTTGCATTTCTTATTATTCCGCATCTGAAACGCAAGAGACAACCTCTGAACGACTCGTTCGGGTCAGCAATCGATCCTACAAGTGGTATCAGAGCCTAGAAGGAGGTTTTCTGCAGTTTATAGCCAGATTTCATCATTTCTTCTCACTTCTACACCTTCTTTTCTCATTTTCGGGAGATTTCACGGTTGAATTTCGCTCAAAAACTCACAGACTGTGCATTATCATACAAAGGCAAACCCTTGAAAGTTTCAGGTCGAAATATAGCCTAAAAACAGGTCAAAACATGTTCGGTATATGGTTCGCTCGTAGTGACGTCATCATGAACCGCTCTTAGGTCACTTTCTGGTTCGCGTATTTGTACAAGTTTAAGGCTGGTCCGGTCCAAAGAACAATTTCTGGATCGCTCCAAAGAACAATTTCTGGATCGCTCAAGAGTATATATCAGGATCGCTCATTTGGTTGTGACTCGGTTCGCTCATTTGGTTGTTATACGGTTCGCTCCAAAGTACTGTTCGCTCGTGTGAACATCTGGTTCGCTTATTTGCGCAAAGTTGATTCGTTTTTCGGTCATCTGTCTAGTTCGCTTATAAGTCAGTATGGATTCTGAGTTCTACAACGCTTTTGCTACATCGACTACTCCAGCCGCAATTGCTCAAGCAATGAATTTAGAAAACGAGACAGGAATGACTCAAAAACCCCCTAGATTGATGAGCATTGAGGAGTATTATGGGTGGAAGGATCGGTTTTAAAACTGGGTTCAGGCAAACCATCTCAGATCATGGGAATGCATATTGAAGAAGTACACTTTGCCTCGAACAGATTTGCAAGTCATTAAAGAGATATCCGAGTTTACCGATCAAGAACGAGCAATGTATAGAGCCGAGAAAATGATGATTAGTTTGTTGCAGCAGGCAATAAAGGAAGATATATTCATCTTGTTACAGCATGACAAAACTGCGAAGTCGATATGGGATGCTCTTAAGGTTAAATTCGAGGGAAGTGAAAACATGATCAAAAGCAAGAAGGCATTGTTAAAGAAAGAGTTCGATTTGTTTAGCAGTTTGCCGAGAGAGGATACTAAAAAGCTAATCGAGAGATACTGTCACTTGGTGCGATCGTTATCGATGTTGGGAGTTGAAAAAGGTCGTGAAGAATGGGTGGATAAATTGGCTGACGCGTTACCTCAGAAAGAGTGGGGAACGTATTTGATGATTTTAAAGAATACTGGTGTGTATGACGGGCTGACTATTTCACAGTTCATTGAGAAAATAGAAAGTCAGGATCTTGAACAGCAAAAGATCGCAAGAATGAACAGTCTGAGCGGTCAACAGGACGTGAAGATGTATTACCGGGGTAGTGTTCCAGTTACTGAGTCTGAAAGAAGTCCAAAGATTCAAACGGCATTCAGTGCTGGTGATTCATCTGACAAAGCTGATCAGGGTTCAAATAAGAGTAGCAGCGGGTTTTCATTGTTTCCGAGTGTGAATCCGAAAGAGACTAACACAAGTTTTTAGTCTCAGAGTACTAAAACAGGAAACGGATATGTGATTCAATGCAACATAGCTCTCAACCTTCCAGAAGGTCGAAGTTTCTCTGAAGACACTGCTAAAGACCATATGGCACTTCTTGGTTCAGTCTTGTTATCCTATGAAGGTCTTGTTGCTGGTCGGATCGGAAATCCTATGCTTACTAAAGAAGATTACGATCAGATAGACGCCGAAGAGATGGAACTCATGGATATTAAATGGTGTCTTGCAAGTGTTCTTCGACGAGCTGAGAAATTCAAAACCATTACCGGGAGAAATGACTTTCTTGATGCACATGTCTCTACTTTAGGTTTTGATAAATCTAAAGTTACTTGTTTTCGATGCAGGGAGAAAGGCCATTTCAAACGGGAGTGCAAAGGAAGAGAAGCTAGCGGAGCACAGAATCCATTCGGGAAAGATGACTACTACCGCAAAGCTATCTATCAGCAAGTTGGTCAATCCCAAGAACCACAAACAGCTCACGGGAGAAAGATTGAAGATCCGAAGAGAGCATGTTTGGTAGATTTCAGCTGGAGTAATTACATATCATCTGAAGTCACAGCAGCACGCATTAGTGATCAAGATGATGAGAAACTACCAGAAGGTTTCAGTTGGGATATGTTTGTGGATAAGAAGGGAGAATTCAAAGCCTTCATTGCTAAGATCGTCCGAGAGCCAGATTTGTTTGCTACTTGGATGAAATCTATTGGAGAGACTGTGAAAAGTGAAGATGAAAAGTCTGTATCATCTGATGAAAGTTTAGACAGTATTGATAAACTTTCAGAACATTCTGGGGAAGTGTCAGAAAGTTCAAATGAAGGTTTACAGGGTTCAGATGAAGAATTACAAAGTTCTGATAAAAGTGTACAGAATGAAAATGTTCATGAAAAGGAAGTTGTTTTTGATAAAACACCGTCTGATTCGGTTGTATCAGATGGTGATTCTGATAAGTCTGTACAATTTGATCAATCACCTGATCACAGCAGCAGTGATGATGAGGAAGAAAAACATATAAATATTGCAAAAACTCATCTTTCACCTGAAAGTTTTCATTTTTATTTTGCAGAAAGAATGGAGAAACTAAAGGAGAAACGAGCTGCTAAAGAACAACCAGCTGAATATGTAGGTGATATTCAGAATGCTGAAAGTGTTAAACCAATCGAAGAAGTAAAGGTGGTTGAAGTTGTTAAAACAATCGAAGTTGAGAAAATTGTTGAAGTAGTTAAACCATGTGAGAAATGCTTGGAAGATTGCAAGAATTGTGCAGCCAAAGACGACATCATAGCTGAGTATGAGAAGAAGAAGGAGCAGTTATTGTTCAACCTCAACTATGTTAAAGAATCATATGATGTTCTGAACAAAACAGTAACTGGTCTTCAAAAGACAAACTCAGAGAGAGAACAAGCACTGACGATGTTGAATGCAGTTTTAAAGACAAAACAAAAAGCAATAAATTTCTATATTGAAGAGAGTGCTAAGTGGAAGCAAGAGTTGGAGACAGAAAAGATAGAGAATGAGAGAATTAGACGCTTATTGCAAAGTTATTCTAGTTCTGATTATCTCATTGATCGTATTTACCCAACTGTTGCAGGTATAGAAGCTTTAAAAGATGAGAAGTTAAAAAACAAGAAAGACTGTGGTAAGAAATCGACTGTTAGTTACAACAAATGTCCGCCTCCGATTTGGGATGGTTATTCACCTAGGAGACCAAATGAGGAGCAATTGGAAAAAGCAGTCAATATAAAGCTTAAAACCGACACAACTGACGTTTTACCAGATAACACTGATGTCACATATACCTCGTCCGATACTGATCATGAGTCTGAATTAATCAAAAAGGTGGTCGATCAGGTGTTGGATACTGATGAGGAGTCTGAGTCAAAATCTGGGTCTGGAAAGTTAAAGTCGTCAGTCAACAGTTCAAATTCGTTGGATAAACGGTCTTATAGTAAAGAATTTTTATTGTCAAAGGCAGATTTGAATGATGAAACATTCGAAGTTGTGTATACTTTGAATGGTTCGGACAAATTATATTACAATAAAGAGTTCCCAATAATGAGTATTAAAATGGAACTAATAAACAAAACTTTCAAACTAATAGAGATTAATATTCCAGAATTAAAAGTTTTGAAAAGTTTTGAAAAATCTAAAAAATACACGTCTAGAGTTCAGCAACGTTTAAATAAGAAAAAGGGCAACAATCCTGGTCCTGTTTTTCAAAAGAAACCTAACCAGAATCGTAGCTACAAAAAGAAAGGCCTTGGTTTTGTTCCACCAGAAAATAATAAAAATATGAAAAATCCTAAAGCAAAATTTGAATTTGTTTCAGGAGGAAGTGCTGAGGAGGAACAACAGAAAACATTCTGGAAACAGTCTAATAAAGAGTTTCTTGCTGAGAGAAAGAAGAATGGAGCTGATATTTGTTATCAAAGAGAGACTAGAACCTGTTATAGATGTAATGAAACTGGTCATATTGCATGGAATTGTTCGAATAGTGACAAATCAAAACAGGGAGTTTCTCAGAAGTTGAAAGAGAAAGTTGTTGATGTTGACACACCAACCAATAGACCTAAAATTTTTGAGAATTCAAAATTTGAGGTTGGTGAGTGTTCAGAAAAGAATTTTTACAAAAAGAACGGAAAAGAAAACCAGGTGTGGGTTGCAAAGAAAGGTGAAGTGAATGTCGGCGATGAATCTGGTTCCACAAAGCCAGAAGAGCCACAGGTTGAAAAGAAAATTTCAGTGAATGATGAAGAGTTTCTATCATTGAAGTTTGAGGAAGTGAAAAAGAAAGTTGGAAAAACTGAGATTTCGAATCAGTTCTACAAAGAAAAGAGTGAATTTGATGTCGAGAAAACATTCAACGGGAATGTTAAAAAGATATTTGGGAAAATGTTGAGTGGGAGAGCTAAAGGGGTAAAAGAGTTTTATGCGACTAAAAAGGCAACATATAACCCTACGGCTCAAGAGCTAAAAGCCATCAAGTCTGAAAAGACTTGGATGGAAGTCTGCTTCCCATGACAGTCAAAGGACTATGCCGGAGATCCCAAGTTTATATCGTGGATCAGGAATCGGCATCTTTCTAGTGTTTGAAGAGATTGTTTGTAAGATTTTGAATAATGTTGCTAATGTTTTGCAGGTGAAAGGACTACGCCGGAGCTTCCAGGTTGGTAAGTGCGAAGCAGGAATTGGCATCCTGATTGGTAAAATGGTGATGTAGATGTAACATTCCTACAAGTGGTAACCTTGATCTTACAAGTGGTATTTGTGGTTATATTTTGAGATGTTTGTATTTTTACAAGTGGTACAGAAGGTTCTAAAATGCAAATGGTAAATCAGGGACATTAAATTGTACTTGATTTACTATTCATGGCAAAAGATAGACAAAATGATGAACCATATCCCCGTTCTTAAAATTGATAAATCTACAAGTGATCTTTATCAACACAAATTCATTTTCCGGAAAAGTCATTTCGATTAAAACAAACTTAAGTGTTTTGAAATCTAAATGAGAAAATGGTTTGTGATAGGGGGAGTTCTGATTGTTTGTGCCAAGTGAATGGCGATTTGAGGTGATTCGATGTCAGTTGTCAAATTTTTGTACAGTTTGTATTGTGTTCTATGTTTTTCAAGAGGGTCAAGAGTTTTTATTTTCAAATTTCCTTTGAAATGTGTTTGCATTTTAGGGGGAGTAAGAATTTTTAGAAAATCCAAAAACATTAGAAAATTTGAAAAAGCCAAAAACATGATAAAATTTAAAAATGAGTTTCGTTGTAAACAGAGGAAATGATAGTACATCAGTGGACTATCACGGCATGCTAAAGAAATCTAAAGTTAAAATGTGATAAACAATCTTACTGCGGATGTGTCAGTAGATTTTCGCACATTTAGTAAATTGAAACGAGAGATAAACCTAAATTCAAACTTGCTTGATTCGTGGGTAACTATTCTTGGATATATGGGTAACCCCCGAAATCTTGTTTGAAAGGTCCCGTATTCTGAGATACTAGGTCTTTATACTCAGTGATATCTGGGGTATTATCCCGGGACTTCTGCTGAATGGAAGTTCTGACCTAGTCCCCGGATAATACTTTCTGCAAATGCTTGAAAAAGCGCCGCCCTCAGCAATCTGATTAAACAATAAAATTGGTAGTCATTGTTGTTGTAAAAAAGAACCTCTAAAGGGGACCCACCAAAAGTCGAGCCGTCATCTCTCTGCTGAACGGAAGTTCTGACCTGAGCTCTCACGGTTTCGCACCTAACCCCTTTACAGATATCAGCTGTGGTATACTCACCTGTAAGACTGAATATTTGGGATCTGGATATGGGAGTATATTCAAGTGGAGTGATACACAATTAAGTTTAAGTCTCTAAAACATTAATATCGTATTTCGAATCAATTGAAATTTGTGTTGAGAATTTAAGTGGACAAATATACTGACAATCTAGGTAAATTGTTTAAAACTTATAATGAAATCAAGCTTAACGGTGTTGGTGATTTGTCTCATATACTGATATGATCCTCTCGCACGAACTCACAAAAATATGTTTGTAAATATTTCATTCTTTGCATTTCAGGTTTCTTCTCTAAAAATTCAAAAAGATTGTGTATGTGTTTTAGCATATTTTGAAAAAATCAAAAAGAGTTTCGACAACTGATGTTGGAAAACTGATTTTCAAAATTCCGAGTGCTAAACATGATGAGCAGTATTTGAGGGGGAGTGTTTGTATAAATCTAACTGTTTTCGTTAAATCTAACCTTCTTCAAGTGGTTCATCATAAAGATTTGAGAGAATATGAGTTGTTGCATTTATATGTTTGTTCAGTAAGATATGAGATTCAAATGTTGGTGCAGAGTTATTTGAAATGTTTGTGAAAGAAATTTATTTCAGGGTTAAGATTGTGCAGGTAGCCAGGTTTCGATTCCTGAAGATCTCTGATGGAAGAGAGCCAAGTTTCTAGCCTGGAAATCAATTCTGAAAGAATGAGTAGAGTCAGATTATGATTCTAAAAATCACGTCTATTGTTGATGCTGATGAACTTAAGGAATCAAGAGATCTGATCAAGAGAATTAGAGTGTTTTAAAGCCAGACAACGATTCTGAAGATGTTACTGAAGAACAAAAGAATGCCAGTAAATCGAGAGGGGGAGTCTGAAGATTAAAAAGGAGAAAGCCCAGAGACTGATCTAGACTGAAGATATGAAAAAGTCAGTTTCGCTGTCAGGGTGTATTGGCGACTCCATCAACATCTGAGGGGGAGTCTGTTAGTGCACTACATCTGTTGATTCCGTCTAGGTGTCTAGGATCAGGTCTTATATCGTATTGTATAGCATAAGGTACGTTTTACGAGAAAACAGGAGTCTGTATAGGTTTTATATGCTAGGTCCGCTCATAGGGACATAGGGAACTAGGATCGCTTATTTGTCATAGTGGTTCGCTTATGTGTACCAGTGTGGTCCGCTTTTACGGTCATGTGACACATAAGCGGACCCAAAGCTCTATAAATAGTAGCCTCATGAGCGATCCTCGTGGGGTGATAATCGAATTCCACGCCGAATCTCTGCTGGTGTGAAGATTGAGCTGTAAAACGTTTCGAATCAATAAAACAAGCAGTTAGAAGGAAGAACAAGCTATATCTACTTGCATTTCTTATTATTCCGCATCTGAAACGCAAGAGACAACCTCTGAACGACTCGTTCGGGTCAGCAATCGATCCTACAGAATATAGAGTAGTAGTGGTGATTTCCCGAGAAAGTTGATTTCACATATATGTACATGTCCATATGTGGGAAATCAGGATGTCCATATGTGGGAAATCAGGATGTCCATATGTGGGAAATCACTGATGTCCATATGTGGGAAATCACTGATGTCCATATGTGGGAAATCACTGATGTCCATATGTGGGAAATCACTGATGTCCATATGTGGGAAATCACTGATGTCACTATGTGAGAAATCACTGATGTCACTATGTGGGAAATAACTGATTTCGCTTATATGGACATTACTGATTTCGCTCTTATGGACATCATGTCCTTATGAGCGAAATCTAGGAAACTATATATAGCCCTTGAACGAAATCATTTGTAAGGTTGTCAAATTCCATACCGAGGTGCTGCCGGTGTGAAGAACTACTTGTATTCGTGTTATAATCAATACAAACAGTAGTTAAAATGAAGAATCAGCTGTTTCTACCTTTGTTTCTTGTTATTCCGCACCTGAAATAGAGAAGAACACCTCTGAACAACTCATTCGGGTCAGATCACGATCTTACAACTTTATTAAAAGATTTAGTCATTTACAACTTGTAAGATGATTTTTCTAAAAATATTTCTTTTGTATTTTTCTTGTTACTCACATGTTTCTAGTCTTGTTCAAACGCTAAAAATATGATTAGTTTATTTAGAAATCATGACTTTATAAATCTTGTAAATAAACTTGGTTGCTTGGGAAAATTATTCTTGTAATCATGTATTTACATATGAAGATCACTTTCATTATCCAAGTTCATGAAGACATATAGTATGATGATCTTGGTCTTTCACAAGATCACCACCTTAACGTACTAGATCATGTGTTTAATCATAATCTAGTAGCCTCCATATGATGTCTAACATTGCTAACACTAATAATCAATCAACAAGAAGCAAATCAACACATTCAACATGTAATCTTATATTTTTAAGCTTATGTTAAAGTATCATGATCATGTTCTTTAGTGTTCTTGTGATTAACAATATTTATCATCTTCTAACCATCAAGATATGAAGTAATAAGAGATCATGAGGGCTCACCACTAGCAACAAGGCTAGGGAAGAATACTAGAAGTTGAAGATGACAAAATGGTTGGATAAAAGCAAATGAAGAAGGTCCTTCAAGATCCACAAGCTCTAAACCTTCTTAAACACCTTCTTGCATCTTGTGACTAACTTGGAATGGATGATCAAGGTTTGAAGGTGGTGGTGGTGTGTGGGGGTGGCTACGGCCAAGAATGGGGGAGGAAGAAGGAGGTGAGTTGGTGTTGTGAGGTTTGATCACTCATGCTTACTTATAAGTCCATGTTTAACATTTACCCTTTGTGTATTATGTCTTGAAAGTACATGACAAATCTCCAAATCAAATCTAGGGAAATCAAGGAAGATTATGGGAGATCAAGTGAGATTTTGGAAGATCACGTGAGGATCCTGGTGGGGCCACTTGGTGGCCGTCCCAACCCAAGGGGGGGGGGGGGTAAAGTGTAAATTTCATTCCCTAATTACATAAATAAGTAAGCTTTCAAGTGTAAAGTTTAGGAATTTAATGTGTTATTATGTTATAAGGGGAGTTATGGTGTTCGGGGACCATAACTAGTTCAGAAATAAATAAACAATGTTTTGTGACACTAATGTGTCTTACCGGTGAGTTTACTAGTATTTCTGACGCAACGCTATTCATTAATGCATAAAGCAATATTTGTAGTATAAAACGTGCATGAATTCACAAGTATAGCATGTAATCTGACAATGTTGACATTTAAGCACATAATTGCAGTTATCAAGTATTAATTAAATTGTACGGAAATTACCGGTTTAGTGCCAGTTGTCACAGTCTCCCCGCGTTAAAAGAATTTCGTCTCGAAATTCTGGCTGATCTATCTCCCGCAGGGGTTTTCTTGAACAGGTGGGGGTACTTTTCTTTAAACTGGTCTTCACGTTCCCACGTGTATTCGGGTCCGTGCTTAGAGTTCCAACGTACTTTGACAAGTTTGACACTACTCCTTCGGGTCTTGTTGACTTTCCAGTGTGTAACCTCAACGGGTTGTTCTGTAAATCGGAGGGTGTCATCAATATGCACTTCATCCGCAGGGATGATCGCTGTTTCTTGTGTTGGACTCTTCTTGGGGTTGGATACATGGAACGTATCATGTACTCCATTAAGTTCTTCCGGTAATTCCAACTTGTATGCCATGGTACCAATTCTTTCCAAGATCTTGAATGGTCCGATGTATCGTGGATTCAGCTTTCCATGTTTTCCGAATCTTACTACGCCCTTCCATGGTGAGACCTTTAACAAAACTTTGTCTCCCACCTCGAATTCTAATGGTTTTCGTCTTTGGTTAGCGTAGCTCTTTTGTTGATCTCGAGCCGCCTTAATGCGCTCTCGGATCTACATGATTTTGTCGGTTGTCTCTTGCACAAGTTCAGGACCAACCATACATTTATCTCCAGCGTCTGCCCAACATAAAGGCGAGCGACGTTTGCGACCATACAGATATTTGAACGGCGCGGCTTTTATGCTCGTATGATAACTGTTGTTGTAGGAAAACTCAACTAAAGGTAGATGAGTATCCCAGCTGCCGCCTAGGTCCATAACACATGCGCGAAGCATATCTTCTAGCGTTTGTATGGTCCGTTCGCTCTGGCCATCTGTTTGTGGATGGAAGGCCGTGCTTAGATCTAGCTGAGATCCAAAGGCTTCCTGAAAGGATTGCCAAATTCTTGAGACAAAGCGTCCATCTCTGTCTGAAATGATTGAGATAGGCACTCCATGACGTGCCACGATTTCTTTTAAGTATATCTCAGCAAGCTTTCCAGTGCTATCCTTCTCTCGGATTGGTAGGAAATGCGTAGATTTCGTTAATCGATCAACTATTACCCATATCATGTCATGCCCTCTAGGGGTCCTGGGTAATTTTGTTATGAAGTCCATCGAGATTTGCTCCCACTTCCACATGGGTATCTCTGGTTGTTGCAGTAGACCAGACGGTTTTTGATACTCAGCCTTAACCTCAGCACAGGTTAGGCACTTTCCAACATAGATAGCAACATCGCATTTGAGTCTCGGCCACCAATAGTATTCCTTCAAGTCTTGATACATTTTGTCCGATCCTGGGTGGACCGAGTATCTCGACTTGTGTGCTTCGTCCAGGATGACTTCTCAAATACCGCCATAGAGTGGAACCCAAATACGCCCCTTTGTTTGGCACCATATTCTTCAGCATACCTTGGAGGTATTCAGTTTTACGATTCTCTCCCTTCAGGGCTTCTTGTTGTGCGTCACGAATGCATGTAGTGAGGTTCGTTCGAATAGTCATTTCCAATGCTCGAACTCTTAGGGTCTTAACCCTTTCTTTCCGACTTAACGCGTTTGCTACAATGTTTTCCTTTCCTGGATGGTACTTAATCTCACAGTCATAGTCGTTCAGCAGCTCGACCCATCGTCGCTGACGCTTGTTTAATTCCTTCTGATCAAATATGTGTTGTAGGATTTTGTGATCTGTGAAGATCGTACATCGAGTACCATATAAATAATGTCGCCAGATCTTCAAGGCGAATACCACCGCACCTAGTTCCAAGTCGTGCGTGGTGTAATTCCTTTCATGCACCTTTAACTGTCTCGAAGCGTAAGTGATGACTTTCTGGCGTTGCATGAGCACGCAACCCAAACCTTGACGCGAAGCGTCGCAGTATACCACGAAGTCTTCAGTGCCTTCGGGCAAGGATAGTATCAGTGCATCGCATAGCTTATTTTTGAGCAGTTGGAAGGCTTCTTCCTGTTTATTACCCCAGTCGTACTTCTTATCTTTCTGCGTGAGGGTGGTTAGCGGTTGAGCTATCTTTGAGAAATTCTCGATGAATCGCCGGTAATAGCCCGCTAAGCCCAAAAATTGTCGAACTTCCGTTGTTACTTTGGGGGCTTCCCAATTCTTTATTGCTTCAATCTTGGATGGGTCCACATGAATGCCCTTCTCATTCACAACGTGACCAAGAAACTGTACTTCGCAAATCCAGAATTCGCACTTTGAAAACTTTACATAAAGTTTCTCTTTCTTTAGTAGGTCCAAAATGGAATCGAGATGTTGCTCGTGCTCTTCTCTTGTTCTTGAGTAAATCAGGATATCATCGATAAATACAATCACGAATTTATCGAGATATGGTTTGCATACGCGGTTCATCAGATCCATAAATACCCCTGTACGCATTCTGAATTTATCGAGATATGGTTTGCATACGCGGTTCATCACAAGAAACTCGTAATGCCCATAGCGTGTTCTGAATGCAGTCTTTGGTACGCTTTCCTCTTGAATCCTTAACTGATGGTATCCAGATCGAAGATCGATCTTGGAATAGTAGCTTGATCCTTGCAACTGATCAAATAAGTCATTAATCCTCGGTAGTGGGTACCGATTCTTGACAGTGAGTTTGTTCAACTCTCTATAGTCGATACACATCCGCAGTGTTCCATCCTTCTTCTTCACGAACAATACTGGAACTCCCCAAGGTGAGAAGCTTGGCCTTATGAATCCTTTATCCAACAACTCCTGGAGTTGTGTAGATAATTCTTGCATTTCGGATGGTGCAAGCCGATAGGGTGCCTTGGCTACAGGAGCGGCTCCTGGAACCAAGTCTATATGGAATTCGACTTGTCGTTGCGGAGGTAGTCCTGGCAGATCTTCGGGAAAAACATCAGGGAATTCCTTCACCACAGGAATGTCTTCGAGTTTTGGTTCCTCAGCCTTCTTATCTATAACATGTGCTAGGAAAGCAACACATCCTTTCCTTAAGCACTTCTGTGCCTTCATACAGCTGATGATTCGCAGAGTCGCGTCTCGTTTTTCCCCATGCACGATGAGAGTTTCATCATTCGCCAAAGGGATGCGAATGATTTTCTCGTGACAAATCACTTCAGCCTTGTTCTTGGACAACCAGTCCATTCCGACCACTACATCGAAGCTACCCAATTGAATAGGAAAGAGGTCGATGCTAATTCTTTGCTCACCAAGTTCTAATGTGCAACCTCTAACAACTTCGCCCGATTCAACAAGTTTACCATTGGCTAGTTCTATGGAATAAGGAATATCTAATCTACTAGATTCTATTCCAAGCATGCGTTTAAATTTCACATACATGAAACTATAATCGGCACCAGTGTCAAATAGTATGGATGCAAAGTGATTGTTAACAAGAAACGTACCGGTGACCACATTAGGGCCCTCGCGTGCGTTCCTTGCTCCAATCACGAATGCTCGAGCCTGAGCGTTGTTCCTCTTTGGGCAATATTTCATGAAATGATCCTTGCTTCCACAACTAAAGCATCCCTGGTTCTGCCCAGCTCCATTACCATTCCGGTTACCATTGCCATTTCCATTTCCACCACTGTTCCTATTACCAGTACCGTTGCGGTTTCCATTCCCGTTCCTATTTCCTTTTCCTTAACTGTCTTCTGTTTGATGACCCAACCTACCACATTTGTCACATCTTGGAATGCGACAAGCTCCTTCATGATGATACCTACATTTTTGGCATTTAGGCAGGGTGCCTTGGTATCCTTTGGCTGCAGTATCATTTGCCGCTGCAAAGGTTCTCGCCTCCTTAGGTGGGTTAGTGTCACGCTTCTTGTTGTTTGAACCTTTGTTGTTGCTGCGGGTTGCTTGATTCAGGTTTGCATGTTTCCTTTTCTTGTCACCGGATGACTCAGCGTGCGTCTCGGTCTCCTCAGTAGGGTTCAGCGACAACTTCTTCATATGGACAGCATCTTCAGTAAGGCTGACAGCCAGAGTTACAGCCTGAGTGATCGTTTCAGGTTTTGCTGCAGTCATCAAGCTGCGGAATTCTGGTGCCAATCCCTAGATGTAGCGTTCAACGCGCTTAAATTCGGGAGTCACCAAATAAGGGATCACTCTAGACAAATCGTGGAACCTTCGGGTATAACCACTAATGTCAGCACCTTCCATGGTCAAATGCCAGAACTCAGTCTCCAACCTTTGGAGTTCAGCACGAGAGCAATACTTTTCTCTCATACGTTCCTTTAGCTCATCCCACGTCAGGCCGTACGCAGCATCATCACCCAGAGTTTGGACTTGCAAATTCCACCAAGTCAAAGCTTCATTAACAAACAACCCTGTAGCAAAAATGACTTGCTGATCCGCGGTACACTTGCTCATACGGATAGTGGCCTCAGTCTTCTCCGTCCAGCGTACAAACGCAACTGCACCTCCAGTGCCGTCATAGTTCAGCGGTTTGCAGTCGGGAAACTGCTTAAAAGTGCAGCCCTGAGCTGTGTTTCCTCCAGATGGATCTCCATTCCCATTTCGTCTTGCGTTGCTTGGTCCTCCACTCTGTTCAGTACGGTTCGCCTCGTACTGGGCGATAGCTGCGGAGATCCTTTCTTCCAGTAGGGCGTTTAGTTCTCCAGCAGTCCTTGGCAGTGGGGGAGGAGGAGGTTGATCAGAATCTCGATTGTTCACAGCTCTCCTAGGTGCCATGTTCTGTCGAAACATAACACAATAGGTGACATCAAACAATCCGCCAAACGTATAAATCAATTCATACAGTAACAAGCATGCATAAATAGATAAATACTGATGTGTCATAAGATATTCACCAAGTCTTTACACATATCAGGGCAACTTGTTACGTTATTGTTTGCGAAGTAAACAAATGCATAGGGGTTACATCTTCCCAAGGTACAAGTTTAATATATGTAAAAGACAAAATATCTTCCTTCACATTGGCGGTTCATGTCTTTATACCCTAATTTATTACTCCAAAAGAGTATTTAATAGGCTGGGGGTATTTACGTTGACCTTTTCTTGTATTGCAGGAATTCTTATGGTACGTGACATGACTTACTGTGGTTTCTGTGCACTGAATTCCATAATTATGTATTCATCCATAATTACGTAACTCCATGCACAGTCCGCACAGTTCGTTCCATCTTCGTATCACTTCCTTTAGATAGGCCATTGATTTCAGGTAAAGTCACGAGTACCTGAGATATTCTACTTCTAGTATATGCATATATCAATTATCGCACATAATCGCAAGTATTTCTTAATCAAAGATAAGTGCTACTCCAGTGCACCCTAAGTCTCGTAGTGTCTTTTCTTGAATCTTTGTAAACAGTTTCAGGTAGTGGATGTCGCGGAAAGTTTTATGCAATGAAAACTTTTTGAAAAATTTTTTTTCGCGAAAGGATCCTAAAGATTGTAGACTAGACTCGAGAAGGAATCCTGGTTCACTACAATCACAACTCTGAAACCAATCTGTCACACCCCTTTCTAAGGCGGAAGCACGAGGTGTGATCATGAAAGGCTCTCATTGCATACGAATGGTAAACATACTACATGCTCGTAAAAATAACTTCAAATACCATTAACATTACGTAACTGAAAACATAGGTTAAGTTTGGAGTTTACATCACATCATAAAACGTTGTCTGAAAAGTTTACAACAATATTCATAAATAAACATAAACGACATCCCAGAGCAAGAGTAAGACCGGCGCACATCCACTTTAGTTACCTGAAATACATGTGAGTTTTCAGAAAATCGTCAACATAATGTTGGTGTGAATTCATGCATGTATTGAACGTTTGTATACTTTGTGTGAAAACATGGTATGTAATTTGTATCAATCAAGTATTTCTGTAAGTATCGAGTTTGTTAATGGGTTGCAAGGCCATTAACATGTGACACGACAAAGGAAGCATCCAAACCATAGGCATTTTTCTAGTTGTCGATTCACGACTGAGACACAAAAGCACTACTTGGTACTAGTTTTCACCAAGAGTGTGGCTGCCCGAAAACCCATTAGATCTAACCTTTTGTTCTGCGGTCTATGTATATTGTTGATTAATGGTGCTTCTAGTACCCTATTCGTGACATGGTTTAAAGTGTCATTCCTTAGTCCTTGTATCCAGCATACCATAACACATGTATTTTCCCCAAGTTTAAAAAGAATGAAAAAATTAAAAGTGGGGACATGAACTCACAACTTTGCGTTTCCTGCGCCGTAAACTTCACCGGTTTGCTTATTTAGCGTCGTGACCTATGCGTGTTTTATTAACGTTAGTCACTAGACTTGTATCACACAAGTACAAGTCACCATCTTTTATGTATGTGTTCTTGTGTTAAAAATAATTTATATTTTTAACTATGTATCTTACTTGTATTATTTTCTCAAAAATAAATATAAGTATCTTGTATTTTTCACCCGAGTTATGTATTTTGTCCAAAACTTCATTTCATGTTCATAACTTGTCCAAGTTACGTAATCTATTAAGAAATATATTTTCATAAATATATTCTCCTGTATTTGTCTAGGCGTGTTGTATGTGTATTTTGTATCTCTACTCCTTGGGAGTACTTAGTGTATTTTCAAGTCCTAATACACTATCACGTATAATACATACTACACACACTTAGCACAAAATTTGGTGATCAATAAATATATATATATATTTTCTCAAAAATATACATACTTAATATAAATCTTTATTTTGAAGAAATCATCATTTCTTAACTTGAAGTTTACACAAAAATTAGGGAAACCTTGGTAAATATTTTTAGGTGAATTTTTAAGGAATAAGTTTCACCAAAACTTATATTTTTCTAAGTGTCAAAATTCTATAGAAATTTTGGCATGGTTTCCCCTAAAAATGGAGGTTTCCCCTGTTTTCAAAACATGTGTTTATTTTCTTTTAAAATCATCATCAACATCAATGACAAAATCAAGACTTACCACAAGCCAAGATCATGTAAATTACACTACATCATGAACTTGAAGTTTTGTAAAAACTTGTAGTAACTTACCATGTTATTCAGTAGGTTTAGTTACCCTTTAAAATATGGTTATTTGTTTGTAAATCACTTTATTAAAAGATTTAGTCATTTACAACTTGTAAGATGATTTTTCTAAAAATATTTCTTTTGTATTTTTCTTGTTACTCACATGTTTCTTGTCTTGTTAAAACACTAAAAATATGATTAGTTTATTTAGAAATCATGTCTTTATAAATCTTGTAAATAAACTTGGTTGCTTGGGAAAATTATTCTTGTAATCATCTATTTACATATGAAGATTACTTTCATTATTCAAGTTCATGAAGACATATAGTAAGATGATCTTGGTCTTTCACAAGATCACCACCTTAACTTACTAGATCATGTGTTTAATCATAATCTAGTAGGCTCCATATGATGTCTAACACTGCTAACACTAATAATCAATCAACAAGAAGCAAATCAACACATTCAACATGTAATTTTATATTTTTAAGCTTATGTTAAAGTATCATGATCATGTTCTTTAGTGTTCTTGTGATTAACAATATTTATCATCTTCTAACCATCAAGATATGAAGTAATAAGAGATCATGAGGGCTCACCACTAGCAACAAGGCTAGGGAAGAATACTAGAAGTTGAAGATGACAAAATGGTAGGATAAAAGCAAATGAAGAAGGTCCTTCAAGATCCACAAGCTCTAAACCTTCTTAAACACCTTCTTGCATCTTGTGACTAACTTGGAATGGATGATCAAGGTTTGAAGGTGGTGGTGGTGTGTGGGGGTGGCTATGACCGAGAATGGGGGAGGAAGAAGGAGGTGAGTTGGTGTTGTGAGGTTTGAAAGTACATGACAAATCTCCAAATCAAATCTAGGGAAATCAAGGAAGATTATGGGAGATCAAGTGAGATCAAGTGAGATTATGGAAGATCAAGTGAGGATCTTGGTGGGGCCACTTGGTGACCGTCCTAACCCAGGGGGGGAGTAAAGTGTAAATTTCATTCCCTAATTACATAAATAAGTAAGCTTTTAAGTGTAAAGTTTAGGAATTTAATGTGTTATTATGTTATAAGGGGAGTTATGGTGTTCGGGGACCATAACTAGTTCAGAAATAAATAAACAATGCTTCTAGCAATATTTTGATGTTCCGGGTAATGTCCGGTTGTTCGTTAAATACCGGTTCTTTAAAGTGCTAAATTGCACCGTTTAGTGTCCTTTATGTATCCTTTTGTGACGCTTTCAATTCCCGACACTTAGGATGGTATTCTGGATAATAAAACATGAATTCTGCATGAAAATATGTGTTAAAAAGCTGATTATAGCTGATTTGTGCAGAATTCAGCATTTAAAGTGTGTTTCGGGTGCTTTTTAGTGCATATTCTAGCTTCCGGAACGTCTATATGTTAACCCTTGTATACATATTTGGGTTTTAATGTATTCTTGACGTTGGACCTACACCTAGGCCCCAATTCTATTGTCTGACTGCTTTCTGCAGAGTTGTTGACACAATGTGTCTTACCAGTGAGTTTACTAGTATTTCTGACGCAACGCTATTCATTAATGCATAAAGCAATATTTGTAGTATAAATCGTGCATGAATTCACAAGTATAGCATGCAATCTGACAATGTTGACATTTAAGCACATAATTGCAGTTATCAAGTATTAATTAAATTGTACGGAAATTACCGGTTTGGTGCCAGTTGTCACAATAGCATATGTAGCCTTTTCTCTCAAGGTCTGGACTTGGAGATTCCACCATGATAACGCTCCGTCTAAGAACAATCCAGAGATGTAGGTGACCTGGTGCTCCGGCGCACATTTGCTCATTCTTAGCACAGAATCAGTCTTCTCCGTCCATCTGAAAAAAGCTACAGCACCCCCGGTGCCATCGAAATTCAGAGGCTTACAGTCTAAGAACTGCTTATAGGTACAACCTATACAAGCAACATCATTCACAGCAAGCATTAGCGATCGCACATGGAATATCCAAATGTAACGTAATGTGTCTTTAGAGACTTAAACATTACCATGAGGTGGGTTATTTCCTGAGGTACCCCCGCTATGTTCAGAGCGCAGGGCCTCGTGCTGTGCTATCGCTTGTGAAATTCGTTCTTGTAACTCAGCCTCTGTTGTGGGCAATCGAGTTTCTCTTCGTGGAGGCATCTTCTATATGAAGATCACATCGGTCAGGTCGTAATAAGTATAGTAAGTACATGGTATGTACACGTAATAATATTTATGAACACAAGTAAACACATAACATCCCAATCATAATGTAAACAAGTAATTCAACAATGTATGTAATGAGAATGTTGAGATTGAGCTTTCAATATCAATGACCACAAATACAGTGTTACATGTTCTACAATGTACCATATATCAAAAGGGACTACAGAGCCACATCACCCTTGTCCAAATCGTGTATCAAACTACAATAGTCAAAAGTCAAAAAGTGGTCTTCAAAAGGCTATGCAATCTGGGCCCAATAGTGACATTCTCACCACAAGTATGCTACCAGCATAAAACCAAAAACCTGCTATGCTGGTGGTGGAGAAGGAGGAGGTGGAGGAACGAAAAGCAAACTGCGCACATGCGCTAACTCCTCCTCAAGAGCATGAACGATACGTAACAGGTAACTAATCTGCTGCTCCATAGTAAGAAAACGAACGTCAAAATCTGGGTATGGCAGAAGAGGAGGAGGTGGAGTCGTGAACGGTGACTGACAAGGACAAGGTGGAGGACGTGGAATCCTCTCAAGATCCATGACTCTGCGACACGACATCTCCTGCTGAAGTTGTAACGACAAAAGCAGATCATCCCTCGTGTAACCAGTGTAATGTGAAGGATGGTATGGATCAGAAACAGGCATCGAGTTGGGCGGAAACCAAATCAGTGGCTCACCCGATGGTGCAGAAGCAAAAGGAGCAGTATGTGTAAACTGTGGCACAAAGGGAAAAGCTGCTGACACAGGAGTCATATGACTGGGCTGCTGACTCGATGGACCTTCCCCTGGACGGGGTGGAGGGATATCCTATAAGAATGTGATCGGCAGATCGGTGCGATGTATATCAGACACATATGGGTGAAACGGGGCGATATCAACAGGTGCATGAGTAGGTGCAGGTGGGTGAGTAACAGGCCTAACAAAAGGAGGCAAGTCATCATCGTCCTCTATCCACCCATTACGGGTGAATGCGTAACGGGGGAGTATCTGGACAGCAAAAGGAGCATGGTCAGCGGCTGCAGGGATCGGATCGGGTAAAGGTGGTGCAACAACTGGTATGCCAACAGGTACAGGGTCATGATCAGGCAGAGGATCATGAGCAGGTATAGGCTCGGGTGCTAGCATGGGCTCAGGGTCGGCTGGAGCCAGCTCAAGATCAGCGGGAATCGACTCGAGATCAGCGGGTACATCAAAAAGCTGATCCTCGGGAACAAAGTCAACCTCATACTCAGGATCAATGTCAGGATCAAACTCATCATCAAACTTGAAGTCAAGAACAGGTGCGGCAGACATAGGTGTGTCAGAATCAGAATCGTTGGGATAACGCTGCAATCCCAGTGCGTGCAAGGTAGTAGATGACACAGACTCGAATGAATCAGGAGCAGAATGATTAGATGAAATCTCAATGATCGGAATCTCAATAAGCGGAACAGCAACGACATCATCTACTGGAAATCCATCACCTTGGGCCTCCTCAGGGGGACACTCAATAAAAAGATCGATATCATCGTCAGACATGGCATCAAAAGGCAGATCCTCAAGAGGATAAGCCACAAGAGGAAGAGGGGCGAGGATCGGGACCACGGCCTGCTCATCGTCGGGATGTCCGGAGATGATAAGATCCTGGTCAGGAATAGGAATGAAAAATTGATCCTCATCAAGTAGACCATCAGCAAGCGGTACAATGTCGCCAAAATCCGGAAAAGCAAACGGCTGGAATTCATCGTCATCGCTACTCTCAGTGTCAGATGTAAGAATCTCAGGGTCTGGGACACTATCATCGTCTGAAACTATGGCCAGGGTCTACAGTATATGACAGCTAACTCTCAGATGAGGACATGGTGTCTGTAACAAAACAATCACAACATATGCACATACATCAACAATCATCAAATAAGCATGTAAGCAGTAACAATGTAAGCATGTATTCATCCTAGTCTTCCCAGACTATCCCACCCAGCCTCTCAGACTTAACTACCTAGTCTCTCAGACTAAACTTCCCCAGTTTCTCAAACTGAACTACCCAGCCTCTCAGACTGAACCTCCGCAGTGTCTCAAACTGAACTACCCAACCTCTCAGACTGAACCTCCCCTGTTTCTCAAACTGAACTACCCAGTCTCTCAGACTAAACTTCCCCAGTCTCTTAGACTGAATTTCCCCAGTCTCTTAGACTGAATTATGAACATAAACCTTGAAATGTGTTTTGTGCCTTTTGTTTGTAGAAATGTTTGTTCCCTGGATCTGGACGTTTTGTGTATGCAATGTAAACATGTTTGAAAACATTTTCGTGAGAGCCCTAATGATCGTAGTCTAGACTCGAGAAAGAATCCTAGTTCGCTACGATCGAAGCTCTGATACCAAGCTGTCACACCCTGACTTTTGCGGAAGCGTGGTTATTGGTGTGACTTTCTTAATACCATAGCATTCAATCATAACAACGCTATATGATAAAACCATAAGATGTTCATCCATTAATTAAGTTTGAAATTACACAACATAATTGTCTGAAACGTTGACACCAAATTCAAGTTACAAACCACAACATGTTTTAATGAGTTCACTAAGACTCGACAAAAGATCTTAAACAAACCCGAGTTTAAGACCATGTATCTCGTCCAGGATTAAGAAACATCTCCTAAACCGCAATGACTTGGATGACATCTTTTATTTATAACGCAACTTGAAAACATGCAAACACCTGCCAGATCCACTTAGTTCCCTGAAATACATGTAATTTGAAAGCATCAACAAAAGTTGAGCGAGTTCATGTGTTTCGTATATGTATGTATAAACCTTTGTAAACAGTGTATGTAACTCAGCCTCTGTTGTGGGCAATCGAGTTTCTCTTCGTGGAGGCATCTTCTATATGAAGATCACATCGGTCAGGTCGTAATAAGTATAGTAAGTACATGGTATGTACACGTAATAATATTTATGAACACAAGTAAACACATAACATCCCAATCATAATGTAAACAAGTAATTCAACAATGTATGTAATGAGAATGTTGAGATTGAGCTTTCAATATCAATGACCACAAATACAGTGTTACATGTTCTACAATGTACCATATATCAAAAGGGACTACAGAGCCACATCACCCTTGTCCAAATCGTGTATCAAACTACAATAGTCAAAAGTCAAAAAGTGGTCTTCAAAAGGCTATGCAATCTGGGCCCAATAGTGACATTCTCACCACAAGTATGCTACCAGCATAAAACCAAAAACCTGCTATGCTGGTGGTGGAGAAGGAGGAGGTGGAGGAACGAAAAGCAAACTGCGCACATGCGCTAACTCCTCCTCAAGAGCATGAACGATACGTAACAGGTAACTAATCTGCTGCTCCATAGTAAGAAAACGAACGTCAAAATCTGGGTATGGCAGAAGAGGAGGAGGTGGAGTCGTGAACGGTGACTGACAAGGACAAGGTGGAGGACGTGGAATCCTCTCAAGATCCATGACTCTGCGACACGACATCTCCTGCTGAAGTTGTAACGACAAAAGCAGATCATCCCTCGTGTAACCAGTGTAATGTGAAGGATGGTATGGATCAGAAACAGGCATCGAGTTGGGCGGAAACCAAATCAGTGGCTCACCCGATGGTGCAGAAGCAAAAGGAGCAGTATGTGTAAACTGTGGCACAAAGGGAAAAGCTGCTGACACAGGAGTCATATGACTGGGCTGCTGACTCGATGGACCTTCCCCTGGACGGGGTGGAGGGATATCCTATAAGAATGTGATCGGCAGATCGGTGCGATGTATATCAGACACATATGGGTGAAACGGGGCGATATCAACAGGTGCATGAGTAGGTGCAGGTGGGTGAGTAACAGGCCTAACAAAAGGAGGCAAGTCATCATCGTCCTCTATCCACCCATTACGGGTGAATGCGTAACGGGGGAGTATCTGGACAGCAAAAGGAGCATGGTCAGCGGCTGCAGGGATCGGATCGGGTAAAGGTGGTGCAACAACTGGTATGCCAACAGGTACAGGGTCATGATCAGGCAGAGGATCATGAGCAGGTATAGGCTCGGGTGCTAGCATGGGCTCAGGGTCGGCTGGAGCCAGCTCAAGATCAGCGGGAATCGACTCGAGATCAGCGGGTACATCAAAAAGCTGATCCTCGGGAACAAAGTCAACCTCATACTCAGGATCAATGTCAGGATCAAACTCATCATCAAACTTGAAGTCAAGAACAGGTGCGGCAGACATAGGTGTGTCAGAATCAGAATCGTTGGGATAACGCTGCAATCCCAGTGCGTGCAAGGTAGTAGATGACACAGACTCGAATGAATCAGGAGCAGAATGATTAGATGAAATCTCAATGATCGGAATCTCAATAAGCGGAACAGCAACGACATCATCTACTGGAAATCCATCACCTTGGGCCTCCTCAGGGGGACACTCAATAAAAAGATCGATATCATCGTCAGACATGGCATCAAAAGGCAGATCCTCAAGAGGATAAGCCACAAGAGGAAGAGGGGCGAGGATCGGGACCACGGCCTGCTCATCGTCGGGATGTCCGGAGATGATAAGATCCTGGTCAGGAATAGGAATGAAAAATTGATCCTCATCAAGTAGACCATCAGCAAGCGGTACAATGTCGCCAAAATCCGGAAAAGCAAACGGCTGGAATTCATCGTCATCGCTACTCTCAGTGTCAGATGTAAGAATCTCAGGGTCTGGGACACTATCATCGTCTGAAACTATGGCCAGGGTCTACAGTATATGACAGCTAACTCTCAGATGAGGACATGGTGTCTGTAACAAAACAATCACAACATATGCACATACATCAACAATCATCAAATAAGCATGTAAGCAGTAACAATGTAAGCATGTATTCATCCTAGTCTTCCCAGACTATCCCACCCAGCCTCTCAGACTTAACTACCTAGTCTCTCAGACTAAACTTCCCCAGTTTCTCAAACTGAACTACCCAGCCTCTCAGACTGAACCTCCGCAGTGTCTCAAACTGAACTACCCAACCTCTCAGACTGAACCTCCCCTGTTTCTCAAACTGAACTACCCAGTCTCTCAGACTAAACTTCCCCAGTCTCTTAGACTGAATTTCCCCAGTCTCTTAGACTGAATTATGAACATAAACCTTGAAATGTGTTTTGTGCCTTTTGTTTGTAGAAATGTTTGTTCCCTGGATCTGGACGTTTTGTGTATGCAATGTAAACATGTTTGAAAACATTTTCGTGAGAGCCCTAATGATCGTAGTCTAGACTCGAGAAAGAATCCTAGTTCGCTACGATCGAAGCTCTGATACCAAGCTGTCACACCCTGACTTTTGCGGAAGCGTGGTTATTGGTGTGACTTTCTTAATACCATAGCATTCAATCATAACAACGCTATATGATAAAACCATAAGATGTTCATCCATTAATTAAGTTTGAAATTACACAACATAATTGTCTGAAACGTTGACACCAAATTCAAGTTACAAACCACAACATGTTTTAATGAGTTCACTAAGACTCGACAAAAGATCTTAAACAAACCCGAGTTTAAGACCATGTATCTCGTCCAGGATTAAGAAACATCTCCTAAACCGCAATGACTTGGATGACATCTTTTATTTATAACGCAACTTGAAAACATGCAAACACCTGCCAGATCCACTTAGTTCCCTGAAATACATGTAATTTGAAAGCATCAACAAAAGTTGAGCGAGTTCATGTGTTTCGTATATGTATGTATAAACCTTTGTAAACAGTGTATGTATGTTTGTAAATCCCAGTATGAAAGCAAACAAGGAAAAGATCACCAAAGGTTTGCAAGGCCACTGATATGTGTGACGGTGTAGGAAGACTCAAACCTAGCAAATTTGTACCGGGCTTCCGGCTGGAAGACATAGTCACCCTATGGGCCACCCTGGTCCTCATGGGTGTGGGCTCGCTACACCCAAATAGATCTATCACTCATGCCCCTCGGTCCTTATACGAGGATTAATGGTCTCAAGTATCCGCCTACCCATTCACATGATCTATGGTACTTTCCTAGGCTAACCATACCAATTGTATTTGTATGTAATCCTTTTCTAACATGTATTTCACCCCCGAATTTAATAAACAAAACAGTTTAAAGAAAAGGGGGGACATGAACTCACAGTTTTGCGTCTTCGGTACTTGTAACTCAAATCTTCTCAGCAAACACGACTCCCTACAATGTACTATGTCTATTAGACGAACGGGCCGTGCCTTGACTTAGAGTTAACGTTTTTGAGTTACGTTTCTGATATCATTCCAATATAATTATTGTCAAAATAATTAATATTTTAGCTTAAATTATATTTATAATTTTTAGAATAATTGTTAACCAATATTTTTGTAATAATACTTCTCAAGTATTTATACTTATATTTCCTTCCCAAGGATGGGGGTATCTCATACATGTATTTTCGTATGCTCATACTTGATTATTCCGGAATATTGAATAAATATCCAATATTTATTTCCAAAACACATGTTTTAAGGAATATCACTTAGAAAAATTATTCATAATCTTTCTTTTGGTAAAACTATTTGTAGTTCCAAATTAATATATTTTCAAGTCTCACTTTAGAAAATATATATAAACTTATTTTGTCCAAAATAATGTATTTCAAGAAAATATATATTTTTCTCAAAAATCATATATCTTCTAAATATTCTTAGAAAATATATTTTTACTTCTAAAAAATAATATATTTTCTCCTTGTCGAAAATCTGATATACTTTGTAATAACAATAAAAATCATATTTTCATTTCTTTCGTATCCAAAATAATATTTACCAAAAATATATTTATAACGGTATTTTCCGGAGTATTTTGTAAGTTACGTTCTTGCGTTCGGTTCCGCAATATTATGCGTGTAACTTATATATTTATTCCTGGTGATTTTTGGTATTATTTTTGATTGTAAATTCTTGGTATTTTGTTAAGTTATATTACTTTAAATCCTAAAATAATATAACTAATACACAAAGTATACAAATAATCACACACAATGTGTTTCTAATGTAAATATATATTCTAAATACATATTTATCCATTTTTACTTATAAAAACCAACCTCCAATACTTGTATTTTTGTAACAAAATCTATGGCAAAGTTTATATTGAAAAACATAGTTAAAACTCACTTGTAAATATTTGTTTGAAAATATTTTTCTAAGTGTTTATATTTTTAGAAAATTTTGCCATAGTTTCCCCTAAAAATGGAGGTGTCCATGCTATCAAAGCATAACATTTTCTTTTCGGAATCAACACAAACATTCAACAATCAACCCTAAACAACTTTCACTTACCAAGTGCCAAAACTATGCTATTTACATAATAATCATGAACTTGATCTTTCATAAAAACTTGTAGTAACTTAGTAGTGTGTTTCGTAGACTTAGTTACCCTCCAAAATGTATTTACTTCTTTATAAACTTTACTCTTGAATGATTTAGGTGTTTACAACTTACTAGATGATTTTTCCAAAAATCATTCTCTTGAATTTTTCTTTTAAACAATGTATTCTTATACTTGTTTCACCACTAGAAACATGGTTAGTTTCTTTAAAAACAATGTTCATGTAAATCTTGTGATTTAACTTAGTTTCTTGAGAAAACTAGTTTTGAAACCATCCAAGTTTATGACTAGTGACATATTACATACTTTATTATTTACAAAATCATTTTCATTTTTCAAGTTCATGAAAACATAAAGCATGATGATCTTGGCCTTTCACAAGTTCACCACCTTAACTTACTAGATCATGTGTTTAATCACAATCTAGTAGGCTTCATATGATGTCTAACATCACTAACACAAATAATCAATTATAAAGAAGCAAATCGACACAAATCAACATGTATTCATATGTTAATAAGCTTATGTTAAAGATTCATGATTATGTTATTTAGTGTTCATCATGATTAACAATGTTCATCATCTTTTAACCATCAAAATATGAAGTAAAAACAAGTTACAAGGAGCTTACTACTAGCACAAGGGCTAGGGAAGAACACTAGAAGATGATGATGACAAATGTGATGGATAAAAGCAATTGGGAGAGGTCCTTCAAGATCCACAAGCTCCAAACTTCCTTAAACACCTTCTTGCACCTTTTGATGAACTTAGATTGAATGAACTTGAATGAATGATGATGGTGGTGTGGGTGGTGACCTTCGGCCGTGAGGGAGCAAGGAGAAGAGGGAGAGAGTTGTGTGTGTTAGTGTGTGTGAGATGTGTGCCCTTAATCCATCTTATAACCATCTAATTCTTTTATCCATTGGGTATTATGTTTCAATAGTACAATACATATCTCTAATCATATCTTAGTGAACCAAGCAAGATCATGGGGTGGGGGCCACATGGTGACCGTCCCAACAAAGGGGGGGTATAGGTTGTGGTTTAATGGCAAGTTAGGTTATCTAGTTAGTTTTCAAGTGTGATGATTAGTGTTTAAGTGTATAATGTGTTAAATAGTGTGTTAGGGTGTTCGAGGATCATAACTAGCTCAGAAACATTAAAACAATGCTTCTAGTATAATTTTGGTGTTTCGGGTAGTGTCTGGTTGTTTGGTTAGATACCAGTTTGTTAAAGTGTCAAACTATTCCGTTTAGTGTTCTTTAAGTACCCTTTTGTGACACTTTTAATTCCCGACACTTAGGAAAGCATTCAGGCCATTTAGTCATATTTTTGCATGTTACCAACTTGTTAAAATGTTGATTTTTGCTGAAAAATGCTGAATTCAGCACTTTAACTGGGTTTTAGGCACTTTCCGGCACTTAAACTATCACCAAGTGAAGCAGTTTTATGGTCCTTACTTCCCTACACACCATACTAGTGTAGTACCTTGTCTCTGGCCCATACGGGGTCTCAAAACGCTGTTTGTCTATGTACTGAATCTCGTCAGCATTTTTGTGAGTTATCCGCTAACTGTGCTAACCGTGCTTTGTGCATCGTTTATGTCACAAAAGTTTGTATGTAAAGATGATGTGATAGTATGAAATGTGATGCACATGTAAGTATGATGCGGAAATCAGAAAGCAGTCATTTGTAATTTAGCACAGTCAGTAAGCAATAATCAAAATTTATTAATTATACGGATACCTGGATTTTTGACGGTTGTCACATTCTCCCCTTGTTAAGAAAATTTCGTCCCGAAATTTTAAGCTCTGCTACTAGCTGCAGGGGAGATGGGGAACAAATGCGGGTATTTCGCTTTCATGCGATCCTCACGCTCCTAAGTAAACTCTAGGCCGTGATGCGCATTCCAACGAACCTTGACGAGTTTAACACTACTCTTTCTCGTCTTGTTAACCTTCCAATCAGTAACCTCAACAGGTTCTTCAGTAAAGTGGAGTGTGTCGTCAATGTGGACTTCATCGGCAGGAATGACAACCGTTTCTTGAGTTGGACTCTTTTTCAGATTAGATACATGAAATGTATCATGAACGCCATTCAATTCTGCCGGTAGATCTAACTTGTAAGCTACAAGACCAATCCTTTCCAGGATTTTGAACGGTCCAATGTATCGCGGGTTCAACTTCCCACGCTTTCCAAAGCGTGCTACACCCTTCCAGGGTGAAACCTTTAATAAAACCATATCTCCCACTTGAAACTCCAAAGGTTTCCTCCTTTGGTCCGCATAGCTCTTTTGTCGATCACGAGCCGCCTTGATGCGCTCTCGGATCTGTATAATCTTGTCGGTCGTCTCTTGAACCAATTCGGGACCAACAAGCTGTCTATCACCCGCATCTGCCCAGCATAACGGTGATCGACATTTGCGTCCGTAGAGAGCTTCAAACGGTGCAGCTTGAATGCTTGCATGGTAACTGTTATTGTACAAGAACTCTACCAAAGGTAGGTGTGTTTCCCAACTGCCACCCAAATCCATTACGCAAGCTCGCAACATGTCTTCTAGCGTTTGAATCGTCCGCTCGCTCTGGCCATCTGTCTGTGTGTGAAATGCAGTACTCAAATTCAGTTGAGAACCAAATGCTTCTTGAACGGATTGCCAAATCCTTGACACGAATCTCCCATCTCTATCAGAGATAATCGAGAGAGGCACTCCATATCGTGCAACTATCTCTCTGAGGTATAGCTCAGCAAGCTTGTTAGTGTTGTCTTTTTCCTTGATTGATAAAAAGTGTGCAGATTTTGTAAGACGGTCTACGATTACCCAAATCGTATCATGACCTCTGGGTGTCTTTGGTAACTTCGTTATAAAATCCATTGAAATCTGCTCCCATTTCTACATGGGTATTTCAGGTTGTTGCAGAAGACCTGAAGGCTTCTGATATTCGGCCTTTACCTTGGCGCAGGTCAAACATTTACCAACATACGTGGCAACATCACCTTTTAATCTCGGCCACCAGTAGAAATCCTTTAAATCTTGGTACATCTTATCTGATCCTGGATGGATCAAGTACCTTGACTTGTGAGCTTTGTCGAAAATTACTTCTCTAAGACCACCAAATAGGGGAACCCAAATTCTCCCTATGAAACACACCGTTCCTTCCTTATTGGGTACTAACTGCTTCTCCATCCCACGGAGATATTCATTCTCAAGATTTTCCATCTTCAGAGCTTCTCTGTGTGCAGCACGAATGCGCAATGAGAGGTCCATTTGAATAATCATTTCCAAAGCCCTAACCCTTATGGGCTTAATCCTTTCTTTCCGACTCAAGGCGTCTGCTATGACATTCGCCTTTCCTGGGTGATACTAAATCTCACAATCATAATCGTTCAACAGCTCCACCCATCGGCGCTGTCTCATATTAAGCTCTTTCTGATCGAATATATGCCGTTAACTCTTGTGATCAGTAATGATCGTACAGCGGGTGCCATACAAATAATGTCGCCAGATCTTTAATGCAAACACCACCGCGCCTAATTCCAAATCATGCGTGGTGTAGTTCTTTTCATGAATCTTTAACTGGCGCGAAGCGTAGGCTATAACCTTCTGACGCTGCATCAATACACAACCTAATCCCTGACGCGAGGCGTCACAATATACCACAAAGTCATCAGTGCCTTCGGTTAGGGATAAAATCGGTGCATCGCAAAGCTTGTTTTTCATCAACTGAAAGGCTTCCTCTTGTTTATCTCGCCATTCATACTTCTTGTCTTTTTGAATGAGGGAGGTCAAAGGTTGAGCGATTTTCAAAAAAATCCTCAATAAATCTGCGGTAATACCCTGCCAAACCTTGGAACTGACGGATCTCGGTTGGCGTCTTCGGAGTCTCCCAATTCTTGATCGCCTCGATCTTTGTGGGATCCACATGAATTCCATCTTCATTAACCATGTGACCAAGGAACTGAACTTCATGCAACCAGAACTCACACTTCGAGAACTTTACGTATAATTTCTCTTTCTTAAGCAGCTCTAATATAGCTCTTAGATGTTGCTCATGTTCTTCCTTCGTTTTTGAATAGATCAAAATATCGTCGATAAACACAATCACGAATTTATCGAGATATGGCTTGCAAACTCTATTCATCAAATCCATAAACATTGCTGGCACGTTTGTCAAACCAAACGGCATTACCAGGAACTCGTAATGTCCATATCGAGTTCTGAAGGCAGTCTTTGGAATACTTTCCTCTTGTATTCTCAACTGGTGATAACCTGATCGAAGATCGACCTTGGAGTAAAAACTCGAACCTTGCAGTTGATCAAACAGGTCATCAATCCTTGGCAAAGGATACCGATTCTTAATGGTCAACTAGTTAAGCTCTCGGTAGTCGATACATATCCGGAAACTATCTTCCTTCTTCTTAACAAACAGCACTAGAGCTCCCCAAGGCGAGATGCTTGGTCTGATAAATCCCTTGTCCAAAAGCTCCTGAAGTTGTGTTGACATCTCTTGCATTTCCAAAGGTGCAAGTCGATAGGGTGCCTTAGCTACAGGCGCGACACCTGGAACTAAGTCAATGTGGAATTCGACTTGTCGTGGCGGCGGCAATCCTGGCAAGTCTTCGGGGAAGACTTCAGGATATTCCCTAACAACTGGGATATCTTCCAACTTCGGCTCAGTGGCTTCCTTGTCCACAATGTGTGCCAAGAAGGCAGCACATCCTTTCTGCAAACATCTACGGGCTTTCAAACAACTGATGATCCTTAGGGGCGTATTGTGCTTCTCTCCATGCACTACAATTGTCTCTCCATTCGCAATCGGAATGCGAATGATCTTCTCGTGACATACGATCTCTGCTCGGTTGCTTGACAACCAATCCATTCCGACTACCACGTCAAAGCTTCCCAACTTGACGGGCAGAAGATCAAGCATAAACTCATGCTCTCCCAGTTATCACGCAACCTCTAATGAATTTATTCGCTTCTACTAGCTTTCCATTGGCTAGTTCTATCGAGTACGGAATATCTAGCTCACTAGCTACCGACCCAAGTATATTCTTAAATTCTAGGGATACAAAGCTATAATCGACACCAGTATCAAATAGTACAGATGCAAAGCGTTGGTTGATAGGGAACGTACTAGTGACTACGTTCGGATCCTGGCGAGCTTCCCTAGATCCGATGTTGAAAATCCTTCCTTGAGCTTGGTTAATCTTTAGGCATTCTCGCTTGAAATGCCCCACATCTCCACAATTAAAACAACCTGGTCCCCGACCATTACCATTTCCGTTACCACCTTGATTGTTGTTTGCTCCACGGTTTCCACTACCAGCTTGATTCCCAACATTACCACAGTTACCATTACCGCCATTTCCTCCTTGAGGACGGTTTCCATACCCATTACCACCACGGTTATTGTTTCCATTACCAAAACCTCTCTTGCCACCACGACCAGTACCAACCCAGCATGTCTCCTTCGAATGACCAACCTTTCCACAAGACTCGCATTTTCCAGCTCGGCATCGTCCATTGTGATGCAACTAACACGCATCGCATTTGGGCAAGGTGCCCATATACCCTTTTCCTTTGTTTTCAACACCAGTCTTGCCTTCGGCTGGTGGGTTCACATCCTTCTTCTTGTTAGCACTGCTGGTAACTTTCTTGAAGTTTGAGAACTTCCTTTTGTTCTCACTGGATAACTCAACGTGATTCTCCTTCTTCTTTTGGTCAGAGATCCAAAACTTGTTCAACCTGATCGCCTCTTCAGTTAGTGCTACACTCAGATCAATAGCCTCGGTGATTGTGGCAGGCTTCGACGTTGTCACCATGCTCATGATTTGGGGTGCCAATCCCCAAATAAAACGCTCAATGCGCTTGAATTCTGGATCAACCATATAAGGAATGACGCAAGACAAGTCGTGAAATCTCTGCACATATTCAGCAATCTTCGGACCATCCATCTTGAGGTTCCAGAACTCAGTTTCCAATTTTTGAATCTCAGCCCTTGAGCAGTACTTCTTTCGCATGAGTTCCTTCATCTCGTCCCATGACATGGCATATGCAGCCTCTTCTCCCAAGGTCTGGACTTGGAGATTCCACCATGATAACGCTCCGTCTAAGAACAATCCAGAGATGTAGGTGACCTGGTGCTCTGGCGCACATTTGCCCATTCTTAGCACAGAATCGGTCTTCTCCGTCCATCTGACAAAAGCTACAGCACCCCTGGTGCCATTGAAATTCAGAGGCTTACAGTCTAGGAACTGCTTATAGGTACAGCCTATACAAGCAACATCATTCACAACAAGCATTAGCGATCGCACATGGAATATCCAAATGTAACGTAATGTGTCTTTAGAGACTTAAACATTACCATGAGGTGGGTTATTTCCTGAGGTACCCCCGCAATGTTCAGAGCGCAGGGCCTCGTGTTATGCTATCGCTTGTGAAATTCGTTCTTGTAACTCAGCCTCTGTTGTGGGCAATCAAGTTTCTCTTCGTGGAGGCATCTTCTATAAGAAGATCGCATCGTTCAGGTCATAATAAGTATAGTAAGTACATGGTATATACACGTAATAATATTTATCAACACAAGTAAACACATAACATCCCAATCATAACGTAAACAAGTAATTCAACAATGTATGTAATGAGAATGTTGCGATTGAGCTTTCATATATCAATGACCACAAATACAGTGTTTCATGTTCTACAATGTACCATATATCAAAAGGAACTACAGAGTCACATCACCCTTGTCCAAATCGTCTGTCAAAGTACAATAGTCAAAAGTTAAAAAGTGGTCTTCAAAAGGCTGTGCAATCTGGGCCCAATAGCGACATTCTCACCAAAAGTATGCTACCTGCATAAAACCAAAAACCTGCTATGCTGATGGTGGAGGAGAGGAGGTGGAGGAACGAAAAGCAAACTGCGCACATGCGCTAACTCCTCCTCAAGAGCATGAACGATACGCAGCAGGTAACTAATATGCGGCTCCATAGTAAGAAAACGAACGTCAGAATCTGGGTATGGCAGAAGAGGAACATGTGGAGTCGTGAACGGTGACTGACAAGGACAAGGTGGAGGACGTGGAATCCTCTCAAGATTCATGACTCTCCGACACAACATCTCCTGCTGAAGCTATAACGACAAAAGCAGATCATCCCTCGTGTAACCAGTGTAATGTGAAGGATGGTATGGATCAGAAACAGGCATCGTGTTGGGCGGATACCAAATCAGTGGCTCGCCCGATGGTGCAAAAGCAAAAGGAGCAGTATGTGTAAACTGTGGCACAAATGGAAAATCTGCTGACACAGGAGGAATATGACTGGGCTACTGACTCGATGGACCTTCCCCTGGACGGGGTCGAGGGATATCCTATAAGAATGTGATCGGCAGATCGGTGCGATGTATATCGGATACATGTGGGTGAAACGGGGCGATATCAACAGGTGCATGAGTAGGTGCAGGTGCAGGTGGGGAAGTAACAGGCCTAACAAAAGGAGGCAAGTCATCATCGTCCTCTATCCACCCATTGCGGGTGAATGCGTAGCGGGGGTCTATCTGGTCAGCAAAAGGAGCATGGTCAGCGGCTACAGGGATCGGATCGGGTAGAGGTGGTGCAACAACTGGTATGCCAACAGGTACAGAGTCATGATCAGGTAGAGGATCATGAGCAGGTATAGGCTCGGGTGCTAGCATGGGCTCAGGTTCGGCTGGAGCCAGGTCAATATCAGCGGGTATCGGCTCTAGATCAGCGGGTACATCAAAAAGCTGATCATCGGGAATGAAGTCAGCCTCATGCTCAGGATCAATGTTATGATCAAACTCATCATCAAACGCGAAGTCTTGAACAGGTGCGGCAGACATAGCTGTGTCAGAATCAGAATTGGTGGGATAACGCTGCAATCCCAGTGCGTCCAAGGTAGTAGATGACACAGACTCGAATGAATCAAGACCAGAATGATCAGATGAAATCTCAATGATCGGAATCTCAATAAGCGGAACAGCAACGACATCATCGACTGGAACTCCATTACCCTGGGCCTCCTCAGGGGGACCCTCAAAAAAAAGATCGATATCATCATCAGACATGGCATCAAAAGGCAGATCCTCAAGAGGATAAGCCGCAAGAAGAAAAGGGGCGAGGATCAGGACCACGGCTTGCTCATCGTCGGGATGTCCGAGGATGATAAGATCCTGGTCAGGAATAGGAATGAAAAATAGATCCTCGTCAAGTAGACCATCAGCAAGCGGTACAATGTCGCCAAAATCAGGTAAAGCAAACGGCTGGAAATCATCGTCATCGCTACTCTCAGTGTCAGATGTAAGAATCTCAGGGTCTGGGACACTATCATCGTCTGAAACTATGGCCATAGGGTATACAGTATCTGACAGCTCACTCTCAGATGAGGACATGGTGTCTGTAACAAAACAATCACAACATATCCACATACATCAACAATCATCAAATAAGCATGTAAGCAGTAACAATGTAAGCATGTATTCATCCTAGTCTTCCCAGACTATCCCACCCAACCTCTCAGACTGAACCTCCGCAGTTTCTCAAACTGAACTACCCAGCCTCTCAGACTGAACCTCCCCAATTTCTCAAACTGAACTACCCAGTCCCTCAGACTAAACTTCCCCAGTCTCTTAGACTGACTTTCCCCAGTCTCTTAGACTGAATTATGAACATAAACCTTGAAATGTGTTTTGTGCCTTTTTTTTGTAGAAATGTTTGTTCCCTGGATCTGGATGTTTTGTGTATGCAATGTAAACATGTTTGAAAACATTTTCGTGAGAGCCCTAATGATCATAGTCTAGACTCGAGAAAGAATCCTAGTTCGCTATGATCGAAGCTCTGATACCAAGCTGTCACACCCTGACTTTTGCGAAAGCGTGGTTATTGGTGTGACTTTCTTAATACCATAGCTTTAATCATAACAACGCTATATGATAAAAACCATAAGATGTTCATCCATTAATTAAGTTTGAAATTACACAACATAATTGTCTGAAACGTTGACACCAAATTCAAGTTACAAACCACAACATGTTTTAATGAGTTCACTAAGACTCGACAAAAGATCTAACCCGAGTTTAGGACCATGTATCTCGTCTAGGATTAAGAAACATCTCCTAAACCCCAATGACTTGGATGACATCTTTTATTTATAACGCAGCTTGAAAACATGCAAACACCTGCCAGATCCACTTAGTTCCCTGAAATACATGTAATTTGAAAACATCAACAAAAGTTGAGCGAGTTCATGTGTTTCGTATATGTATGTATAAACCTTTGTAAACAGTGTATGTATGTTTGTAAATCCCGGTATGAAAGCAAACAAGGAAAAGATCACCAATGGTTTGCAAGGCCACTGATATGTGTGACGGTGTATTAAGACTCAAACCTAGCAAATTTTACCGGGCTTCCGGCTGGAAGACATAGTCACCCTATGGGCCACCCTGGTCCTCATTGGTGTGGGCTCGCTACACCCAAATAGATCTATCACTGATGCCCCTCGGTCCTTATACGAGGATTAATGGTCTCAAGTATCCGCCTACCCATTCACATGATCTATGGTACTTTCCTAGGCTAACCATACCAATTGTATTTGTATGTAATCCTTTTGTAACATGTATTTCACCCCCGAAGTTAATAAACAAAACAGTTTAAAGAAAAGGGGGACATGAACTCACAGATTTGCGTCTTCGGTACTTGTAACTCAAATCTCCTCAGCAAACACGACTCCCTACAATGTACTATGTCTACTAGACGAACGGGCCGCGCCTTGACTTAGAGTTAACGTTTTTGAGTTACGTTTCTAATATCATTCCAATATAATTATTGTCAAAATAATTAATATTTCAACTTAAATTATATTTATAATTTTTGGAATAATTGTTAACCAATATTTTTGTAATAATACTTCTCAAGTATTTATACTTATATTTCCTTCCCAAGGATGGGGGTATCTTATACATGTATTTTCGTATGCTCATACTTGATTATTCTGGAATATTGAATAAATATCCAATATTTATTTTCAAAACACATGGTTTAAGGAATATCACTTAGAAAAATTATTCATAATCTTTCTTTTGGTAAAACTATTTGTAGTTCCAAATTAATATATATTTCAAGTCTCACTTTAGAAAATATATATAAACTTATTTTTCCAAAATAATGTATTTCAGGAAAATATATATTTTTCTCAAAAATCATATATCTTCTAAATATTCTAAGAAAATATATTTTTACTTCTAAAAAATAATATATTTTATCCTTGTCGAAAATATGATATACTTTGTAATAACAATAAAAATCATATTTTCTCCTTGTCCAAAATAATATTTACCAAATGTATATCTATAACGGTATTTTCCGGAATATTTTGTAAGTTACGTTCTTGCGTTCGGTTCCGCAATATTATGCGTGTAACTTATATATTTATTCCTTGTGATTTTTTATATTATTTTGTATTGTAAATTCTTGGTATTTTGTTAAGTTATATTACTTTGAATCCTAAAATAATATAACTAATGCACAAAGTATACAAATAATCACACACAATGTGTTTTTAATGTAAATATATATTCTAAATAAATATTTATCCATTTTTACTTATAAAAACAACCTCCAATACTTGTATTTTTGTAACAAAATCTATGGCAAAGTTTATACTGAAAACCATAGTTAAAACTCACTTGTAAATATTTGTTTGAAAATATTTTTCTAAGTGTTTATATTTTTAGAAAATTTTGCCATAGTTTCCCCTAAAAATGGAGGTGTCCATGCTATCAAAGCATATCATTTTCCTTTTTTAAATCATCACAAACAATCAACAATCAACCCTAAACAACTTTCACTTACCAAGTGCAAAAACTATGCTATTTACATAATAATCATGAACTTGATCTTTCATAAAAACTTGTACTAAGTTGGTAGTGTGTTTAGTAGACTTAGTTACCCTCCAAAATGTATTTACTTCTTTATAAACTTCACTCTTGAAAGATTTAGGTGTTTACAACTTACTAGATGATTTTTCCAAAAATCATTCTCTTGAATTTTTCTTGTAAACAATGTATTCTTATACTTGTTTCACCACTAGAAACATGGTTAGTTTCCTTAAAAACAATGTTCATGTAAATCCTGTTATTTAACTTAGTTTTTTGAGAAAACTAGTTTTGCAAGCATCCAAGTTTATGACTAGTGACATATTACATACTTTATTATTTACAAAATCATTTTCATTTTTCAAGTTCATGAAAACATAAAGCATGATGATCTTGGCCTTTCACAAGTTCAGCACCTTAACTTACTAGATCATGTGTTTAATCACAATCTAGTAGGCTTCATATGATGTCTAACATCACTAACACAAATAAGCAATTATCAAGAAGCAAATCAACACAAATCAACATGTATTCATATGTTAATAAGCTTATGTTAAAGATTCATGATTATGTTCTTTAGTGTTCATCATGATTAACAATGTTCATCATCTTTTAACCATCAAAATATGAAGTAAAAACAAGTTACAAGCAGCTTACTGTTAGTGCATTAAGTGTCTATCGCCTCTGTCAATCAAAATCGTAGTAGAAACCGAAGAATGCAAGACTTGATGATGTTACTAGTTAGTAAAGGCAAGGTGGCAATTGTGTAAATAATGAGACTTCTCATTATAACCTTGGGCCTATAAATAGGAGCTTTAGTTGTAAAGTGTAAGACTTTTTGCTCATTTGGAGATTTAGAGATCTAATTGTAGAGAGAGAAAGTCTAGAGAGAGAAAGTCTCTACACGTGATTCTTGGCTATTGTACACGACATATTATTCAATAGAATCACGTCATTTGTACGTTCTTGTGTGTTCGGTCACGTACGTTCACGGATTCCGCACGTCGAACGTTCGTTAAGCAATCGTACGGTGTCAAAACCGATCCTACAAGTGGTATCAGAGCAAGAGCTCGATTGCACTGATCAAACAACAAGATTCGTACCGGATTTCATCGTTATCAGATCTGAATTTCATCTAATTCTTCATCTTTTTCACTTTTATCACGGTTTTCACTGGAAAAACGTCAAATTGAACGGGTTTTTACGGTCCAAATCGGCTGATTTTTTGATATGTTGTGCAAAAACACCTGATCTATAACCCTACCAAGTTTCAGATCCAAACTCCTAGCCGTTTAGGAGAAATTGAAGGTTTTCGGTCCAATTTCGCGTCAAAAATACTTGATTTCGCTCATAAGGACATAAAATTCTGATTTCGCTCTTAGGAACCTGATTTCGCTCTTAGAAAAAGCCTGATTTCGCTCGTAGGGAACCTGATTTCGCTCTTAGAAAAAGCCTGATTTCGCTCGTAGGGAACTTAAGTGTTTGATTTCGCTCTTGAAGTCATTTCTGATTTCGCTCAAAAGACACCACTTCTAATTCCGCTCAAAGTTCAAAATCTGATTCCGCTTTAAACGTGACAGTACTGATTTCACCTGAAACATTATGTGTTTTGACTGAATACGTTTGAACGGTCCAATAGAAATAAACACACAATTAAAAGTTGTCGGCACATTTAATTAGAGATATGGGACATTGAGACATCATGTGTTCACTAAATGAATCGGCCCAATACATGTGAGCTATTAACTGTCATCTAGAAGTGAAGGCCTAATCATAGTCTTTTAAAACTTGAAAATTGATGGCCATATATTGACAAAGAACTCGGTTCAATAGAATTTCATTGGTATTATTATTGTCAGCTCAAATAAGTCATCAGCCGAATCAAATTGTTTTTTTGTGAATTGTCAGTCATTAAACAAATATGATTGAGATAAGTGTCATTACAATTGAAGGTCCAATGAGAATCGATTGATCATATAACTTGTCGGCCATTTTTTTTGAAAGTCACAATAATTGAACGGCCCAATTACATTCTTTAATTGTTCAAAAGGCCCAATCAGATTTTTTTAACACTTGAAATGGGCGGGTAGTGGTTTATTTGGTTCAATCAGAGTAAAGTGTGTCTTCGGCCCAATCATATTCTAGTGCAACATTTTTGTCTATTTTCATGTGAGAGTGTCGGCCTAAGTTGAGTAAGAAAATTGTTCAAATTTGAGGATCAATAGATTTACTTAAGTAACAATCAGATTGTTTAACATTTGGTCAAAATGTCTGACGAACAGGAAAACACTAAACTTGAAAGAATTAATGGTTGGTTTGATATGAATTGGCAATACAGGAAAGAAGATGAGAAAAAGGATGCTTGGATTAAAAGATCTCAATACTTTTTGTGTAAAAAATTTGAAAAGTTTGATGATTTGAAAGAGAGATATTTTGAATTGCTTGATAAGTTGGAAAGGTATGGGATTATGATGACAAATGCTGAAAAGATATCAAAATTTGCAGATGCCTTACCTTTGGAATGGGATAAATTTTTGGGTAAACTGAAAAAGGATTCTAGGTTCTCAAAATTTGATCAATATGATTTCTTCAGAGAACTTAGAAGACACAATGATGAGATTGAGAGGAAAAAGAAAGAATTGATAGAGGAATTAGAACACAGTTCAAAATATATAAGTTTGGAGGTGATTCTTGAAATAATCAAAAGAATTAGAAATGGTCTTGATGTAAGAAGTAGGATGAAATATGATTTCAAGAGAGGTTGTTTTTTAAATGAAGATTTGAATCCTGCTGATATGGTTAAAATTTTTCTTGCAGGAACATCAAAGATTGAAGAATCCAAGAAAGATGAAATTTCAAAAAATGAAGCTGTGTGCTCGAAATGCGAAAAATCAGAAGCAGACGTTAAACTCTTGAAGGATGTGGAGAGTTTGAAATTGGAAAACAAAACTTTGAAGATTGAGAAGAAAGCTGATGATGAACAGACTCTGGAGTTGCGCTTGAACTGTGAAAACTAAAATCTGAAAATAACAAACTTTTGAAAAATATTGAGAGTTTGACATTAGAAAACAAAGATTTTGAAAAAATTAAAAGTGAAAATGAAAATGTTTCTTGGATCAAATTAGAAAATAAAGTTTTAAAAGAAAAAGAAACAGAATTTCAAGATCAGATAAGAGTTTTGGAAAATGAAAAATTTGTTCTTGAAGAGAACAAAATTGTGAATGAAAAGGCAATCAAATCTCATTTTGAGAAAATCTCTCAGCTTGAAAAAGAAGCTGAGAATTCAAGGAACAAAATTGAAGAACTTGAAAAGAAATTGAAAGGTTTTGTGACTTCATCATCATTACAAAATCTTGTATGTCCAAAACCAATCAATTCTGTTCTAATAAGTGACAATGTCACAAATTTTGACAAAGTCAAAATTGAAGATTGTGATGACAAATCTGATGATGAAAAAGAAAAAGAAGAAAAAAGAAAAACATTTTTGAAATTAAATGAAATGTTTAAAAATACTGTTTTACATTCTACTGAGAAAGGTGAATGCTCAACGCAAAAACCTGTAAAGAAGAATGTGGAACAGAAACAAAAAGATAATAAATCGAAAAATTTTCAAAAAGAAAATAAAAGCTGATCAGATCAATCATCCAATCACAATGAAAAATCACAAAAATTTAAAAATCAAAACTCAAAAATAGTTGATAATATGTGGTGCAGGTTTGACCACGGCTCTCAAAAGCCAAATCCAGCTTACAAGAGAAGATGGGATGAAGATTCTTCAAGGACAAATCATTACAATGATAGAAAACAGAGAAATGGTGATTACCACAAGGCAACTCAATGCTTCGATCTAAGTGTGTGGTATGAAGATGGTGAATGGTATGATAACAGGGTGTGTTACACTTGTGGTGTTCAAGGACACATTGCTGTTGACTGCCAAAGTCAGTGGTTTGAAATGAGAAGATGCTTTGAATGCCAAATCAAAGGTCATATTGCCAAATATTGCCCAATGAGATCAAAGGAAAGATCGAGGGCTAAATCTCAGAAAATGGAAAAGAAATCTGTTAATGTCAAGCCCAAAGAACAGAAAGTGGAAGAAAAGAAAGTAAAGCTTTCACAAGAGCAGAAAGACAAACTGAGGAAGAAAAGGAAGAAGGCGAGAGAGTATTTGGAAAGGATTTTGTCCTCGGATACAACTGGTAATCCGAGAAAAAGTTCTGATGAATTGCTTTCCTCAACTAAAAATGCAAGCAAAACGAATTCATCAGATGCAAATCTGAGGACAAAAGAGAAGATAAAGAAAGAAAAATTAACTAAGCAAAATGATAAAGAATCAAAGAAAGTTAAATTTTCAGACAAAATCATTATCAAGGTTTTCGAGTATAAAAGAGATCGTGAAACATTATTCATTTCACAGGCTAATAAGTTTGGAAAACCTAGATCAAGTAAAAATTGGGTACCAATGAAGGTTGGCGATGAATCTGGCTCATCAAAGTCAGACAAGCCACGTTCAGGCAATGAATCTGACTCAAAAAAGTCAGAAGATGTAACACCCCAAAACCCGAATGTTTACTTGTCGTATGTTCCTATATAACTTAGTATGAAATAACTAACTAGGCTAATTAACCTAGTTAAGTGTGTGGTTAAAAGTCTTAAATGACCAAAATAGTGCAATTTATGTTAAGTGACAAAGATGAGGGGCCAAATGGAACAAGATGAAAGTTAAGTTACTAAATAACAAAACTCTCACACACAAACACACATATCGTGTGTTCGAGAATGAGCAGGAAGCTCCCATGGAGCCAAGAACCCTAGCTTCATCCTTTTCATCAAATTGGAAGGATAAATGAAGCTCAAATCCAGAACCGAACGCGAATTTGTGATCACCTACACTAGGGGATCATAAGGTATGTCTTAGATTCTAGATTTGATGATTACCCACGAAGTGGGTTATGTTGTAGATCATGAATTGGTATAAAATTGAGCATGAGTATGTGTTAGATTCATCATTTGGAACATGGATTATGCATGGTTTAGGTTAATTTGATGTTTAAGGGTGAAACCCGTTTGTTATGGTGAAGATGATGACATGGGTAAATCATCTATGTCTAAATTCTTGCTTAAAATTGAGGTATTTTGATTTGTAAGATGGATTCTTATGAGGGGAATTGAAAGAAATGTGATACTAGTATGTTTGATGTTTATGCATGTATGATTCATGTTGATTAGAAGGAAGAAATTGATTAATTATGTATGAGATTAGAAGGATATGCATGAACTAGTTGTACACTATGCTTACAAGGTAGTACACATATCAAAAGTATGATGAAATTATGAAGAACTTAAGATTAGATCACTTGTAAGTGATTAATAAGTAGTTATGAAGTGGGTTTTAGATGATGTAATGTAAATTGATGATTTACTTATGTTAACAATGTTTGGAATCATACATGTGTGTGAGTGTTTAAAGAAATTGGATAAGAAATGGTGAATTGTTGTTAGATGAAGTGAACAAAATGTGATGATAATATGTATGATGTTTAATTTTAAATACCACATGTTGATTAGTAGAAGGATTTGATGAACTATGTATGAATTTAGAAGATTGTGCATGAATTAGTTGTACGTTATGCTTAAAAGATGGTACGTACCCCAATCGTATGATAAAATGTATGTATTGTCGTCCGTATAGTCGATTATGATGTTGCGGGTATATAATGATAGGTCGAAAGTTAAACTAAATGAACCGTTGACTTCTAAAAGTCAACCGTGTATAAGAAGGATGGTTAGACGAGTTGTCATAATTGTAAGATTAAGGTAAGTTATATGGAGCGTGTTTGACGAATGTGTGTTTAATGCGATGACATGATGGTTTACATGAGTTTGAAATGATATGAATTTGGTCACATGTATTATGCTTGCTAGAAGTAACTAATGAAAGTCAAATAGGAATTATGCGATCGATATGATCGTTAACATGTACAATTATGTATGCTAATAAGAATGTGATTTCGGTGACATGGAAGTAAAGGAATCATGTCGAGACGGAATCAAGCACGGAAGGCTAACGGGTCAAAAGTGGCGAGGAAACGAGTATGAACATGGACGCACGAGGTAAGTGATTTTCTGTAATCACTTCTTAATTTGTTTAAGTAATATAATGTTTTAATTAATTAAACATGATGTTGAGATCAAATATGTGATGAAGTCCTCCGTCGTAAATGATGGGAATAAAGTTGACCAAAACGCCCTTGATGGGTATATTGGGCAAACGATCTTAAAAGTAGTTTAGAAACAAGCTAATCGATTGGTGTAATGTTTTGGTCAAGTATGAAAGTGAGGAGTATAGGATTTTGTATGTCGTAGACCTTTTTATGCACGAATACCCATAACGTGTAACACCCCAAAGATAAAGAATACATAGTAATATGGTACCTAAATGTGGGATCCTAAAGAATATGTAGTAATATGGTACCTAAATGTGGGATCCTAAAGGATATGTAGTAATATGGTACCTAAATGTGGGATTCTAAAGAATACATAGTAATATGGTACCTAAATGTGGGATCCTAAAGGATATGTAGTAATATGGTACCTAAATGTGGGATCCTAAAGAATATGTAGTAATATGGTACCTAAATGTGGGATCCTAAAGGATATGTAGTAATATGGTACCTAAATGTGGGATTCTAAAGAATACATAGTAATATGGTACTTAAATGTGGGATCCTAAAGGATATGTAGTAATATGGTACCTAAATGTGGGATCCTAAAGAATATGTAGTAATATGGTACCTAAATGTGGGATCCTAAAGAATAGGTAGTAATATGGTACCTAAATGTGGGATTCTAAAGAATACATAGTAATATGGTACCTAAATGTGGGATCCTAAAGGATATGTAGTAATATGGTACCTAAATGTGGGATCCTAAAGAATATGTAGTAATATGGTACCTAAATGTGGGATCCTAAAGAATATGTAGTAATATGGTACCTAATTCTAAGTTAAGAATTTCCTTAATCCGGAGGTAGGATTTTAAGTTAATATGATAGAATGTGAATTTACAAGCATGTAGGAAGAGACGAGAGGTTAAACGGATAAACGGTTCAAAAGTTATGCGCGTTTTAGCGCGTACGAACGACAAAACAACATCAGTTTTGCCAGACGCATTATTTAGCTGTTTACGGGTGTTTCTGGCTACGGGTAAAGGCAAGGCCCGTCGCCGACGCCTCTAGGGCCGTCGCCTACGGCCTTCCCAAGTCCCAAAAGCTGAAATCTTGTTATTTAAGTTAATTTATGTACCGTGGGCTTCGGTTTGATATCCGTGGACTACGGTGGACTTCCCAAACATGATTTTGATGGTTCCTTAGATGTTTATGGGCTATAAAGCTAAGTCTAAGACCCATGTTAATAATGTATGATTATGTAAGAGGTACGCGTGATATAGTACGTGTTCGTTAAAGTATGTACGTATGTAGATGTGTATGTATGTATGCATGTATAAAGATATGTACGAGTGTATGCATGTACGTAACGATGTAGGAAGGGTATGTATGTATGTAGAAATGTATGTATGTATGCAAATGTATATCTGTGTATGTATCGGAGTACGTGTGATCGTAGGCATGAATGTAGAGACGTATGAATGTAGGTACGTATGTAGAAGCGTATTTATGTATATATGAAGATACGTATGATAGTATGTATATATGTGAAGGCGTAGAAATGTATGTATGTGTGCAAATGTGTATTTGTGTATGTATGGGAGTACGTGTGAACGTAGGCATGAATGTGAGACGTATGATTGTAGGTACGTATGTAGAAGCGTATTTATGTATATATATATGAAGATACGTATGATAGTATGTATATATGTGAAGGCGTAGAAATGTATGTATGTATGCAAATGTGTATTTGTGTATGTATGGGAGTACTTGTGATCGTAGGCATGAATGTGAGACGTATGAATGTAGGTACATATGTAGAAGTGTATTTATGAATATATGAAGATACGTATGAGTTTAGGCATGTATGTATTGAGGTATGGATGTATGCAAGAGTATATGTAAGTATGATTTTGGATACGTTAAGTGTTAATGATATTAATCATGTACCTGGAAAACGAAGATTTACGCAGGTACATTATTGAAGACTCACAAGGGAATGGATATGCTAATGATATGCTTAAAGTTAGAGAGAAAGCTGAATGGAAAGTGTACATGTATTGAGTCTTGTTTATGTATTGTATACTAATGTGATGAATGTATGTGGTGAGTGCAGGTTGTACGAATCACGGGTGGTTATCACGAGGAATAGAGCTCGAAGAGCGAGTCACAAGCTAGATTGTACGGGAATAACTGAATATGTATTATTAGTAATCAGGGCTTATGCTTTATTTTTTTGTAAAAGATACATATTAAAACGTACTTTCAAGTAAGTCATGACGTTAATAATGAAAGAAATTTTATGGCACGAGTTTCCGCTGCGACTTTTTGTCAAATATGAATTAGGGCGTAACAAGTTGGTATCAGAGCCCTGGTTTGAGAGAATCAAGTAAAAGGAGGTGAATACTTGAACTCAAACCGGTGTGCTCTCGTGACCAAGAACCCGTACAATCCAAGACTCGATCGAGGCCTAAATGCAAAAGCGAATGTAAGTATGTATTAGATTATGTATTTGAAGGAAACTAATAGTATGTTATGTGCAAGGTAAGCTTAAGAGTTTGAAGAGGGTGATCCGTGAATGCAGAATAGGATGAACGCTAAGGCGGGCGAAGGTGCAAATAGGCAATTTAACCCCAGGTACACAATACTAATATGTATGAGTACCGATGTCAAAAGAAAAAGGAAGGGGTCTCCTTGGGAGAGTAATTATTAAACGAAAGACGATGATGTGGTCTTGGGGAAGTTTTAGAAATATGCACGAAACTGAAACCCATCTCTCGGGCATAAGGCGATGATTACACGAAGGCACGAAACTAGTGTGTGGATTGCGCACCTGGCCAGTACGCAAGAAGCATATGACGTTCGTGAGACCGTGGCAATTATTGCAGGTATGTCCGGTAGAACTGGGTAGCAGGTGGGCGCTATGTTGTAGCGAATGCGAAATAGCAAACCCATTGCGGATTTGGTTATGCTAACGAAGGTTATGATAAGCTATGCGAGCCGACCGGTTCTAGCGAACAAGTCGAGCAAGAATAAGCTACCATCCGTTTTGAACGGGTGACTTTGAATGCTCTAATGAATGCTAGAAGCTTAATCCGTTATACGGATAGAAAGAAGAATTTATGTTAAAAGCGAAAAACCCAATTACTTGGGTAGTCGAATGTGTATGCTTAACTCTCATTGAGAGTGTTTATGCCAAACCCAATTACTTGGGTAGTCGAATGTGTATGCTTAACTCTCATTGAGAGTGTTTATGCCGAACCCAATTACGTGGGTAGTCGAATGTGTAAGAAAGAAGATAGCTCATATATGGATGGAACTAAAATGAAGTAATTATGATTCGACAACTGAGATGACTAACTTTAAAATCTTGTTGCTGAAGGTAGGTAAAACTTTAAGTTTTTGTTAAACACATGTAAGGAAGAAAAGGTACGAATGATATGTTTGAAACCGCTAGATGGATTCAAACATAGAAGGAATGAAGGGTATGGATGTTACATTTAAATCCGCGGGACGGATTTAAAACATAAAAAGGATGTAATGAATGCCTTTATAAGTAAGCATGAATGGAAGGAAGTACGAATGTGTACCCCAATGCATCTATGATAAGTAAGAAAAGTCAGTTTACCTTGAGAGGTCAAACTACAAAGATAGGCAAAATAAGTAACCTTAAGGAATGAAACATGGAATGTGTAATAGCATGTACATAAGAAGTTGTAAAAGAATTATAGACGAATAATCATCTAGTATAATGAATGTTCGAATGAAATATGCTAACTGCTAAATTGTTGATGATTATGTTAGAACTCTTGATGTGACTATTAAGTCAAACATAAATGTGTGTGTGTGTAAGAGGAAATGAGAAAGGTTTCGGGGACGAAACCTTATTTAAGGGGGGTAGACTTGTAACACCCCAAAACCCGAATGTTTATACTTGTCGTATGTTCCTATATAACTTAGTATGAAATAACTAACTAGGCTAATTAACCTAGTTAAGTGTGTGGTTAAAAGTCTTAAATGACCAAAATAGTGCAATTTATGTTAAGTGACAAAGATGAGGGGCCAAATGGAACAAGATGAAAGTTAAGTTACTAAATAACAAAACTCTCACACACAAACACACATATCGTGTGTTCGAGAATGAGCAGGAAGCTCCCATAGAGCCAAGAACCCTAGCTTCATCCTTTTCATCAAATTGGAAGGATAAATGAAGCTCAAATCCAGAACCGAACGCGAATTTGTGATCACCTACACTAGGGGATCATAAGGTATGTCTTAGATTCTAGATTTGATGATTACCCACGAAGTGGGTTATGTTGTAGATCATGAATTGGTATAAAATTGAGCATGAGTATGTGTTAGATTCATCATTTGGAACATGGATTATGCATGGTTTAGGTTAATTTGATGTTTAAGGGTGAAACCCGTTTGTTATGGTGAAGATGATGACATGGGTAAATCATCTATGTCTAAATTCTTGCTTAAAATTGAGGTATTTTGATTTGTAAGATGGATTCTTATGAGGGGAATTGAAAGAAATGTGATACTAGTATGTTTGATGTTTATGCATGTATGATTCATGTTGATTAGAAGGAAGAAATTGATTAATTATGTATGAGATTAGAAGGATATGCATGAACTAGTTGTACACTATGCTTACAAGGTAGTACACATATCAAAAGTATGATGAAATTATGAAGAACTTAAGATTAGATCACTTGTAAGTGATTAATAAGTAGTTATGAAGTGGGTTTTAGATGATGTAATGTAAATTGATGATTTACTTATGTTAACAATGTTTGGAATCATACATGTGTGTGAGTGTTTAAAGAAATTGGATAAGAAATGGTGAATTGTTGTTAGATGAAGTGAACAAAATGTGATGATAATATGTATGATGTTTAATTTTAAATACCACATGTTGATTAGTAGAAGGATTTGATGAACTATGTATGAATTTAGAAGATTGTGCATGAATTAGTTGTACATTATGCTTAAAAGATGGTACGTACCCCAATCGTATGATAAAATGTATGTATTGTCGTCCGTATAGTCGATTATGATGTTGCGGGTATATAATGATAGGTCGAAAGTTAAACTAAATGAACCGTTGACTTCTAAAAGTCAACCGTGTATAAGAAGGATGGTTAGACGAGTTGTCATAATTGTAAGATTAAGGTAAGTTATATGGAGCGTGTTTGACGAATGTGTGTTTAATGCGATGACATGATGGTTTACATGAGTTTGAAATGATATGAATTTGGTCACATGTATTATGCTTGCTAGAAGTAACTAATGAAAGTCAAATAGGAATTATGCGATCGATATGATCGTTAACATGTACAATTATGTATGCTAATAAGAATGTGATTTCGATGACATGGAAGTAAAGGAATCATGTCGAGACGGAATCAAGCACGGAAGGCTAACGGGTCAAAAGTGGCGAGGAAACGAGTATGAACATGGACGCACGAGGTAAGTGATTTTCTGTAATCACTTCTTAATTTGTTTAAGTAATATAATGTTTTAATTAATTAAACATGATGTTGAGATCAAATATGTGATGAAGTCCTCTGTCGTAAATGATGGGAATAAAGTTGACCAAAACGCCCTTGATGGGTATATTGGGCAAACGATCTTAAAAGTAGTTTAGAAACAAGCTAATCGATTGGTGTAATGTTTTGGTCAAGTATGAAAGTGAGGAGTATAGGATTTTGTATGTCGTAGACCTTTTTATGCACGAATACCCATAACGTGTAACACCCCAAAGATAAAGAATACATAGTAATATGGTACCTAAATGTGGGATCCTAAAGAATATGTAGTAATATGGTACCTAAATGTGGGATCCTAAAGGATATGTAGTAATATGGTACCTAAATGTGGGATTCTAAAGAATACATAGTAATATGGTACCTAAATGTGGGATCCTAAAGGATATGTAGTAATATGGTACCTAAATGTGGGATCCTAAAGAATATGTAGTAATATGGTACCTAAATGTGGGATCCTAAAGGATATGTAGTAATATGGTACCTAAATGTGGGATTCTAAAGAATACATAGTAATATGGTACTTAAATGTGGGATCCTAAAGGATATGTAGTAATATGGTACCTAAATGTGGGATCCTAAAGAATAGGTAGTAATATGGTACCTAAATGTGGGATTCTAAAGAATACATAGTAATATGGTACCTAAATGTGGGATCCTAAAGGATATGTAGTAATATGGTACCTAAATGTGGGATCCTAAAGAATATGTAGTAATATGGTACCTAAATGTGGGATCCTAAAGAATATGTAGTAATATGGTACCTAATTCTAAGTTAAGAATTTCCTTAATCCGGAGGTAGGATTTTAAGTTAATATGATAGAATGTGAATTTACAAGCATGTAGGAAGAGACGAGAGGTTAAACGGATAAACGGTTCAAAAGTTATGCGCGTTTTAGCGCGTACGAACGACAAAACAACATCAGTTTTGCCAGACGCATTATTTAGCTGTTTACGGGTGTTTCTGGCTACGGGTAAAGGCAAGGCCCGTCGCCGACGCCTCTAGGGCCGTCGCCTACGGCCTTCCCAAGTCCCAAAAGCTGAAATCTTGTTATTTAAGTTAATTTATGTACCGTGGGCTTCGGTTTGATATCCGTGGACTACGGTGGACTTCCCAAACATGATTTTGATGGTTCCTTAGATGTTTATGGGCTATAAAGCTAAGTCTAAGACCCATGTTAATAATGTATGATTATGTAAGAGGTACGCGTGATATAGTACGTGTTCGTTAAAGTATGTACGTATGTAGATGTGTATGTATGTATGCATGTATAAAGATATGTACGAGTGTATGCATGTACGTAACGATGTAGGAAGGGTATGTATGTATGTAGAAATGTATGTATGTATGCAAATGTATATCTGTGTATGTATCGGAGTACGTGTGATCGTAGGCATGAATGTAGAGACGTATGAATGTAGGTACGTATGTAGAAGCGTATTTATGTATATATGAAGATACGTATGATAGTATGTATATATGTGAAGGCGTAGAAATGTATGTATGTGTGCAAATGTGTATTTGTGTATGTATGGGAGTACGTGTGAACGTAGGCATGAATGTGAGACGTATGATTGTAGGTACGTATGTAGAAGCGTATTTATGTATATATATATGAAGATACGTATGATAGTATGTATATATGTGAAGGCGTAGAAATGTATGTATGTATGTATGTATGCAAATGTGTATTTGTGTATGTATGGGAGTACTTGTGATCGTAGGCATGAATGTGAGACGTATGAATGTAGGTACATATGTAGAAGTGTATTTATGAATATATGAAGATACGTATGAGTTTAGGCATGTATGTATTGAGGTATGGATGTATGCAAGAGTATATGTAAGTATGATTTTGGATACGTTAAGTGTTAATGATATTAATCATGTACCTGGAAAACGAAGATTTACGCAGGTACATTATTGAAGACTCACAAGGGAATGGATATGCTAATGATATGCTTAAAGTTAGAGAGAAAGCTGAATGGAAAGTGTACATGTATTGAGTCTTGTTTATGTATTGTATACTAATGTGATGAATGTATGTGGTGAGTGCAGGTTGTACGAATCACGGGTGGTTATCACGAGGAATAGAGCTCGAAGAGCGAGTCACAAGCTAGATTGTACGGGAATAACTGAATATGTATTATTAGTAATCAGGGCTTATGCTTTATTTTTTTGTAAAAGATACATATTAAAACGTACTTTCAAGTAAGTCATGACGTTAATAATGAAAGAAATTTTATGGCACGAGTTTCCGCTGCGACTTTTTGTCAAATACGAATTAGGACGTAACAGAAGAGCCACAAATTGAGGTGAAAAGTGGTGAATCTGAATTGTCAAAATCACCCAAGACTGGTCAGGCTTGGGTAGATCTTTTCAAATGAAAAAACTGACTTGTCGGAGTTCCCAGGTTGGTAAGTGTGGAACAGGTATCGACATCTTTCTTGAGAAATTCACAGGATGGTAACCGTGATATTTCGAAATTACAAAAGACTAATCAAGGACATTAAGTTGTACTTGATTTATCTTTCCAACAAGTGATTAAAGGAAAACAATGTGATGAAATAACCCCAAGATTGTGAAAAGACAAACAAAACTAATTTTCCGGAAAAACCATTTTAATTAAAACAAACTTAAGTGTTTTGAAATCTAAATGGGAAAATAGTTTGTTGTCAGGGGGAGTTATGATTGTTTGCCAAGTGACTGGCGAATTGAAGTGATTCGATATCAGTTTGTCACTTTATTTGTACAGTTTGTTTTCAAATTTTCCTTAAAAATAAAAAAATGAAACATATTTTGATTTTAGGGGGAGAAAAATTAAAAAAAAAATATTAGAAAATTTGAAAATGACAAAAACATTGAAAAAGCAAAAATGAGTTTTGTTGTGAAAAGAGGAAATGATTGTACATCAGTGGACTATCACAACATGCTAAAGATATGAAATGTCAAATGTGATAAAGGATCTCACTAAGGATGTGACGATAGGCTCAGCTAGACTAGTAGATTTGCGATAACGATACAAATTTAAATGAAAAAGCCTAATTCTAGTGGGAAACACGGTTGAAAGCATAGTACTTAGTTTTGTCCTTCGTGATTGTGTACCTACTCAGTAATTGCTGAATGCCAAAAAGCATAAAAACTGGTTAAGTTTGTGAACTTTCACAACTTGCTTAAAAGTCGCTGTGATTGTGCATTTTATTTTGCAAATATTTAAACTTGTTTTATTTCTTTATTTTGTTTAAGCATTGGACATCCTCTGCGTATACGTGAGTATCGACCTGGATGTTATTGCCTAAACGTTCTGCGTTATTTTCTTTGGTGTTTCGTTTAAGGTTTGGATCACCTCTGCGTACACGGAAGTATCGACCTGGTGGTTAAAGCCTAAACAACTTCAACTTGTTTTATTTTCTTATTTTGTTTAAACATTGGACTTTCTCTGCGTATACGGAAGTATCGACCTGATTGTTAATGTTTAAACATTCTGCTTTGTTTTCGCACATATCACAGTTGATGAAAGTTTAAAGGCATTACTTGAGTCTGTGTAATGCATGATGAGGGGATATGCTGAGATCGTGGGGTCCATAAGAATTTAGTGCAAAATTAATATACCTTAACGTATCGGTAAGCATTTTGAAAGTTTTTAGATTGAGTTTAAGAGGACAACTATATCGTCAATCTATGTGAATCGTTTAGAACTTAAAATGATTAAAGCTTAATGGTGCTAGTGATTTGTCTCATGAACTGATATGATCCTTTTACACAAACTCACAAAAATATATACAGACAATATACACCTAGATTGTAAATATTTCTTTCGGAGTGTTTTAGCATAAAATTTTGAAAATTCAAAAAGATTTTCGACAACTGATGTTGAAGAGCTGATATTCAAAATTCTGAGTGCTAAACATGATGAACTACATTGGTTTGGGAAGAATATGTTGAAAACTTTGAATGTTATATACAAATGTTTTGAAAGATTGTGTGGTTAGTTAATCAAGGTCATTCGTTTGAACTTGATGTAACTATACAGATTGATGAATTAATGACTTCTACCAGTAAGTTTCTTAAATCATAGTGTTATAAATTTGTAAAACTTAAGTTGAGGTAGAGGATGTGCAGGTTAACCAGGTTTCAAATCCTGAGCAGATACAGAATAGAGCCAGGAATTGATCCTGAAATTTTGAATCTATGAAAGCCAGACTACGATCTCGACAGCTGAGTCTAAGGGGGAGTCTGAAGACGAGCTCAACGCAAGAGGAAGCATGGATTCTAAAAGCCAGATAACTATCTTGGGGGAGCTTGTATTCGGAAATCCAGGTGTCGATCCCAAAAGCACAGAAGCTTGACGAAAGGGGGAGCCTGAAAAAAAAGAAGTCTGATCGATAGGAAGAGCAACGGAAGCTCGAAGACAGATCCACGGGGATTCTGTTCGAGAGAGAGAAAGACAAGACGCTACGAGATTGACTACGGCAATATTCAAGGGGGAGTCTGTTAGTGCATTAAGTGTCTATCGCCTCTGTCAATCAAAATCGTAGTAGAAATCGAAGAATGCAAGACTTGATGATGTTACTAGTTAGTAAAGGCAAGGTGGCAATTGTGTAAATAATGAGACTTCTCATTATAACCTTGTGCCTATAAATAGGAGCTTTAGTTGTAAAGTGTAAGACTTTTTGCTCATTTGGAGATTTAGAGATCTAATTATAGAGAGAGAAAGTCTAGAGAGAGAAAGTCTCTACACGTGATTCTCGGCTATTGTACACGACATATTATTCAATAGAATCACGTCATTTGTACGTTCTTGTGTGTTCGGTCACGTACGTTCACGAATTCCCCACGTTGAACGTTCGTTAAGCAATCGTACGGCGTCAAAACCGATCCTACACTTACTACTAGCACAAGGGCTAGGGAAAAACACTAGAAGATGACGATGACAAATGTCATGGATAAAAGCAATTGGGAGAGGTCCTTCAAGACCCACAAGCTCCAAACTTCCTTAAACACCTTCTTGCACCTTGTGATGAACTTAGATTGAATGAACTTGAATGAATGATGATGGTGGTGTGGGTGGTGACCTTCAGCCGTGAGGGAGCAAGGAGAAGAGGGAGAGAGTGGTGTGTGTTAGTGTGTGTTTGATGTGAGCCCTTAATCCATCTTATAACCATCTAATTCTTTTATCCATTAGGTATTATGTTTCAATAGTACAAAGCATATCTCTAATCATATCTTAGTGAACCAAGCAAGATCATGGGGTGGGGGCCACATGGTGACCGTCCCAACAAGGGGGGGGGGTATAGGTTGTGGTTTAATGGCAAGTTAGGTTATCTAGTTAGTTTTCATGTGTGATGATTAGTGTTTAAGTGTATAATGTGTTATATAGTGTGTTAGGGTGTTCGGGGATCATAACTAGCTCAGAAACATTAAAACAATGCTTCTAGTATAATTTTGGTGTTTCGGGTAGTGTCCGATTGTTTGGTTAGATACCGGTTCGTTAAAGTGTCAAACTATTCCGTTTAGTGTTCTTTAAGTATCCTTTTGTGACACTTTTAATTCCCGACACTTAGGAAAGCATTTAGGACCATTTAGTCATATTTTTGCATGTTACCAACTTGTTAAAATGCTGATTTTTGCTGGAAAAATGCTTAATTCAGCACTTTAAGTGGGTTTTAGGCACTTTCCGGCACTTAAACTATCACCTAGTGAGGCAGTTTTATGGTCCTTACTTCCCTACACACCATACTAGTGTTGTACCTTGTCTCTGGCCCATACGGGGTCTCAAAACGCTATTTGTCTATGTACTGAACCTCGTCAGCATTTTTCTGAGTTATCCGCTAACTGTGCTAACCGTGCTTTGTGCATCGTTTATGTCACTAAAGTTTGTATGTAAAAATGATGTAACAGTATGAAATGTGATGCACATGTAAGTATGATGCGGAAATCAGAAAGCAGTCATTAAGCACTAATCACAATTTATTAATTGTACGGATACCTGGATTTTTTACGGTTGTCACAAGTCCGACCACACCTGGCGCACTTTCTCTGCTCATCCCCATGAGTCTTCTTCTCAGAACTACCCTTGCCATCCCTGGCATTATCCCTTCTAGAACCACTAGAGTTTGCTACATAAGCCTTCCCCGAGCTGTGTTTCCTGTCACGCTTCTCATCAGGATCCTTCTTCGAGCTCTCAGACTTGCGCTTCCACGAATCTCCAGATCTAGGCTCAGATCGTTCCGACCGCTCAGATTTCCCGTCTTCATTGACCTTGCTCGACGACTTCCCGATTTCCTCCTTCTTGTTAAGGCTACCTTTGCGAGCAGCGTCACTCGCTAACAATTTCGCCAGAGTAGTAGCTTCTAGATAGGTAGTGGGTTTCGCTGATGTGACCATGCTGCGAATTCGTGGCAATAGCCCCCAAATGTACCTCTCTATCATAACATACTCAGGAGTGACTATCCGTGGAACCAACCTTGCCAAGTCGTTGAACCGAGATGTGTAAGCTCTGACGTTCAGGCCTTCCATGGTCAGATTCCAGAAGTCGGTCTCAATCTTCTATATCTCATTACGCAGGTAGTATTCCTTTAGGAGCATCTCTTTTAGTTTATTCCAGGTTAGACCATAGGTAGTGTCTTCACCCATTATTTGAACTTGTGCATTCCACCAGGATAAAGCTTCATCAAGAAAGGAACAAGAAGCATACCTAACCTGTTGGTCAGCAACATAACCACTGATTGCCATGACAGACTCCATCTTCTCAATCCATCTGGTGATATCAAGAGGTCCTTTGGTACCGGTAAATGATCGTGGGTTGCAGCCCTGGAATGTTTTATACGTACATTTGTGCACTGTTCACAAGGTTAATGAAAATCAAGATTACGCTCCGATTATATCATAACATAGGAACTACTAAAACTTTCCGATCATTATATTACCTTTAGGGTTTCCGATCTGTGCTCCACCAAAACCATGCCCATGAGTACCACGTCCACGTCCCTGGCCATTATCCAGGTTAGCATCGTGCTGTTCCATGGCGGTATTAACGTGTTGGGCTATGAGTTGTGCCAACTCTTCTGGGGTGGTAGGCAGTCCAGGACCCTGTCTCGCTTTTGGCGGCATTTCACCGTTTCTATTATTACAACAAGAATAACAACATAAGAAGATATCCAAAAATAATTCAATCATTAAATGCTAGTGGACCAAACATTGCGCATGTATAATATCCACATAATAATGAGAACAATTTTTAAACCAAAAGTAACCCACTCGATATTTATACTAAAAATTACAATGCATGTTTTTAGTACAACGACTAATCAAAATTCGGCGTGTCAACACCAACAACAAGTCTACATGGAATTTCCTCCTAAATATCCAAAAGTTTGGCATGCAAGCCATAAAGGGTTTATCAAAAGAGACCTACAACACAAACAACAAAAACAACAAACCACTATCACTTCAAACCCAAATTCCAACATCTTCCTAAAAGCTCTTCTAGCTCCACTATTCTCCAGTGCATCTGATCCATCACACTGTCGTCTAGATCCTTCAGTTTGTCGTACCAGTCCATCTGTCCCTCTAGATCCTTCATCTGATCTCTAGTTGAGTCCTGGTCTCCGCGCAGAGTGGCGAACTGTCGGTCGCAATGACAACATTGATCAACCCATACTCCTCTCTGCTTCTTGGAAGCAGATGCTGTCTCAGCGCGTGATGTCGATGCGATCTTTCCAACAGGTCTAATCCTCTTCCTACTTCGATAGTAAACCAAGAGAGGTGCAGTAGGTGCGCATGACTCGATCAATGGTAAGGATGACTCAGTAATAACCGGTGGAGGGATCTCAGTAGCGGGCTCAACAACAACAACAACAGGTGGGACGACTGATGGCTCTAATGGTTGAGCCATAACGATAGTGGCATCCACCACTAGTGCGATACTAAAAGATCCTCCGATCATAGGGTCACCTCTATCCACGTCATCGATAACTGGTACAGTGCCTGATGATTGTCCTGTCTCATGAATCGAGGGAGGAACATCATCGTCGTCTATCCATCCGTTGCTTGTGAAAGCATAATGGGTGTCTACCTGGTTGGCGAAAGCAGAAGTATTAACATGGAATGATGAAGTGAATTCGGCCATACCAACCATCTGTGGAGTCGTGAGGGGTATCTCTGGTAGAATGGTTCTGGGAGAAGTCTCGAATTCAGGCTCGCTACCTGAGTCATGTGTCACACCCCCAAAATACCACATGCGAAAACCCCCGCGAGGCGAGTGACGTACCAGGATCTAGCCACCAACCACATTGAACTCATAACAAGATTTGAAATAGAAGCTTTTATTAACATAAAGCGTTACAAAAACATTAAATGTAATACGTCGTGTTCAGCGGAAGCATAATACATGTTTAACTAAGATCCGAGTGTATGAAATCATTTAGTCTCGTTTCAAGTTTCCATGTTCCCCGAACATGACCACTCCAGCATCCCAGACAGCAAGTTCCACATCCACACGTATCAATAACCTGCGAGCATGCACACACGTGTATCAGACAACACTGGTGAGTTCATAGTTTTACGAAAACGTTGGTTACCAATTGTTTAATTCCGTTCATTGATTACAATGTTGATAATACCCCGGATACAAGACGGCTCCTAATGTATGTTTTGCCCGTTCCCCAGTGCTCCTATTAATACACTGGGCATGACTGGGTCATTAGTTCATACCCGTCCTCTCCGGTACGGGGTGAGGGTGCCAAACCTAAGTAGCGCTACCAACTAATACCCCGTTACCTCTCCGGTAACAAAAAGATGGGACTTAAAGGTGATAGGACGAGTGTATTATCCAACATTCCAGATTTCAACCACAGGATGTATCCCTCTCAGGAATACCCATTCGATTTACCCAAAAATCCATCCCTCTCAGGGATACCCAATGACTGTCCCAACCACGGGGACGCATGCTCAAGAGGAATGAACTCACCTTAGATTGCTCGGTATGTTACGTTACATTACCCGCGCCCAGTTGATCAATCAAACCATACGTGGTTACCAAAAGATAATCAGTTTACATGAAGGTGAGTCACATATTCCACATTCGCATTACACATGTAGCATACACATAGTCACATATCGTTATACAAGTCGTAACACGAGTTCTTGTAACACAACAATTCATAACATCATGTTCAAGTAATTGAGCCTCATGCAAGGCTCACATCACATGTTCATAATTCACCATAGCACATATCGATAGTTCAGTTCTCCATCAAGTGGATATGCAAGTTCACATTATGTAACAACTTAGCAGTTCAGATCATTAAACATTCAAGTGTTAAATCATGTCATGAATTCGTGTGGCCCAAACAACTTGTAGCCCAACAATTGCGTGATCAAATTAAAGTGTGTGTGTGTGTGTGGTCCAACGTGAAGGTTCGGCCCAACATGTGGAGTCCAATTCCCAGCTTGTGCGATTGAACTGGACTTGTGCGACTGGTGTTTCGTTAGTGGGCCAGGGTGCAGCCCAGTGAGATGTTTGGCCCAAACATGCTTGTGCGACTAGATCCTCTTGTGCGACTGGATCCTCTTGTGCGACTTAACCCAAATACCCGTCCCAGGCATATACCGGCCCAAAGACTTGTGCGATTAGTTACCCAATACCAAAATTAGCGATTAATCGGTTGTAACTTCCCTACCATCTCTCCATTACCAGCATTAGCTTTTGTTACCATTTATCACAATTTCATTGCACGATCATCAGTGGCATTTATCATACAAATTCAACATTTAGTTCATGAACATAATTCCACCAATATCACTATTATGCATACATCGAACTAACCAATATTAATCCATGAATTGCAAGAACACTAATCCTTAATTCATTCTCATTTAACAAGAGTTGATCCACATTGTCACCTTGTAAAACAGATCAATACACATTCATAACTTTGGAATCTTAATATCACAAAATCACACAATTTCATAATATCATCCTACTCTAACGTTCCCTATCATGAGCATGGCCATGTACATTTATTTAATACATCACAGTTTGTTAAAAGATCCCAACACTTTCATCTAATCCACATTCATTTACAAACCATAATAAATCTGAATCATGCTATGTCACACCCTGAAATATCAGAGCTTTGGCGTGACTGGACTGGTATCTTCATTGCACAGCGGAAGCAAATAAGCTAAGACTTCTAGAAAATCGAACGCCCACTAAGTACTCGAATCTCCAATGGTTCTCTTATTCCAACCGTTCCATGATTTGAAAAAGTAACCTGAGAAAGAACATGCGAAAAATCAACATAAAGTTGAGCGAGTTCATAGTTTGTTTGTAAAAGATTTTAAATAAATCTTTTTGAATAAGCAGTTGGTGAAATATTATTGAGAAAACGAATTTAAAAATCATTTTCTTGTCAAGTTACATGGAAACTTTGTATTTGTAACGCATTATGTTCGTAAAACCATGTATTTGTAAACTCTTGTATTTGTAAACTCTTGTATTTGTAAAGTTTGTATAACCGTCAATGCCCTCCCTGACTTTGACTTCATGCCCGCATAATCCTATGCTTTGAATTTGTATAAAACATGGTATGTAATTTGTAAAGACGTATTGAAACTGAGTTCTGTAAGTGTAAGGAATACGAGATCGCTAATGGTTCGTGAGGCCACTAACATATGTAACGACATAAGAAGCCACCAAACCTAGGCATTTTTGTCGAGTTCGACTGAGACACAAAAGCACTCATTGGTAGAAGTAGGCCAAGAGTGGGATTGCCTGAAACCCATTAGATCTATCCCTTCTGTTCCGTGGTCTAAATGTATACGTTGATTAATGGTGCTTATGGTACCCTATTCGTCACGTGATCTATGTGTCATTCCTTAGTTGTGTGTACCTCTTTGTACTTGTATTTTCCCGTAGTTAGAAAACTAGAATGCGTATGTATGCTCATTTCGAAAAATATGCTTGTTTGAAAACCAGTATAGAACATAAGCTTTTCGTAAACCATTTATGTCCGTTAAAACTTGTTTTTAAAATGGTTTAGAAATATGCAATTCATGCTTATTGAAAACCTTGTATGCTTTGCAAAATGTTCATGTCTTTCCACCCCGAAAACATTTAGAAAAATGTAAAACTGTAAAAAGGTGGGGTTATGAACTCACCTGAATTGTCTTGTGCAAAGCTAGCTATTTACGACTTCGTGATGTCGTTTCAAAGATGAGACTCGCTAGCATGCGTTCTACAATATTCCTAACATGGAATATCTTATAAGTATCTAAACAAAAGCGGTAACTAAACTAGGTGTCACCTAGCTCTACCGAATCGTTGACCGAAGGATTTGACGGTTAAGTTGTGAAGTAATTGGAAACGATTAGGTCATCATATTTGATAAGTATCGTTTATCGACCCGAGAAGTCGTACGTGTATAAAAAGAATATTTATATGAAAATACCATATAACGAACTCGTCCATCGATATATATGATGTATATATGTATATTGTGCCGTGTAGGCGTTTGAAATAAATGTGAAGGTTAGATTTATTTCATTAAAGAATCGTCGAGTCGTTATGTTCGAAAATAACTATATATCTATATTTGCTTGTAAAAGAATCCGTTTTGTTTGTTATTTGAAAATAAATATGTAGACTATATTTATTTTTATAGAAGAAATCCCGAAATTTCGATTATATTATTATTATTATTATTATTATTATTTTTTTGTTTATGAAAGATATCCGACTTTTTGACGTTGTAATAAATATAGATAATTATATTTATTTTATAAAGCTTTCAAGTTTGGTTGTCTTGTAAAACTGATTTTTGTCGAACATTGAAAACGTGTTTCTCGTAAGTAAATAAAGTGTCGTTCGAAATTGATTGTATGTGCATCTTGCTTTATGTATGCCGTTTGAATAAAACGTGTTTTAGTTTTACGGATTTTCTCGAAAAACGGGCAGAGTTTCCTCTGTTTTTGGATGCCCCCGACAACACAAGTTGTCATTATTTTATCAAAATTCAACAATTATTCGATCATCAATATATAATTTTTGTAAAAACAACAAAATGTAAACTAAATACAATTCCGAATCGGTTCGAGCTCGTTTGTCACATAAGTATTAAAACTAAAAATATAACGTAAATATAAAACACGTCATTAATCTTTACCAAATCTTCGCATTGGGATGTTGACCGAGTTGACCAGGTTTGACCGGGTTGACCGGGTTGACCGGGTTTGAGCCGGACCCGATGCGCGACCTGAACCCGGGAGACCCGAACATGATACTGAACAACGACACGAACCACACTGACCCGAGTAGAACTTGAACCTTGAACCGAACCCGTAGACTTGTCTTGACCCGATGCCCGAACAGAAAACCCGAACCAGAGATGAACCATTTTGAACCAAACCTAAACCAAGTCACCTGAACCCGAGCCTAAACCACCTGTTTGAAACAGAACCGAGCCACCGCACCGTCGGTCCGCCGATCATCATCATCAGCCACCAATGTTTAAGAGAAAAGAAATTAACAGAGGGGGGGGTTACCGTGAACTCATTGGACGTCGCTAGAACCACCGCCGCGCCGCCACTACCGCCGCCATGAGCGGCGGCGCCGCTCCTTATCTCCACCGCTCTCTCTCATCTCCTCGTTTCTCTCCCCTGCTCGATCTCTCTCTCTGGTCTCTCTCTCCTCTCACTCTCTCTCTCGCTTGAAGCATCGACCGGCACCACCCACCACAGCGCCGCCGCCTGTGGAGGTGGTGTTGCTGCTGTAGTCCGCCACCACCTGAAGATGGTGGTGGTTGGCCGGTTAACAGGGGGGAAAGGGAGTGGAGGTGAAATGAATGATGTGGTTTAGGGTGTGTATATGCTGTATAGATCGAGAGAGAGTGGAGGAGTTGTGAGATGGGACTGATTTTGGTGTGTTGTAAGTAATCGAGAGGGAGAGATAGTGAGATGAAGGAATGATAAGATTCATACTTTTTGTTTGTTTGTGATATAGATAGAATGCAGAGGATTTGGGAAGGAAGATGTCTGTGCTTTGAAGGAGACGTATTCTCAGTGTTTTGTTGGCATGGATGTATAACCGAGAGAGGGAGGGGTTTTATCCTTATTTGTGTGGGTAATTGTTGGTGCGTACATCTGTTGACTTCATCTTGTATCGAGTCTTGCATTATTCATGGCACGAAGTTCGAGAAATGAAGCAGAGAGCTAATTTCGCATGAATGGTTAATTCCGCATGAATAAGTTATTAAGTAATTCCGTGCGGAATTAGTCTATAATATCGCATGAGTCTTAATTTCGTATGTAAGTGATTCCGTGTGAAGCATGTTTCATGCGGAATTACCATGTCTATATATAGCTGTAATATCGTGTTATTACACACGAAATTAGCTTGGTGTTTTCCAACGGTGAAGCTCTGTCGAAGTGTCTTCAGATCTGTAATTGCTTCAGAATCAATGCAAAGACAGTTATTAGTGTAAATCTAGCGGAATTCAACTCATCATGTCTGTTTCCGCCTTTCATTTTGAGTAGAACGCCTCTGAACGACTCGTTTCGGGTCCAACAACGATCTTACAACTGGTATCAGAGCTCAGGAGGAGGAGGAGTTCCGCAGATTTCAGCCTGATTTCATCTTATTCTCTTACTTCTACACCTTCTTTTATCAATTGAACAAGTTTTGACGACTAAAATGATCTGAACTTCACATATAACATGCAAAACAGTGTTTTAACAAAGCCTTGAGAGAATTGGACCATAATTCAACCATAATCTGACATAATCTGTAATTTCACATAAAAATCTGTTGGAACAAAATGACATTAGCATGATTTCGCTTGGAAATGTGCTTTAATTTCGCACGGAATTACAGTGTTTAGCTAATTTCGTTTGAAATTACAACTAATTTCGCACGGAATTAGTATTCCGTTTGAGTAATTTCGTTTCATACATAATTTCGTGTGAAAGCTGGGTAATTCCGCACGGAATTACCTGATTTCGTTTGAAAAGTTTAATTCCATTTGAAAGTTGATTGTTTCAGGTAATTTCGCCTGGACCTAATATCGCTTGGGAGTGATTTCGTTTGAAGGATATAATCTCGTTTGAAAATATCTGACGAAGAATTTTACAACGCGTTTGCTTCATCCCCGACTACTTCGGCTGCCATTGCTCAAAGCATGAACATGGAGAACGAAACCGGAACTTTACAAAAACCCCTGAAGCTTATGGGAATTGAGGAGTATTATGGATGGAAAGATCGATTTGAAAACTGGGTGCAAGCCAATCATTTGAGGTCTTGGGAATGTATCGTGAAAAAGTATGTTAGACCACGTACTGAGTTAGGAGTCACAAAAGCTATTTCTGAACTGAATGATAAAGAACGTGACATGTATAAAGCAGAAAAGATGATGATCAGTCTTTTACAACAAGCTGTAAAGGAAGATATTTTTATCTTGCTTCAACATGATAACACTGCGCGTTCAATCTAGGATGCATTGAAGGTTAAATTCGAGGGTAGTATGAAAATGATTAAGAGCAAGAAGGCATTGCTAAAGAAAAAATTTGATTTGTTTTCAAGTTTGGCAGGAGAAACTTCAAAGAAGTTGATTGAAAGATATTGCCACTTAGTTCGATCTATGTCTTTGTTGGGAATAGAGAAAACTCAAGATGAGTGGGTCGACAAGTTAGCTGATGCTTTACCTCAAAAAGAGTGGGGTACATTTTTGATGATCTTGAAGAACACTGGGGAATATGATGGATTGACTATTTCACAGTTCATTGAAAAAATTGAAAGTCAGGATCTTGAGCAGCAAAAGATTGCAAGGATGAACAATCTGAGTAATCAACAAGATGTGAAAATGTATTACAAAGGCAGTGTTCAAGAGGTTGAAATGAGTCCTAAAATTCAAACCACTTTTAGTGCTGGAAATTCATCTGATTCAGTCAATCAAAGTCCAAACAGCGGTAGTGGAATCTCTTCATATCCAAGTGTGAATCCAAAGAGTTCAACTACAAGGTTTCAACATCAAAGCTCAAAAACTGGAAATGGTTGTGTGATACAGTGCAACATTGCATTAAATCTTCTGAATGGTCAAAGCTTTTCCAAAGAAGTTGCTAAAGATCACATGGAGTTACTTGCTACCGTGCTACAATCTTATGAAGGTTTGGTTTGCTGGAAGGATCGGAAATCCTATGTTGACAAAAGAGGATTACGATCAGATAGACGCTGAAGAGATGGAGCTCATGGACATCAAATGGTGTCTAGCTAGTGTCCTGAGAAGAGCTGAAAAATTCAAAATGATTATAGGAAGAAATGATATTTTGGATGCTCATGTGTCTACTTTGGGTTTTGATAAATCTAAAGTTACTTGTTTTCAATGCAGGGAGAAGGGTCATTTTAAGAGAGAATGTAAAAATCAGGAAGCTAGTGGAGCAAAGAATCCATTTGGAAAAGATGATTACTTTCGGAAAGCCATATATCAACAAGTTGCTCATCAACCATCTCAACAAAAAGAACCACAAACTCCACTTGCTAGAATGATCGAAGATGCAAATAAGAAAGCTTATTATGGTATCATTGATCAAGATGATGAAAAAAATTGCAGAAGGTTTTAGCTGGGACAAATACATTCCACCTGATTCAAAAGTGGTTGCTCTCATTGCAAAAGTCATTCAAGAACCTGATTTATTTACAGAATGGATGAAAGTGTTTGCTAGTGATGATAAAAGTCAAGAAGGAGAGTCTGTTTCATCAGATGAAAGTTCAGAAAGAACAACAGTTTTTGATCAAACACCATCTGATTCTAGTTCTTCAGATGATAGTACAGAAAAGACAATAGAGTTTGATCAGTAACCAATAGAATCTGATGATTTCAGTGATTATGAGGAAGAAATGCATATTGATGTTGCAAAAACTCATTTATCTCCTGAAAGTTTTCAATTTTATTTTGCAGATCGTGTGGAGAAGTTAAAGGATAGACGAGCAGCAAAAGAACGAAAGAAGATGAAATATGAGAATGTTGCTCAAAAGGAAGAGATTGTTCAAAAGAATGAAGTTAAAATTGCTGAGAAGAATGGTGAAGCTGAGAAGGTGATTGAGGTTGAGAAAGTTGTTGAAGTCGAAAAAATAGTCAAAAAGATTGTTGAGGTTATCAAGCCGTGTGAAAAGTGCTTGGAAACTTGCAAGCAGTGTGCAGAAAAAGATGAGAAACTGAGTGAGAAAGACAAGATGATTGAAAAGTTACTGTTTGATCTCAATTACGTGAAGGAATCATACGATGTATTGAACAGAACGGTAACTGGTCTACAGAAGACAAATTCTGAAAGAGAAGATGCTTTGACAATGATGAATGCAGTGATGATGTCGAAGCAGAAAGCTATCAATTTCTATATTGAAGAAAGTGCAAAGTGGAAGCAAGAGTTGGAAACTGAAAAGATAGAAAATGAGAGAATCAGACGATTATTACAGAGTTATTCTAGTTCTGATTATCTTATTGACCGGATTTATCCAACTGTTGCAGGTCTTGAAGCATTTAAAGATGAGAAGCCGAAGAAGAAGGATACTGGTAAGAAACAGAGTGTTAGCTATAACAAGTGTCCGCCTCCGATCTGGGAATGATATTCTCCCAGAAAACCAAATGAGGAGCAAGTCCAAAAGGCAGTCAATATAAAACTGAAGTCTGATATAACCGATGAATTACCAGAAAACATTGACATCACTTTTACATCGTCTGACACTGATCATGAGTCCGAGTTAATAAGAAAGGTGGTCGATCAGGTGTTGGATAAAGATGAGGAGTCTGAGTCTGGAAATTCGAGTTCGTCGGTCAACAATCCAAAGACGTCGGTTAAACGGGTTTACAGTAAAAAGTTTTTGTTATCAAAATCAAATTTGGATGATGAAACATTTGAAGTTGCATATACTTTGAATGATTCTGACCTTCTGATAAAGAATTTCCAACAAGAAGTGTTAAATTTGAAATGATCAAAAAGGTTTTGAAAATGACAGAAATTAATATTTCTGAAATAAAAGATTTAAATCTTACTAAAAAACCTAAAAAATACACTTCAAGAGTTCAACAACGGTTAAACAAGAAAAAAGGTTACAATTCTAGTTCTGGTTTTCAAAAGAAACCAAACCATAATGGTAACTTCAAAAAGAAAGGTCTAGGTTTTATTCCATCTGAAAATTATAAAAATGATACAATTTCTAAGACAAACACAAAATTTGTTTCAGGAGGAAGTGTTGAAGAAGAACATAAGAAACCATTCTGGAGACAATCAAACCAGGAGTTTCTTGCTGAGAAGAAGAGAATAGGAACTGGAGTTTTTCATTGAAAGGATACTAGAACCTGTTCTAAATGCAATGAAATTGGTCACATTGCATGGAATTGTTCGTTGGATACAAAGACAAAACAGGAAGTCTCTAAAAAGCTTAAAGAAAAAGTTGTTAAGAAAAATGAACCACAAACTGAAAAATTCAAAATTTTTGAAAATTCAACTTATGAAGTTGGTGAGTGTTCAAAGAAAAATTTTTACAAAAAGAAAGCCAAAGACAACCAAATGTGGGTTGTTAAGAAGTATGATGTAAAATCGGGCGATGATTCTGGTTTCACAAAGCCAGAAGAGCCACAGGTTGAGTTTAAAGAAGAGAACTCAGTGCCTTTAGTGGATGATGTTAATTTTCCACCATTGAAGGATGAAAATTTTAAACAAAAAGTTGGTAAGGTTGAGATCTCAAATCAATTCTATTCTGAAAAGAAAGAATTTGATGTCGAGAAAGCACTTAATGGAAATGTGAAAAAGATTTTTGAGAAAATGGACGAGGGAAAGGCCAAGGGGGTTAAAGATTTTTATGCGACAAAGAAGCCAACTTATAACCCAACTGAATCAGAGTTAAAATCACCCAAGGTTGGTCAGAATTGGGTGGACATTCTTTTTACTTGAAAAACCTGACTTGCCGGAGCTCCCAAGTGTGTAATCGTGGAGCATGAATCGGCATCATTCTTAAAATTGATAATTGTGAAAAATTTAAATTGATAAATTTTTACAGGTTGGGGACTTGCCGGAGCTTCCAGGTTGGTAAGTGTGAAGCATGAATCGGCATCTTTATTGGTAAAATGAATTTGTGTAGATGTTTTATTCCTACAACTGGTACATAGGTTTATTCTTATTAGTGATTCGTCAAGGTCATTAAGTTGAACTTGATGTAATCTTTATACATGTGGAATTTTTTGAAGAACAAGATGATGAACCCGAACCTACAAGTGGTTTTAACAAAACTTATTTTCCGGAAAAACCATTTTGATTAAAACAAACTTAAGTGTTTTGAAATCTAAATGGGAAAATAGTTTGTTGAAAGGGGAGTTCTGATTGTTTATGCCAAGCGGATGGCGAAATGAAGCGATTCACAACAGTTGTCACTTTATTTGTACAGTTTGTTTTCAAATTTCTTTAAATGTGTTTGCATTTTAGGGGAGTAAAAATTTCAGAAAATCCAAAAACATTAGAAAATTTGAAAAAGTAAAAAACATGATAAAATTCAAAATGAGTTTTATTGTAAAAAGAGGAAATGATAGTACATCAGTGGATTATCACAACACGCTAAAGAAATGGAAAGTTAAAATGTGATAAACGATCTCATTGCGGATATGCCAGTAGGTTTTTACACATTTAGTAGATTGTTTTTGAGATATAAACTTAAATTCAAACTTGCTTATATCGTGGGGAACATTTCTTGGATATATGGGTAACCCCCGAAATCTTCTTTGAAAGGTCCCTCTTTCTGAGATACTAGGTCTTTATACTCAGTGATATCTGGGGTATTATTCCGGGACTTCTGATTTTGCGGAAGCAATGGCCTAGTCCTCGTATACTATTTTGCATTTGCTTGAAATATAGCACTGCCGTTAGTACAAAAAATGATGAAACACTGAAAAATGCTAATCATGTGCTGTTGAAGAAAAGATCCTCTAAAGGGGACACACCAAAAGTCGAACCGTCATCTCTCTGCTTAACGGTAGTTCTGACCTGAGCTCTCACGGTTTCGCATTTAACCCTTTACAGATATCATCTAGGTATATTCACCTGTAAGACTAAATACGAGAGTATATTCAAGTAGTGGGACACACGAATAAGTTTAAGTCCTTAAAACACTAATCTCGTATCTCAAAACAGTTGAACTTTGTGTGAAAATTTAAGTGGACCAATATACTGACAATCTAAATGAATTGTTTAGAACTTAAAATGGAATGAAGCTTAACGGTGTTGGTGATTTGTCTCATAAACTGATATGATCCTTGACGAGGTGTGACCTGAATCGGTCAACCCGACCCGGTTACAACCTATTATTTTAATATAAATATAAATGATTATTCTAGAACTTTCCATGTCCGCATGGAAGTTACACAACCAAATCTCCAACTTTTCGGGAAGATCATGTAAATCCCTAACTTACCGGAATATATCCTAGGTTAGAGGAAACCCTAATGGAAAACCTATAAATAAAGGTAAACGTATAAGGTATGATCATGTTGCTCTCATATAACTTTCTCTTCCCAATTTCCTTTTACTTCCACAAACCGAGACTTATTCTCACGCCGGAGGGTGGTTACAGGAATAACCCCATTCCTGTAATGAGTCCTAACGGTGTTTCTGTTTTGCAGCCAAGCGTTCGGGTCACTAATCATTGAAGTCCTAGCCCATAATCACTACATAGGTCAGTGTTTCTTCATTGGCGCCATCCGTGGGAACTATTCAGTAACAGAACCTCATGGCAAGTGATCAGAACGTAGCAGATCAAACGATGACAAACAATAACCTGACGTTGGGGGCGAGCCTCGGTGCCACCACGCAGTCTTCCCCAGCCGTTACGAGGTCGCTGGACCCAGAGTTCGAGGCAGAAGGACCACCGCCAGGTTTTGACAACATCACCACCGTCTCTTCCCAGACTATGGTGACGAGTCCGTTTCTTTACATGCCCTCACAACTACAATCAAGGGAGTTGGGGGGAGCTAGGGGTAATATGTTCGCCCCGGCGACAACTACTAATGCACAGGCTTCACGCCTCTCCTCCGTCCCTGTCATCGCATCGGCGAGCCCCAACACCATCGTATCATAAACTAGCATGCCTCAATACTATCAACCTCTGATTTCCAACTCGATGCCACCGCTATACTCAGCGGCGCTCACGGCGGCATTATCAACACCGCCTCACTAGCCGGTCGTCATGCCGGCTGGAATTATGAACGCCCCCATCACACCAGGAAACCAAGTATACTTCCCTGGGTATTGTTATGCACCCCCTTATGGGTATTTACCCTCGTATGGGGGTTCGGCGTATCCGCTCCAGGGAACCGCGCAAGGTAGCACTCAATCGCCATACGCGGCTTACATGCCGCCTTGGTGGAATGTCCCAACGCCACAACCGGTTTATACCCAGACTCCGCCTACGGCTGAGCCTGTGTACGACAGGGGAAACACGGTCAGGCCCCGGGTGTCCCCAATAGGAAACTCCAACCCTATAGTGGGAACTGCCCCAGGTATGAACGCCCCACCAGCACAGCCTATAAATGTGGAAGAAGATGAACTTACCAGACCATACAAGCCGATAGACGCGACGTTCCGGTCTAAATTCACTCGAAGGATCGCCGAGGCTCCTATCAAGGAAAAACCAAGATGCCCCAAACGGTTGGCAAGTATGATGGTCTCGCCGATCCGGATGATCATCTCAACTTATTCAAGAGCGCCGGCGAAGTGGCCTGTTGGTCCATGCCCTTATGGGGTAAAATGTTTGTACAAACGCTAATGGGCGCGACCCGCGTTTGGTGGGATAGCCTGCCCACAGGTGAAATAGACAGCTTTGAAGATTTAGAATCAAAGTTTATCTTACAGTTTAGCCAGCAGCGCAGACACACGAAAGATAGAAACGAGCTCCTCCACATTCGTCGGCGAGATAATGAGACGGTAGAAAACTTTATCATCAGATTTAACAAAGAAAGCCTGGCGATCCCGGGCGTGACGAATGATCTGGCATGTGGAGCTTTCCTCCAGGGGGTCAATGATGACGAGTTACTGAGAACGCTACATGGAAGGGATGGCGTACCCCCAACAATCGACGAAATACTTCGAATAGCCAAAGTATACGTCATACAAGAGAAGGCGGTAGTAGCTAGCCATGCAGCCAATAGGAAGAAAGAAGCCCTAAAGAACCAGGAGGAAAAAGATCACCGGGGATCTGAAAGCAAAAGTAGGGGAGACCGATACCAGAGAAACGACAAAGACGCGCGGTATGACAGACACCGAAACTCCTATTCAAGGAATGAACCGTCGAAACCTCGATCCGAATACCCCAACTTTAGCAAGACACCGGCTGAAATTTTAGCCTCAGAAAACCTCAGGCTTAACCCACCAAAACCATTGAAAGATAACCCTAACAAGGATACGAGTAAATACTGTGAGTACCACAAAGGGAGCGGGCATGACACCAACGATTGTTTTCAGCTTAAGAAACAGATCGAATATTTTGTAAAGTCGGGCAAATTGGCACACCTAGTACGAGACATCAAGCAAGGCCCGCCTGTCGTCAAGGAAGAAAATGACAAGGCGGCAGGCAAGAGGCCGCGTGAATTGAACATGGTACACGCGGATATGGGAAGGGGGCAAAACGGAGTTTCTCCAGGCTCGAACCTTGGATGTTGGCAACAATGACCATAGAACCTCGAATGGAGGACTTGCACCTCACTACAGATGCCCTGATCATATCCGCGGCAGTAGGAGACTACCGCATGAGGCGAATCCTGGTCGACACTGGGAGCTCGGAAGACATTATCTATGAACATTGCTTCAACAGAATGCAACCAGAAGATAGAAAGTTGCTTGAATCAGTACACGCCCCCATCAAAGGGTTCACAGGGGAAAAGGTTGACCCTATCGGTCAAATCACTTTCCCGGTAACTTTCGGGCAGTCACCTAAAGAAAGAACCATACTCCTGACCTTCCTTGTGGTTCGCGCTGAGTCGTACCACAACGTGATAATCGGAAGATTCACCCTGGGAAAATTGGATGCCATAGTCTCCACGGCAAGAGGTTTCATGAAGTTTCCTACACCGCGAGGTATCGCTACTGTGTTTCGTGACAAGATTGGAGAAGTACTGAGTACCAAAAGAAGACGCCAAGGGCCCACCGGAGCCACGGGCCCAGAGAGATGGGTACTAAGCACACGCCATCCAGACCAGATGGTCACAATCGGGGACACTTTGTCTCCAGAAGTTAGAAACGACCTGAAGCAACTGTTAAAAAGAAATGTGGACATCTTCGCTTTTGAGCATTCTGACATGACAGGAGTCCCCCGTAATAAAGTAGAACACAAGCTTGCCACGCTCCCAGGCGTTAAGCCGGTTGCTCAGGGTAAACGTAGCATGGCCCCGGACCGACGGGCAGCGGTTGTCAAAGAAGTACGAAAATTAGTGGAAGCTGGAATCCTCAGGGAAACACAATACCATACATGGATATCCAACCCGGTTATGGTAAAAAAGCCAGATGGCACGTGGCGAAGGTGTATTGACTTCAAAGATCTAAATAAGGCGTGCCCCAAGGACGCATACCCACTACCCGAGATTGATTTAAAGGTCGATTCCTTGGTACCCTACCGATTCAAATGTTTCCTGGACGCTTACAAAGGGTACCACCAGATCAAGATGTCCAAAGAAGACGAAGAAAAAACAGCGTTTCATACCGATGTGGGCATTTTTTGTTACACAAAAATGCCTTTTGGTCTACGGAACGCCGGAGCTACCTATCAGAGACTCATGGACAAGGTGTTCGAGACACAAATCGGACGAAATTTGGAGGTCTATGTCGATGACCTTGTAATCAAAAGCAGGGAAGAAAAGCAAATGTTAGCAGACATCGAAGAAACTTTTCAGCGACTTAGAGAATATAACATTAAATTAAACCCAAAGAAATGCTCTTTCGGGGTGGAAGAAGGGAAGTTCCAGGGGGTAGTAGTCACCCGAGATGGCTTCAAAGCCAACCTAGAAAAGGTGGCCGCCATAACGCGGATGCCTTCCCCACGAACATTGTAGGAAGCTCAAGCCCTGAATGGGCGGCTGGTGGCAATCAACAGGTTCTTGGCAAGACATGCCGAGAAGTCCCTGCCTTTCATAAAAACGTTGAAAGATTGCCTTAACAAGAAAAACTTCAAGTGGACCAACGAAGCAGAACAAGCTTTGCAAGACATGAAACACTTCATAGAGGGATTACCCATGCTGACAGCACCAAGGCCTAATGACGTATTAAAGATGTATTTAGCGGCAGCTCATACGGCGGTAAGCGCTGTACTCAAGGTTGAACGAGATGGAAGACAAACACCGATATATTACATAAGCCGGGTATTAGCGGGGCCCGAAACACGATATCCCACGTTAGAAAAGCTGGTCTTGGCACTAGTACACGCCACGCGGCGACTGAGAAGATACTTTCAGGCGCACCGCGTACAAGTCCTAACCAATTACCCGTTGCAACAAGTCCTACACAAGCCGGAGATTTCTGGCAGACTGGCCAAGTGGGCAATCGAACTTGGCGCTTTGGATATCGAATATCAAAAACGAACAGCAGTTAAGGGGCAAGTAATTGCTGATTTTCTAGCCGAAATACCTGAAGGGGAAGCTATTTTAGACCCAGTCGTCCAGGACATCCCGGAGTCTAGTACCGCCCGGCAGACCTGGAAACTATACACTGATGGGTCATCTAGTGGAAAGGGATCTGGGGCCGGTTTAATGTTGATAAGCCCATATGAGATCAGGCTGATGTACGCCTTACGCTTCGATTTCGAATGTTCTAACAATGAAGCGGAGTATGAGGCACTGCTAGCAGGTCTGAGAATGGCGAAATCTATGGGAGCGGCAAGGGTGGACGCGTATGTCGATTCGCTGCTGGTCAACAATCAAGTAATCGAAACGTACGAAGCCAAAGATGAATCAATGGCAAAATACTTGGCCAAAACAAAGGAACTTATGGATTCTTTTGACAACGTCACGCTCAATCATGTACATAGAGGCAAGAATCAGATAGCAGATGCTCTCAGTAAACTCGCCACCTCAGGTATGGAAAAGGAAGTCAAAGTCGAAACGCTACAGACATGCTCAATTGAACCACGGAATGTTTCCGCCGTTACAGCGGAAGAGCCTTGCTGGTACACTCCGGTTCTACGTTTCCTTGAAACAGGGGAGCTACCTCCCGCCAAGGGCGAAGCACAGAAGATACAAACGAAAGCGTTGCAATATGAGATCAATAATGGTATCCTATATAGAAAATCTTACCTGGGCCCACTGCTGCGATGTGTCTCCCCAACAGAGGCAAAGTATCTCATCAGCGAAATCCATGCAGGTCTATGCGGCATACACACTGGACCCCGGGCGGTGGTAGCCAAAATCCATAGCGCGGGATATTATTGGCCTGGGATGCACGAAGACGCCGTAATGGAACTACGGAAATGCCGCAGCTGCCAGAAATTCGCTCCTAAAACAATAAGGCCCAAGAACAGCCTAGTGCCGGTGACAGCAGCATGGCCTTTCCAGAAATGGGCCGTGGATATCATAGGACCTTTCCCGCCGGCCCCCGGAAAGTTAAAGTACCTAATTGTGGCGGTTGATTACTTCACCAAATGGGTGGAAGCTAAGCCTTTGGCCAAAATAACGGCGGAAAACGCCAAAAAATTCCTCTGGGAACACATAGTGTGCAGGTTCGGATTACCGCTCTACCTGGTGAGCGATAACGGAACACAGTTTACAGACAGAATTTTCCAGGAATGGTGCACTAATCTCCACATCCAACAAATCTTCACGTCAGTAGCACACCCCAAAGGAAATGGCCAGGTAGAGCGGACAAACAGAATTTTGCTGGATGGCATCAAGAAACGACTAGGCCACGAGGGAAGATCCTAGGTGGAAGAATTGCCAAATGTCCTCTGGGCACATAGAACAATGCCCAAAACCAGCAACAACGAAACCCCGTTTAGCCTAACCTATGGAGCGGAAGCAATGATACCCGCTGAAGCGGGATTACCGTCACTACGCCGCCTCAACACAGGCGATGACAATGACAGATCTCTAAGGGAAGGCATGGACTTATTAGAGGAAAGGCGCGAGGCGGCCGTCATCAGCGAAGCAAAATACAAGAAAGAATTAGAAAAATATTATAACAAGCAAGTGGCCAAACAGAACTTCAAAACAGGAGATTACGTTATGCGTGACAACGAAGCAAGCAGGATGGAACCTTCAGGCAAGCTGGGCCCAAACTGGGAAGGCCCTTATGTCGTCCAAGAAGATCTGGGCAAAGGGGCCTATCGCCTATCTCGACTAGATGGCACACCAGTACCACGCAGTTGGAACATCGCCCAGTTAAGGAAATGTTACCTGTAAAACCTTGCTCCTAACAGCAAGAGTTAACTATTTTTCTCAGTTCACAATTGTAACTCACCCTCAGCGGTGTCTTTTCGTTTTTACTTCAGTCCAAGTTTAATAAAAAACATTTACTTTTGTTTTCACCATGAGTTACCATCGCACAACGAATGCATCAAACGGTAAAAATACAAACAACACCCTTAAACACGAAATATTTTCATTTACACAAGTCATAGGGTTAAGAAATACAGCGCTTACGGCGGGTATCTTGGTAATAGATACATAAACCGCCACAAAACAGATAGGCATTTTTACATACACGTAACCTATCTTACACAAACCAAGTACTTGTCCTTGTCGTTAAAAGCCAACACATGGGAACCAAAAAACAGAACATGTTCAAAACATCTACTGATGGAGGTTGGGTGCCATCACCACTGCAGGGGTATGCAGCACCACATCACCATCAACAAATGTAGCTGGATCAACGGCCAAATTTCCAGATGATTCACCATCCACCACCGGAACCACCATTCCCGACCGGTCCATCTGTTGCTTCTTGAGGTGACCACCAGAGCGACGTTGGTACGTAATACGGCATCGCCGGTCATGATCCACCGGGATAAGACCTGTCAGAACGTCAGCTGACAAAGGTGGCATTCCAGGATCCATTGGCTGGGGGTCCTCAACAACAACGCTCTGGCATGCCCGGTTTGCCCGGGCCGGTGCAACATTGGGAAGTGGCCTTCTTCTTCGAAGCATCGACCTTGTCACCGGATTCTGCAACTGGAGTAAGCCATCTGCAGCATCCAGCACTCGGAAGATTTCGGAAAGACGTTGCCTATACCTTTTTCTCTCCATCCTGTCTAAGTACCAAATAAGGAAAAGGAAGGCAAATTTATAGAGAGGTTAAAAAGACGTGACAGTGATGACGTTAGAAGCATTAATAGACAATAATCATTACACGTCACAGAGCTATATTTTCAAAATACGGCGGTGTCAGAAATCATGGCATTAGCATTAAAATGGCTGTCAAATCAAAACAGACATGGGCACCAAACCCGAGTCAAATAGTGTCATTAGCAAAGCCACACAGTACATAACAAGCGAAACAAAACAAATCTATCATTCTTCTTCAGATTCCTCCGTGGGGTCCAGCATCAAACGCAGCGACTCTATACCATCTTCATTCACTTTATCCATCAAATCGCCATAACAGGGCAGCGGCTCGGTGTATGCCGCTTCAAGGGCATTTGACATGTCACTTTGGAGTTTGCTTTTGACAGCGTGGAAGTCTGGAGGTATCTTGTCCAACTGGTGGCACTCCATATAGCCTTTATACACACCATCATGATGTCCGGATTGATAAGCGGTGGCGGACAGACGATCAATCAGATTGGTAAAGGGGGACGACTCGCGTAAGTACTCAAACGCCCCCACCAGCCCATTAGTTATCAACCAGTTCCTGTCACCGCGAACAGCCGCCAACTGGCTAGTCAAATCGTCCACCTCGGCGTTAGATTGTGCCAACGCATTTTCAACCTCCTTCAGCTGGGAAGTGGAAGATGTAGCCAGCTTGTTATTCTGGGTAACAAGGACATCACAATGGTCTTGGAGATCCTTAACCTTTCCCTCTCGCTCCTCTAGCTCCGCCTGAAGTAGCCGGATTTTGGTATGGGAGGCTTCTACTTCGGCGGTCAGGCCTTGGTATCGTTCATGAACCTGAGACACAAAATCAGTGTCAACACGGAACTTTTCCAATTGTGTCGATAATTCAAGTCTCACCTTTTGGGCCTCCGCTATGGCCTTGTGCTCCAACTCTTCCTGTATGTTCTTGGCTTGAGCCAGAACTCGGTCTTTTTCCGCCACATCGCAGGCCCACATTATCCTTTCTTCAGCAAGATGGGCAGTAACCCTCTTCAAATCCTCCTCAGCCATGTTTTTCTCTGACAAAAACCTCGCTTCCTTCAACCCAGCAGTTTGAAGTTGACCCTCCAAGCGATGCTTATCATCCGTCAACTCTTGAATAGTAGCCCGCGCTTGGTGGAGTTGGGTGTTAAAATGCATCCATCTACGACGAATTTCCATTAGCCTTCGTGGTAGGCTCACAGAATCAGATATCGAAGAATTCATCAGATCTTCATTGTTCAACCCCTCCACGTACGCTGCCTCGGCTGGGGGATACGCCCGCTCAACCCAGTGTTGAATAACAGGGGGGAAAATCAGCCTTGAAGATTCAGCGATTTTCCATTGCGGCTGATAGCGTTTGTCTTGAGCATTGGGATCCCATTGAACGGTCGGTAAGAATAGGTCATCAATCAGACGGACACCATCATCAGCAATGCCGATGCTTGACCCCCAGCCTCACTAGCAGCAGCACCACCAAGGCTAGTCACCTCCTGGGCCATGGATACTGCGGTAATTTCTTTCTCAGCAACAGAAAAAATACTTGTGGGCGAATCGAACAAGGATGTACCAACGCCGCATGTCCGAGGTGCAACAATTGGGTCGACGGTCACAGCTACAGATAAGGTAGGAGTAGGAAGCGGCATGGCACAGCTAATAGCAGCGGTAGCGGAAGCCTGGGTTTTGGGCTCCGCGGATACGCCAATACTGGCATCAGGCACCGACAATGCCACAGTTGCCACAGGAGTTGATGTAGCAACCCAAGTTGTTACTCCCGCAGAGGTACCTGCACAATCAAACGAAACAATTTAGAAACACGAAGTTCTTAGACCACATCAGCAAGCCAGGTCAGTAGGTACATACTTATCGGGAAAGCATGAGCAGCTTGTATCGCCTCGAAGGCACTTAGGGTGGGAACAACGAACGTTTTCCTCTTTTTCAGGGCTCGTCATGCCGGCGGACAGCGAAATACCCCGCCCAAGGGAGGCAGCTTCCTCAATAGAAGCAACAGCAACATTAGTCGCCGTATATTTCTTTCCGGTAAGCTTTATCCGAGCGGTTTTCTTCTCCAACGCAGGAACACTGGTAGTTGAAGAGGTTGATAGGGGGAAATGTATGAAGCCGGGTCCGCTGGTGCAGCGGGTAAAATAAACTATTCAAGATGCATCCCTAGCACGTCCAGCACGCGGTCAGCAGGCTTTAACGCTAGGTGCCGCGGAGGATCAACAAAATCAAACATACTCCATTCCCCTGCGGAATGTATATACGTCATTTTCGAAATTAAAGATAAATATGACCAAAGATATTCAAACATACCTGCATCATCCCTTTGAAACGAGGGGTATCGCCGGATATCACGCCATAACAAACTCATACCGGCCATCACCAGAGCACCTTCAGGGATAACTGTGCACTCGAAGGGACGGCCACACATTTTCGTGTACAGAGCGTTCGATACATACGCGTCCTCTGAAGGACCCTCATCTTTGACCTTATCTTTTGGCCCCTTTTCCCTCCAATGCATTTCACCAGGGATAACAGAGGCATCAATATAGAAAAACTTTTTCTTCCAATCTTTATCTCTAGAACTGGTAGGAATGTCCCTAAGGCAGGACACATCAGTACCTCTCCGATCGAAGGTAAAAAAAGGGGATTTCCACACAAGCACGAAGAAAGCCCTAAACACAACCAGTTCCGGAATATGACCTAGGGCAATACAGGCAAATTCGAACTGGCGAAGTTTCACCAGGCCAAGAGGATGTAATTGAGAAATATGAATACGGTAAAAATCAAGCACTAATTTGAGAAACTTGGTAACAGGCAACCGGAAATTATAGAACTTGAAGAAATCACTAAACAACGTGATTTTACCCGCTTTCAAGGGAAATGCAGTATCCGTTTTGGATGGCAGTATAGGGTTCCATTCGGACCGGATACCATAGTCTTGGACAAGGTTGTTGTACAACGTTACGCCCCACTTGCAGAACAGCACGTCGGTAGTGGCGGCAGCAGAAGAAGACGATTCACTGGGTTTTGAGGCCATTTTTCGGAAAGAATGATAAGAGAACGATTTGGGGGAAAGAGATTTGAACCCTCGTATATAGAGGTGTTATTTATACGCAAAAGTAACCTTTCAAATTCAAAAAGATGTACGGACGGAAATACGTGTCCAAACAGGGTAAAAACAGTTGTCATCCCAATGATGACCCAACTGTCACATCCTATCTTTTTGCCGTCATTTCCCCGAAACATAACGGCACTAAGCCCAACATATTTGGCAATAAGCATAGTATAATAACTTTTCCTTTTTCTCTCTTAGTCCGAGCTAATGGATTTCTTTCCATGAACTCGGACTGGGGGGACATGACGAGGTGTGACCCGAATCGGTCAACCCGACCCGGTTACAACCTATTATTTTAATATAAATATAAATGATTATTCTAGAACTTTCCATGTCCGCATGGAAGTTACACAACCAAATCTCCAACTTTTCGGGAAGATCATGTAAATGCCTAACTTACCGGAATATATCCTAGGTTAGAGGAAACCCTAATGGAAAACCTATAAATAAAGGTAAACGTATAAGGTATGATCATCTTGCTCTTATGTAACTTTCTCTTCCCAATTTCCTTTTACTTCCACAAACCGAGACTTATTCTCACGGCGGAGGGTGGTTACAGGAATAACCCCATTCCTGTAACGAGTCCTAACGGTGTTTCTGTTTTGCAGCCAAGCGTTCGGGTCACTAATCATTGAAGTCCTAGCCCATAATCACTACATAGGTCAGTGTTTCTTCAATCCTCTTACACAAACTCACAAAAATATTGCTTGTAAATATTTCTTTACTGCATTTCTTTATCAAAAATTCCAAAAAGATTTTCAGTATGTTTTAGCATAAATTTTTGAAAAACTCAAAAAGATTTTTGACAACTGGTGTTGAGAGCTAATTTTCAAAATTCCGAGTGCTAAACATGATGACATTTTGTGAGGGGGAGTTTGTGGTTAAAAGGTTTTAAAATGATTAAATAATTCTTTCAAGTGATTCATCAGAAAGAGATTTACAAGTGGTGTCTGTGATTGTCAAATCTTAAAATCATAAAACTTATGTTTGTGGTAGAGACAATGCAAGTCTGAAATTTGAAAAGAGTCAGGTTCCAATACCTGAGGACTCTGTGGTTAGAAAAAGCCAGGTTCTGATACCTGAAGATCAGAATGGATGCCAGGTGACGATCCTGATTACGCGCATAACTCGAGGGGGAGTCTGCTTGCAAAAGAAGAGCATGTGGATGCAAAGAGCCAGGTTACAATTCAAGAACTAAAGAACACGCAAGCTGATGCTGCTAATGAACTTAAGGAATCAAGAGATCTGATCAAGAGAATTGGAGAGAAGATAGAGCCAAGTTCAGATCCTGATTCATTAAAGATCAACATCCGAAGGTAGATGTGATTGCTCGAGGGGAGTCTGTTGGTGATGAAGAAAAGTAGAAAAGAGAGTAGACAGATTGATAAAGACTGAAGGTGGCAAAGACTCGACACAGTAGACTCGTCAACATCTGAGGGGGAGTCTGTTGGTGCATACATCTGTCGACTTCGTCTTGTATCGAGTCTCGCATTATTCATGGCACGAAGTTCGAGAAATGAAGCAGAGAGCTAATTTCGCATGAATGGTTAATTCCGCATGAATAAGTTATTCAGTAATTCTGTGCGGAATTAGTCTATAATATCGCATGAGTCTTAATTTCGTATGTAAGTGATTCCGTGTGAAGCATGTTTCATGCGGAATTACCATGTCTATATATAGCTGTAATATCGTGTCATTTCACACGAAATTAGCTTGGTGTTTTCCGACGGCGAAGCTCTGTTGAAGTGTCTTCAGATCTGTAATTGCTTCAGAATCAATACAAAGACAGTTATTAGTGTAAATCTAGCTGAATTCAACTCATCATGTCTGTTTCCGCCTTTCATTTTGAGTAGAACGCCTCTGAACGACTCGTTTCGGGTCCAACAACGATCTTACTGTAATGACTAATGTGGTTTCCTTATGTCCTGTGTATAGAGATCTCATGAATATTTTATCAAGATTTAGTAGAGATTTAGTAGATCTTGCAGAGATTTGTAAGATCTAATATATTATGTGCAGGTTTAGGCTTGTGGGTTTTGGGTTTGGGCCCAGTGCCCACAAGCCCATCTCATGTGTAAGTGGCCCGTAATTCCTACGAGACCCGATATCGTAACCCAAACTCCATAGAATAAAATTTTTAAAATAAAAAGGCGTATAATAGTGGCGTTATTAGTATTTTGTACGGTATCATTCCGTTGTCATTTGATGTTCTGCAGATTCCACGCGAATCTTCATACGCGTACTGTAGAGTCGGATAAGCGTTCCTAGGTACTCCAAAGGCCTAATTAAGTTAATTTGTGTTGTAAACACTATTTATTATGGCGTTAATCACCTGTTAATCACGTAATTAAGAGCCGTAAATCACCAGTTGTCACATACTAAACTCGGGATCACCATTACGAATCATAACAAGTTAGACATAATCGAGAACAATCAACAAGAGTTGGGAACAAATGTAATTCACTAACCGATAAATGGTAGAGTCGTATTCTTAGGATGGGTAAACGATGATGCTTCTTGTCACACCCCGACCACGTGGGACAACCAAACGTGGCGGAAACGTCGGGGAGTGTTGTAAAAGAATTAATTGTTTCACAACCATGTCATACAAAGTTATATTTTATTTATCAACAAGAGTGTTACATTTTCTCAAAAACAGGAAATAAAGAGTTCATAACATAATTAAACTAGTTCTATCTTCATTTTAAGTCTCTAAGGCACAGGTCCGCCCTAGTGTCATGGTCATCACCTTAAGCGATAGCTCCTGAAAACACATGTGAAAATAGGTACGTCAGCATAAAAATGCCTGTGAGATACATAGGTTTTGTGAAGATAGAATTCATGACTCGAGTTTAAAGAAAACGTTTAATAACAGTCAGTCATGAACCTTGTAAATTGTTTTGTTTTGTAAATCATATGAAAAGCGATAAGATCAGATGATATGAATACGTAAAAGAGTAATACATGGTTAAATAAATAACCAAGTAAAATAAGTTGGGTAAAAGAAATTGTTTGTAAAGCAATGTCTTGTGGAAGATATGTTATTTGTAAAAAATGTTATTTGTCTAGATTGAAATGATTCAAATAACGCTACGATATGTAATGCCATACAAACACTTATATATAGGAAGTACCAGCGGCGTATCCACCATGCTTGTATCATATTACACGTCTCGTTACTTAAATCATTTAAACAAAACACCAATGTATAAAATCCATGTTTAAACCAATTGTCAAAAAGTCCTCGTATAAACCAAGTCAAATGTTAAGAAGTCCAAATGTAGTCAAGTAATGTGTAACAAATGTTATGTATTGTAAGTAAAGTATTATCACATAATACAAATGTAGAAATGTGCAAAACAAAGTATTTTGAATAAATCAAAAAGTTATGTTTTGCAAAGTAAATGCATGTAACATTGATACAAACATTTATGTGGTAAGTTAACGCATACATTCAAGCCTTGAGACAGTCGGATAACCCTAAGTCAAGGTTATCAAGAGAAATGTTTTCGGATTCAGTCATTCCTTACATCCAAACAAACCCGGGATGTCAGGAATGGGATTTGTCAAGTCCTATGGTACCACTACTTACTACCGAGCGGCGTAGCTAATGTTAATGAACGTATATAAGTCCCGTTTGTGCAAACCAAATGTCATAGTAAATGTAAAACATGTTATATGAAAACAATGTACTAAGTATGCTAAGTTAACATACAAAGCAGAAAAGTCATGTAAATCAATGTGCTAGCATGCTATGAGTCAACATACATAGCAGAAATGTAAAGTAAAGCAATGTACTAAGTATGCTCACAATGGACATACGTAGCATAGAATGTAATGAAATCATGTACTATAATGTACTAATGATCATAATAAGCATATGATATGAAAACATGGAAAGCATGAAAGTAACAAGTAGGCACATGTGTTTCTCCCCAAAACAGTTTGGAAAACAGTAAAAGAGGGGTCTATGTACTCACATATACACCTTGAAAGCATTTAAAAGATGGGGTTCAATGTACTCACTTGAGGTTGCATTGAACTCCTTGTATAACAACCAAACAATGCTAGAGATCACGGATATCAAACGGCACCTAATATAGGTAACTATGTTAATATACCGGACCTAAATCGGAGGATTGGATAGGATGAGGGTTCGTAAACCAAACGAGTATGGAGACTCATGTAATATGGTTTAACAAAGCCCACATACTAAAATGAAACTTAACCTAGGTGCTTACGACCCGTTTAGGTAGCTTAAGCTATGTTAACGCGTCGTTCACGTAAAACGCGTTTGGAACGCCTAACGTCGTGACCATAAGGTATAACCTCGGAAGGTTATTCCCTATACAACTATGGTCACCTAATGCTTTTGTTCGGATCCTAATGATTGACCAAATGGGTCGGGTTCGAAAGTATAAGTGATTGTTTAGATCGCTTACCTTACGACCCTATATAAGCACTATACTAAAAGTGACAAGCTAAGTATGTTAGAACATGCTTAACTAAGTTTAGAAAACAGGTTTGGTATCAAAACAAACGGTTTTGATACCTATGAGTAGTTTGGTTACAAAATACGCAAGAATACGCATTTTGGCCGAAACTACGACTCGTCACTGAGCCTAGATAACGTGGTAATCAGTAGGTGTAGTCACTATGGACTATAGCCATCGTGATCACGCTCACGTTATGAAGTTCAAACGAACTTAGTGTTGACCATAAACTGGTCAATGCAGAAAGTCAAACAAAGCTTGACTTTCATACTCGAAAAGCGAATAAAAGAACGAAAGAACACTTACGAAGGGTCCCCGAAAGCTAATCTTGATCCAGGAGCTCAGGTATGAAGCAATGGCATCAACTTAGAGCTCTTTGATCAGATTTGTGGGTTTTTGCAAGAAAGGGGGGGGGGTATTTATAGGATATGCAAGACCGTTAGGATCGTTTCTTGAATATCGTGCCTCGATCTCACCCGTACACTTGTCGCAATGTTGTGGTGGCTTATTTTGCCCCCACCATAGAGATTTGACAAGTGGCGTTGCCCTTTGGGTGATCGAAAGGGTGTTGCAAGTTGATTAAAAACATTGAATCTGGTATGGGAGGCTGACGCGGGCCGTGTAAAGGATCATACTGGGCTTACGCGGGCCGCCTGGATGTCCAGATCAGAAAACAAGTTTCAGAAATGACAGTTTAGGTCCCTGTTGTGGTTTGGGGCCACTTCCGACATGTTTAAGGCCTGTTAAGCCATATTTAAGGCCCTAAAATGATTCTTAAACATTGATGACATGAAACATGCTCAAAAATATGCCGGATGTTGGTTCGTTTGGCCGTACGATCGCGATGTTCGCTTAATTACGACAGAATGCGCATAAGCGCGAAAAATGATCCAAAGTGTGTGACGAATGGATTTTTTTTTCATGCCAAACACTAAGGCATAATAATATGATGCTTACATAAATTTTTGGATGTCCGGATGTATTCAGAACGTAAGTTATGCGTGAAAGTGCAAACTTATGCACTTTTTGACACTTTTAGTCCCTGAATGACCCAAAAGTTTATTTTAGCATACCTAACCCCTCAAAGCCTATTTCTAAGCTATATAAAGGATATTTATGGTATGTTTAACTTATGGACATGTTCCGGAATGTCTGTTTTAGTACGAATCGTCATACTTTCGCAGTTTGTCAAGTTTAGTCCCTATAAGCGAATTAACTTGTTTTTGCCATACCAAAGCCTTCAAAACTTAGTTCTAAGTTATGTAAAGGTTATTTAAGGTATGTTAAGTATATGTTGATGTTCCGGAGTATTTGTCGCATTAAGCTGAGTACGTTTACGCACCAGTTTGCGTATAATTCTCCAGAAAGCGATGTAGAGTTTAAAATTGAACAAAAGTCAAAACATGAAAAATGTAAAGCATAAACAAACAAACATTGGGATCAAATAACTTTGTTTTATTGATAACTGAACTGTTCACAATGATTTCAAGCACAAATGTTACACTTCTAGGGAAAGGTCTGATCGATGCTGATGATACTTCAATTGACTCCACTGTTGTCTCTATCTTTAGGGAGTAACTAGGGTTTGCAATCATTTAGAAGGAAGGTGTGTGCCCCTCTATATTCATTTATGTATACAAAAGGAGAACAAGGGCTTGGGACTCGATTTGGGCTTTGCTTCGGGCTCAAAGGTACTGGGGCCGAGAACGAGCTATGGAGTGTGTGGTCGTGATAAGCGTTGTGCGATCCGAAGGGTGTTGTGCGAGTGGAAATTATAAACCAGTTAACACTTGGCAACAATTCACATGATACATAATCATAAACCACTCATGACATTTCATTTAATTAGCATACCAATTAGTCACGTAATGTTCGTACATGCCGCATCAAACACAAAGGAAGGTTCTGAAATACAAGTTGTCACATCATGAATCTCGATGACCTCATGCCCGTGCAACATCTGTGACATATATAACCGTACAAAGTGTGTGGTCAAATGAAAAAAAATAACACATAAGGCCCAAATAAACAGATAATCACGTACGCACATAAACAAACAATGGTTTTCATACATGATAAAAATTCCATGTTTATTTAAAAATTTTGGCTTTGCAAATTTTGGACTTTAATCTCAAAATTCTTTGGTTGAAGTCTAGAGTTTTCCCAGAAAACATCTAGTTCGCTAACAACCGTTGGCTCTGATACCAACTTCTGTCACACCCCAAAAACGTCGCAGCGGAATATAAAACGTAGTGGTGACGGAAGTTGCTGCCCATTAATATCTTGCTGGACGATGCATCAAAATGTTGGACATTTCAACTTAAATAAAACGTATTTTAAAACATAAAGTCTTAAAGTTCGTCACAACCACACCATAGTTAAGTTGTTTTGATCCTTATGGATGTAATTACATTGGTCCCAAATAGTTTTAAAAATTTTTCCAAAACATTTTCAAACCAAACATGCATCAACAACCACAAGATACACCATAATTCCCGAAGCCGAACTCAAGTACCTGAAAAACACGTTAAAAATCAAGTGTCAACACAAAGGAGGGTGAGTTCACATATTCTTATTTAAATAATTTGATTCAAGGAAAAACATTCTAATTATGTGTTTATTATAAAAACATCCATATAATTTTTAAGAAAGTTAATTTATTTCCATGTAAAAAATTTAAGGGTCAGCCGTCGTAAGCATTTCCGTAGAACCTCCGACCATAAACATCTTCCCAAGTTTACATACTAAATTGATAGAATCAAATGTTCGGACTCGTAAGTTAGCAAAACATTAAGAACTATATATGAACAATGAATGAATAATCAAAGCTAGACTATAACATAATATCAATTCGTCGTTTGACTTGACACGAAGCGACCAGTCACGATGGGGTTGTCAACCCGATAGATCTACCAAAAATTCCTCGCGTGCAATACTTAAATGATTAAACGACATTACTTGCGCATGGCCCATATCGAGGCCATCTATAATGCATGCCTCATGAACAATATATATATATATATCCTACTAATACTAATAAATTAAACATATCATGTTGTACGAAATTCCCGAAGTCCCCACCGAAACATAAGCCAATAACCTGACACTTATCTCTTGAGATCAAGCGAATTCGTCCCAACTTTAGATTTAAGCAATTTTAAATCTACACGGTCGTTTTCTCTGAAACACCGTAATAATCCCTGTTTCTCCCCGAAACATATTTATTCACAAAAACCATTTCTTCCTGAAACATATATATATATATATATATATATATATATATATATATTTAACAAATTCGTATATTTATCATGAAAATATACATTTTTATATAACGAAAGGTATGTTTTATTCAAAAACATCTTTAAACCTTTTAAGGCGTGTTCTTCCCCCAAAACATATACAAAACAGTAAAAAGAGGGGGTTTAGTGACACTCACCTTTGGGTGTGTATTATAAATAGCGCAATCCCACAATTTAATTTCTACACGTCCTAATATACGTAGGAACGATTTATCAATCAATATATATCATAAAATTCCTAAGTTTCTCCGTATCTTAGAATTTTTCACATAACTATGAGATTTTCTCAAAAAGTCATTATTTTTTATTATGTTGGCACATTAATATATATATGAGTTCATATATATATATACACACACACATATATATATATATATATATATATACACATATATATATATATATATATATATATATATATATATATATATATATATATATATATATATTTATATATATATATTATATATATATATATATATATATATATATTTAAGATTTTGCGATTTAAACGATTTTATTGGTGACCATTATCATGTAAATCCGTTAACACTCCCGTTTATACGTAATATATCTACGATTTGCGCGTCGTAATATATATACATAAACGTACACATATACTAAATATCATAGCACACGAAATCTCATTAACTTATTCATTTTATCATTTTTAAAGCACGAATACATGAAATAACTTATCAAGTTAACATATGTATCAATTTTCATGCTCGACAAACAAGTTACACATTTAACGCGATTTTACCGATTCTACCGCTTTAAGCGCACAAGTGTACATGCATAATTAAAATTCCCGCTATCATGTCAACACTTAATATATTATCATATACACATATCTAAATCACATAACACATTTTAACATAAGGTTCACCCATAAATAACCCATGCTAGTGCACATTGTAAAACGTGTATTTTAGTGATTCGGTAACGTTTTCGGGCGTCGGAAGTCACATACGACTACCCAAACACCAAGTAAACTTAATATAAGTTAAAATACTTATTTTTTTACTAAAAGTTAAATAACCCATGCTAGTGCACATTGGCTTTTCGAAGGTTTTATACGAGATAATCAGCCCCCATCATCCTTCATAGCGTCATAATTGATCTCCCAATTTCCAAGCAGCCTTCGAACATTTGCACAAGGTTTGAATTTTACTCCCATTAATTTGTATCGAACTGTCTTTAGAATGATGCTGCAAATTAAATCCGGAGGACGCGTTTGGTTTTTAAAAAGTCTAGCATTTCGCTCTTGCCAAATAATGTAAGCAGTCGCACCTACAAGCACACGAGCAACATATTTGGCAGCCGTCTTAGACTGACTTCTCACCATCAACCAGTTCACAATCGATGACCATTTAGGCTGAACATTATCCATATCGACGTGACCTCGGACCAAGCTCCACACCTGCGAAGAGAACTGACATTCAAAGAAAAGATGATCATGGGAGTCGACATCCGCATAGCATAAGAGACAGCACATCATATTCATGTTCTTTCTCCTAGCTAAGTCCCACTTTAAAATTTTATCTTGTGTCAAAAGTTTCCGTCGCATAATTAGCCACACCAAGAAAGCGTGCCTAGGAATACATTGAAGAAACCAAACAACTTTTACCCAATCCACTTCCTGCTCTCTTAGCCGAATCGTGTTCCAAACCGTAAAGGATGAATGATCAAGCATATTATCGCCATCCTTCCACACCAATCGATCCAGCTTGTTTTGCTCCGGACAAAGACGATCCAGTTGATTAAGAACCGGAAAAAAATCCCTCCAAGCAGCCGGCCATGCCCAAGAATCATGTCTATAAACATCCGAAACCATAGCATCCAACCGAAATCCCGCATTCGTAATGACCCGAGGCGATAATAAGGTTGAAAGAGGACCTAGATGACACCAAGAATCATACCAGGCAGAAATGGTATTACCAGCGCCCAAAGAATGCCAGATATGCTCCTTAACCAGCGGCCGTAATTGAAGGATTTTCCTCCAAGTCCAACTGCAATTAGTAACTTCCTTGCACACCCAGAAACTCCGACCTTTAAGCCGATATGAGTTGATCCACTGCACCCAAAGAGACTCTCTCTTTTTCAGAATACTCCAAATATGAGAAACCATAAGGGCCTTATTAACATCTCCGACCCGACGAATACCGAGGCCACCTTCATATTTAGGCACACAAATAGCTCTCCACGAAACTTTCGCTTTCCCTCTATGAAAAGAACCCTCCTGAGACCATAAAAAATTCCACAATTTAGCCTCTATATCATTTAAAATCCGAACCGGTAAGATAAAGGCCGAGGCCCAGTAAACGTGCATAGACGACAAGACCGATATGATTAATTGTAATCTGCCCGCAAATGATAAAAGTTTGTTTTTCCAGTTCATAATCCTTACATCCCAGCGTTCAAGAAGATCATACAATCTTTAACCCGAAGCCTCGAAGAAATAAGAGGCACCCCTAAGTATTTTACCGGTAAAAGACCCTCTTCAAACGGCAGGATATCTAAAATAGCAGCTTTAACATGATTCGAGACATTACAAAAGAAAGCGGTACTTTTCTGAATGCTAGGGACCAACCTGGACATGTTGGTGAATCGAGTAAGCGACTCCATGATACATTGAACTGACTGAACATCGCCTCGAGCAAATAAAAACAAGTCATCAGCAAAACAGAGATTAATGATATGTTGCTATTCACACCTGTTATGAAATCTAAACGAAGAATCCAACTGAGTAGCTTGGTGCAGAATGCATGTCAATATTTCCATAACAAGCGTGAATAAATAAGGGGATAAAGGGTCGCCCTGTCTTAAGCCACGTTTCCCTTTGAAATACCCATGAACATTCCCATTAACACAAACCGAATAGGTAGGAGTGGAAACACATGTCATTATCCACTCTACCATTTTCGAATGAAAACCGAAACCCATGAGAACACGCATGAGAAAATTCCGGTCAACTGTGTCATACGTTTTCTGGATATCAACTTTGAACGCACATCTCGGAGGACCATTATTCCTGTGATAATTATGCATCAATTCTTGCGTAAGCAAGATGTTGTCAGAAATTTTCCTTCCTGGAACGAATGCGGACTGGTTAATGCTAACAATCTGATTCAGGTAATACTTTATACGATCCGCAATAATTTTACTAATGCACTTGTAAATAACATTACAACATGCAATAGGACGGTAATCCGTGACAGATGACGGAGTAGGCTTTTTCGGAATAAGAACAATTAACGTGCTATTGAGCTCCTTAAGAAGTTTACCAGAACTGAAGAAATCCATGATTGCACTCGCCACATCCTGGCCAATAATCGGCCACGCATGTTTGTAAAACGCAGCTGTGTATCCATCAGGGCCCGGAGCTTTGTCATTGCCAATGGAAAACATAGCCAACTTGACCTCATCGCTGGTAACCGGGCGGACCATATGATTAGCATCTTCATTACGCAACCGTTTAACAAAAAGATCATGAGTAGGATGTAAATTAATGTCATCTTCTATGCCAAGAAAATTCTCGTAATGATGGACTAGAGCCTTAGACACGTCATCTCCCTGGAATAAAACTCCATGAGAGTTCGAAATAATCTCAATTCTAGTCACGTGATTCCTGCTTTTCAGCGAAGCATGAAAAAACTTTGTGTTTGCGTCACTGGCCCGCAACCAATCCACCTTCGATTTTTGCTTTAGAAACCGTTCCTCATCTAAACAAGCATCCTGGTTATCGGCTAAAAGCTTAGCCTCTTGAGAGCGAAGACCCGCATTCATCGGGTTTATATCAATGTCAAGCTGGATCGCATCTAATTCCTGGCGAATATTCTCAACTTTCTTGTGCAAATTCCCTTGTTGAAACAATAAATCCTGAAGAGGAGACTTTAACAACCTGAGTTTTTTCACTACTCGGAACTGAAGGACCCCATCAATTTGAGTATCCCAAACACGCTTTACAATCTCCATAAAGCCCGGCTTAAAAACCAAAAAGTTGGCAAATTTAAACGATCTAGGCTTCGATTTTTCGGGGGTGGGAATATTAAGAATACATGGGCAGTGATCAGAAAGCCTATACGGATGAAACAAAGCAACCGAGTTTGGAAATTCAGAAACAAAAGAAATATTGCCCATGATTCTATCAATTTTCTTTAGCACACCAATACCTTCTTTAGGCTTTTGATTCCACGTAAAGTGACATCCGGACCGATTAATATCGAACACCTCAATATCTGAAACACATTCTTGAAACTCTCTCATGCCAATCGAGATAGAGGAAGTACCCATAGAGTGATCTTCTAAGCTGAGAGCCGAATTAAAATCACCCATTATTACCCAAGGCTTATCACTTACAAGAGCTTTATGTAAAGATACTTGATACCACAAATCTCTTCGATTGATATAGTAATTCGCTGCATAGACAACCGAACAAAATAAAACCTTATTATCCAGCTTAAAAAAATCTGAAGATGCATAACTTGAGACGCTTGGGCCAACACAATAACATCAAGGACATCCGAGTTCCACCCAGCAATGATTCTCGTACCTTTATCACAACAGCTACCATTTGAAATCCAAGACCAACGACGAAAAACCGAATTACAAACCTTCGCAAGATTACCAACATCAACATGAGACTCTAAAATAGCACAAAAAGAAAGATTACTATCCTTTAGAATTTTGCGAACCTCCTTTTGTTTAAGAGGGCGGTTCAACCCCCTTATATTCCATGCTACGAGACTAACCATTGGAAACCCCGGTTGAAGGAGTGCTTGCTTCTTTAGAAGATTTAAGAGTCCCTCCCGTGAGAAACTCATCCATTTCATTGTAACCTTCAACCACCTCTTCATCATCAGAGTCCTCTTGACCACCACTATCCCCATTACTGCTTTGGCCTTTCTCCCTATGAACCTCATTCAAAACCTCAAAAGGGTTTCTCGAGTGGAAATTAGATGACGTCGGCTTCACTCTAGACTCATCCTTATGTTTCGTAATAACTGGTCTATACTCAAACTTAGGTTTCTGTTTGCCCACCTGAACACCTCCTTTCCTTGCAATTTTCTTGCTTTGGACTCCCATATAACCGTCCTCATCAACTCTAGGAATTTCTTTCCCTTTACGGCTTCCTTGGTTACCTAGCATACGATCGTGTTTGACATTCTCAACTTGTTTCCTCGGCATCTTTGGACACGTATCATTTGCATGCTCAAAAACATAAGACGACGAACATCTAAGTGGGCTCCATTCATACTCTACATACATGGTTTCCTTGACAAAACCATCACCTTCCACCTCAGGAATCGCCAATGTTATCTCCTCTTTAAAATCCTTATCCGCGGATATCTCAATTAGGGCTCTTGCATAGCTACTTCGCCCCCACGAATCCATGCACATTGACGACGTGTAAGTATCCAGAAGTTTAGGTTCCCCAATGGCCGTAGCAATCATACTAAGACCATCCTCCGTATAAGCCGCAATCGGGACTTCATGAATTTTAACCCAGACTTGAACCTTCGTAACCTCCTGCTTCTCAAGCTTAATAGTAGGCGACCATTCATGAAGAAACAACGGTTGAGAACGTATAATCCAGGGACCTAAAGATAGAGCATCACGCATACCTTTCTGATCCGAAAACTTAAAAAAGAAAAATCCGCTAGCATTCATCATGGACTTCTGTAATCCGAATCTTTTCCAGTTATTCCTGACGTAATATTCGACCACAGGATATGCTACTCGGTCACCCAAAAAATACCCATATAATGTATTCGACAAATTCTCTTGAACCACACGAACAGACTCCTTAGGGAGCACAACATCACAACCTTCATGTTGCGTTATACTAGCAAGAGAATGGAAATTAACCTTCTTTTCCTGCTTTAGAACTGAATCTGCATACGAAAGCGGCTTCTTCAAACTGGTACCACCCAAATTCAGCTCTGTATGTTTGTGACTATTCTTCTGCATACTCCCACCATCATGTGTAAGTTTGTTCAAGTTTTCCATGTCCGGTGAAGATTCCTTGGCAGCTTCGCCACAGGAACCGGAACAGAAATCTTTTCGAGCTCATCAATTACATTGATCGGTCTTGATTCAGCATTCACCTTAAAAATTCCCCTACATGCATGTTTCTGATTGCCATCATTCAAACCATGAGTACCGCCGCCCTTAGAAAACAAAGGTGGCTTTCCACGACCAGGCTGAAGATCAGATTTCTTACGAACATCCATCATGGAAAAACTCCTCTCTCAAACCAACGTAACACACAAGACCATGCACTAATCCAAGCAAACGAAGAACCAGAAACCGAAACTAAAATAAAACCATAATCCTGAAACCCTAGAGCCGAAAATCAATCCATAACAGATTAACCCAGAGAATTAATCTAGCTAAATTAATCTCAGTTAACTGCGATCAATATCAACCGGATTAATATGTCAGGATCTCAAAACAGCAACTATGGTGGCGATTGAAAAAAACGAAAATAAAACCCTGATTTCAGATTGATTACTATTGCTAACGAGTTCGTTATAGAGATTTGATCAACAAACCTCTAATCACAGACTGTTATCCAAATGAATCGCAAAGAAAATTAGGGTTTCATGATGAACAAGAAATCGCCCAGGAGAGAGAGCTTAGGGTTTTTAACCCACATGCATGTATACATATACATATATACACAACATATATACATACATACATAAACTTCCAAAGTTTCACTTTTTCACATGTTCATCTCAAATCATAAAACCTTTTTAGAACATTCCTTTGATCACACATGCATTTCACTTTACAAGAATCATGTTAAACAAGAATCTATCAAAAGTCAAAACCCAATCTCATATACATATACATATATATATATATATATATATATATATATATATATATATATATATATATATATATATATATATATATATATATATATATATATATTCATCCATTTCATTTTTATTTAAAACCCATTTGTTTTTAGTTTCAAGTTAGTGTTTAAATCCAAGAACAAGAGAAACCTCCATAACCATCACTATCACCATGAATCAAGAACAAGATTTTTAAAGTGAGTTTATACCTTCAAGATTTTTAGTGGGTTTTGATAAAGTTTTGATGATATGGAGCTTGCACCTTCTTGAAATCACCTTTAAAGCCCTCTTGGATCTTCAAATAAGCTTGAAACAAACTTGAAATGATCTTGATTCTCCAGGAACAAGTTTGGAAATTCAAAAATGGTGAGAGAAGAGGGGTGTTCGACCGAGATTGTTAGAGAGAGAGAGATTGATTTGGTTTGTAATTTGTTTTATTAGAATTGTAAAGATATGGAAGAGTTGCAAAAAGGCAAATCATTATTTGCATTCTCCAAGATCAACAAGTGTCAAGAGAGAGAATAGGGAACATCCCTAATGCCGCCACCTTGATCTCTCACACACATACCATCATATACATACACCATATATATACATATATAGATCAAAAATGGTATTTTACTGGATACCAGGTATTTTATCTAGCGTTTTAATCCCGTCTTATGACGTTTTAAATTATTTTTATCACTCTATAAAAATAAACTCACCAAAATATTACTGAAATAATTATCAGTTGCCTTGACTGGCTGCGTTGGCAGTATTTTGTCAGATATGCGCAGTATCGCGCGGCACGCGCTTAAACTCGAAAAATAGAGTTTCTTAGCGTTTTTGTAGGATCGTTTTCGGACCCGAACGAGTCTATCAGAAGAGTTTATCTCAGTTTGAACGACGGAAACAGACAAACTGAGCTCAATTCAGCAATGTATACACTTTAAACTATCGATTCTATTGATAAAAATGACTTTTACAGCGAGTCGACACTTCGGCAGCACTTCGTGGCAAAACCGGAAGAATTACTACTGATTTCGCTCCAACTGACCCTATATATAGACATTCTGATTCCGCTTGAACATGTCTCAAGCGAAATCACCACTATCGATTCAAGCGAAATCAGACATGTTCATCTCGAGCGGAATTAGAACCTTGTGATTTCGCTTGAAACTGACTCAATGTCATTTCAAGCGGAATCTCCACTAATTCACTATCTCGTATTTCGTGCCCTGTTCTAACTTGTTCTATACAAGACTCGATACAAGACGAAGTCGACAGACGCATGCACCAACAAACTCCCCCTCGAATGTTGACGAGTCTTTAGTGTCGAGTCTTCGCATCTTCAGTCTTTATCAGTCTTTGGGCATCTCATTGAAGTATCTGACGCTGTAAGCATCCTCAATCTCTATCTTCTCTTCTCTATCATCATCAACAAACTCCTCCTCTTGGATGTTGATTACTTAAACTTGTCAGCAGCAACAATTTCAGGATCAGAATCTGACTCTATCCTCTCTTGATCAGATCTCCTGATTCCTTAAATTCATCATCAGCTTGCGTGGATCACAGGTTTCCAGAAACATAACCTAGCTCTTACAGACTCCCCCTTTCAATCAGCTGGGATCGTTGTCTGGCTTATGCTCTTGCTTAGAATTTAACCTGTCAAACCTGCATGATCTCTACCACAAACATAAGTTTTATGATAAAATATTTGTACTCTAAGACACCACTTGCAGATTACTATCTGATGAACCACTTGAATGAATATCATTTTCAAAACTTTTGATGACCACTTGTAAGATAGATTTTAAACATACTGTCATCATGTTTAGCACTTGGAATTTTGAAAATCAGCTCTTCAACACCAGTTGTCGAAAATCTTTTTGGATTTTTCAAAATTTATGCTAAAACACACTAAAATCTTTTGGATTTTTGAATAATATGAAATGCAGTAAAGAAATATTTTCATACAATATTTTTGTGAGTTTGTGTAAGACGATCATATCAGTTTCTGAGACAAATCACCAACACCATTAAGCTTGATTTCATATTAAGTTTTAAACAATTCACTTAGATTGTCAGTATACTGGTCCACTTAAATTTTCACACAAATTTCAACTATTCCGAAATAGGAATTAGTGTCTTAAGCACTTAAACTTATTTGCGTGTCCCACTACTTGAATATACTCCCGTATCCAGATTCCAATATTCAGTCTAACAGGTGAGTATACCACAGATGATATATGTAAAGGGGTTAGATGCGAAACCGTGAGAGCTCAGGTCAGAACTTCCGTTCAGCAGAGAGATGACGGCTTGACTTTTGGTGTGTCCCCTTTAGAGGATCTTTTCTTCAACAGCAATGATTAGGCATTTTTAAATGTTTCATCATTTTTATGCTGAGGGTGGAGCTATATTTCAAGCATTTGCATAAAGTATTATACGGGGACTAGGTCAGAATTTCCATTCAGCAGAAGTCCCGGGATAATACCCCAGATATCACTGAGTATAAAGACCTAGTATCTTAGAAAGAGGGACCTTTCAAACAAGATTTCGGGGATTACCCATATATCCATGAAATGTTACCCACAAATTAAGCAAGTTTGAAATTTAGGTTTATATCTCGTCACAATCTACTAAATGTGCAAAAACCTACTGGCACATCCGTAGTGACATTGTTTATCACATTTTTGAATTTACATTTTGTAACACCCCGTGTTACCGAATGTCAAAGTCAAAGTCAAGTTTAACTTCTTTGACTGTAATTAGTCTATTTTATGTTCTATTATTTGTATTATGTGGAGTAAGTGTTATTAATCAAAAGTAATCGAAGTAATCGAATGTTTAATCGACGCGAAACGCTTTACGACTGTGAATAGTAGGAAGTAACAATGCGATAAAGTTAATCAAACAATAATCAAGCTAATCGAATCAGCAATCGAACTCAAAACTCGAACTATGTGAATTTGGTGTTATATTACGTGTGTGTGTGCCTTACGTGTTACCTGTGCGTGTTTACTTTATGCTATGTGTAGTGATCAATCGAATCGAAACTCAAAACTCAATCGAACTCAATCGAAGTCGAATTATGATGAATGGTAACGAAAGGATAGTGTGAAAGATAGATGCTTGTATGTAGATATAGTGGTTAGGACTAAAAGTAATTTGAATAGGAAACTCTATCGTATTCGTATCGTCTTCAATCGAAATCGAAATATCAGAAATCGTCGCACCGAACGCTCAAAGCAGGCTGTGGATCGATCAGGCTCCTAGCCGATCGAATAGCCCAACCACATAAGAGTCTGCTTTTCAAGCCCTCAAGCATATGCTTTGCAATGCTCCCATTCTCACGTTGCCCGGCGGAAACAACGATTTCATTGTCTATTGTGATGCTTCCAACCTTGGTCTTGGCTGTGTTCTCATGCAACGGGATAAGGTTATAGTTTACGCATCTCGTCAGCTCAAAATCCACGAGAAGAACTATACAACCCATGATCTTGAGCTAGGCGCGGTTGTTTTTGCATTGAAGATTTGGCGACACTACCTGTATGGTACCAAGTGTACGATCTTCACCGATCACAGGAGTTTAGAACACATCTTCAACCAGAAAGAACTTAACATGCGTCAACGCCGATGGGTAGAACTTCTTAATGATTACGACTGTGAGATTCGTTATTACCCAGGCAAAGCGAATGTTGTTGCCGACGCACTCAGCAGACGGAGTTATTTGCTCAGTATTCGCAATACCCAAGCCCAGCATGATCTCGAAACCCTCATCCGCGAAGCCCAGCATGCTTGCTTTAACGAACGCACTTTGAAGAAGGAGAGGATCTATCACGATGGAGCTCAGCAGGTAAGCAAAGCAAATGGGATTTTCTATTATCTGGACCGAATTTAGATCCCTAAGCGGACCGACTTGCGAAAGATCATAATGGACGAAGCCCACAAATCCCGATATTCTATTCATCCCGGTGCCGATAAAATGTACCAGGATCTTCGCTATAAGTACTGGTGGTCGGGCATGAAACGGGATATCGCTCTTTATCTTGGAAGTTGCCTGACTTGTGCGAGAGTTAAGGCTGAACAACAACGACCTTCTGGCTTACTCGAACAACCTTCAATCCCCATATGGAAGTGGGAGAGTATAGCTATGGATTTCATAACCAAACTTCCACCCACGCCATCAGGTCACGACAACATTTGGGTTATAGTTGATCGTCTGACCAAATCCGCCCACTTTTTGCCAATACGGGAAGAGTACAAGATAGAACGACTAGCCCGAATCTACACCGACGAGATCATTTGTAATCATGGTACGCCTCGTGACATCATTTCAGATCGTGATGCTCGGTTTACTTCGCGACTGTGGGAAACGTTTCAAGCAGCTCTTGGTACGACGCTTAACCTGAGTACCGCATTCCATCCTCAAACCGACGGACAGACTGAAAGAACGATCTGTACTCTTGAAGACATGCTCCGTGCGTGTGTTATAGACTTCGGTGGTAGTTGGAACAAATACCTACCGTTGGTCGAATTCTCGTACAACAACAGCTATCATGCCAGCATACAAATGGCACCATTCGAGGCCTTATACGGAAGAAGATGTCGATCGCCGATTGTGTGGCACGAGATCGGTCATTCGCAACTAACTGGTCCCGAGCTACTACAAGAGACGACTGACAAAATCCTCCAGATTCGAGACAACTTGTCGAAGGCCAGGGAAAGACAGAAAAGTCACGCCGATAGAAGACGCAAGCCCCTTGAATTTGACGTTGGCGACTACATACTCCTAAAGGTAGCACCTTGGAAGGGTGTGGTCAGATTCGGCAAGAAAGGGAAACTAACGCCTCGATATGTTGGACCTTTTAAGATTCTGGAAAGGATCGTCAAAGTCGCCTACACACTCGAACTACCGGAGGAACTTAGTAACGTCCACCCGACTTTCCATGTGTCAAACCTCCGAAAATGCCTAGCTAATCATGATCTGATTGTACCTCTCGACGACCTTCAAGTCATCGAAACGCTGCATTTCATGGAAAAGCCTGTCGAAATCAAGGATCGCCAAACCAAGCAACTCAGACGCTTGCGCATCCCTATCGTGAAAGTCCGATGGGAAGGCAAAGGAGGCGCGTAGTTCACTTGGGCACTCGAAAGCGACATGAAGGCTAAGTACCCGAAGTTATTTAAATGAAGATCTGAAGCAAGAAATTGGTAAGATCATTCACGGTGCTGTGCAGCTTTCAGCCTAATTTCGGGACGAAATTCCCTAAACAAGGGGAGGCTGTAACACCCCGTGTTACCGAATGTTAAAGTTAAAGTCAAAGCCAAGTTTGACTTCTTTGACTGTAATTAGAATATTTTATGTTCTATTATTTGTATTATGTGGAGTAAGTGTTATTAATCAAAAGTAATCGAATGTTTAATCGACACGAAACGTTTTACGACTGTGATAGTAGGAAGTAACAATGCGATAAAGTCAATCAATCAATAATCAAGCTAATCAAATAATCAATCGAACTCGGAACTCGAACTATGCGAATTTGGTGTTATATTACGTGTGTGTGCCTTACGTGTTACCTGTGCGTGTTTACTTTATGCTATGTGTGGTGATCAATCAAATCGAAACTCGAAACTCAATCGAACTCAATCCAAATTGAATTATGATGAATGGTAACGAAAGGATAGTGTGAAATATTGATGCTTGTATGTAGATATAGTGGTTAGGACTAAGTAATTTGAATAGGAAACTCTATCGTATTCGTATCGTCTTCAACGAAATCGAAATATCAGAAATCGTCGCACCGAACGCTCAAAGTAGGCTGTGGATCGATCAGGCTTCTAGCCGATCGAACAGCCCAGCCGATCGGACGGACTGTCCGATCGAGCAGGCTGTCCGATCGGGATGCCTGGCCGATCGGCCAGCTCTTTCCCCTTTTGGAAGCCTATAAATAGGACTGTCATTGTCATTCTTTCCACTTTTGGAAACCCACTAACCGACCAGCTCGTGTTCTTCACTATTTCTCAGATTTCTCTCAATCCTGGTAAGATTTCATCCTAAATCTTGTACGTTTTTTATCTATGCACACTCCTACACCTTTCTATCTTTCAAATCTTGGTTTTTAAACGTGAAATCATTAAGATCTAAGCGTTCTAGGATGATGTCATTATGGTGTTCTTCAAGAACTTCATGTTTTGGCCTCAATCCACCAAGAATCACTTGGATCTAGCCGATTTCCACATAAACGAACCAAGATCTATCACAGATCTGAACATTTACATGGTGTGAAGGATTGAAAGAAGGATTTCCAACTTTCTTTCAACTCTTTTACACTCAATGCCTTCAAACCGGTAGAAACGGAGCTTGAGCCAACTCACTAAACATTCTAATGGTTGTGTGGTTCAAGATTCAGATTCTATCTACGAGGTTCACCGATTTCGGGTTAAACGTTAAACTACCGTTCCGAACCGTTCACCGGCCGAACTTGGGTGATTCATGTCCGAGCAGGGGAAACAAGTAAGAACGATGGTGCCATGGTTTAGCTCGTTGTCAAAATACCTCGATATAACGTCAAACAATCAGAACAGCCAAGTGTTAGACGAACAGGCCGACCAGATCAGAATGCTGACTGATCGAACAGTCTGTTCGAACGAACAGCCCAACCGATTGGACATGTCAACCGATCGACCAGGCCAGCCGATCGGCTAGCACATCGTCCCACACTTTAACAGCTTCATGAAGTCTAGTATTGAATGAAGTGTTGTTCGATCGAACTACGGGTTGGGTTGAATTACTCTTCGGATCATGAGATACTATGCTTCAACACTTAATCGATTTTCAACTCGTTCGATGTATTGGAATGCCACCCGATCGAACATGTTGTTCGATCAGGTGACATCCTGCTGAGGACTTACTACTGAAGTGTCTAACCGATCGGTTAAGCCGGCCGATCGAACAGGTTGTTCGATCGATCGACCTGAAAGGTAAGAAGACTTCAATGTTCTCAAATACTACAACGAAAACCCCAAAAGGACAAGCCATCATACACAAACACATCCTACTCAAAGGAAGAAACAATCCACTCGAACAGTCCAACCGATCGAGCCTACCGGCCGATCGAACAGGCTGTCCGAACAGACTGTCTAACCGAACGAACAACCCGTTCGATCGAACCTGCAGTTCGGTCGACCAGGCTGTTCGACCCATCATCACTCGTTTCCATTTTTACGCGTTACTCATCGTCATGCTATCGAACTATTCAGGCTAACCCTACTCTCAAGCGCTCCCTTCAATCCATCAATCAATCGTTGTGAGTATACTCGAACCCTTTTTGCTTTAGCACTTTTGGGTGTTACATACGTTACTTATCAAAAATCACAATCGAACACACTACTCAATTATTTAAACGCTAACCGTTCTGCATGTATTACGTGACTAAATGAATGCTTGTTGTTATGTTTACACGTGGAATGTTGTCTACCTGCCTTAACGACGTAGTACTATAGTTTGGACTCAGCACCCGTTCACAAGAGGGTTGTTAAGGACAATTACTTGCATGGATTACGGTGGTAATCATGTATTGCGAACTGTCTCGGACAGTCAACCCGCAGTCATTGGTATCGATAGATCCATGTCGAAAATTAACATGTTTCGTTTTCCTCTGTGTACGTGTTGGTTATGCGTAAACTATTTCGAACTCTATATGCTATTATCAAACTTGTATGCTCACCTTTATATTTTATGTATTGACATTATTTTAACGTATGTGGCAGGCAATTAGGATGCTTATCTGCTAGGAAGGCGAGCTTAGAATAAGCGTCTAGAGCATAGTTGTCTGTAGATCTTGCAGATCGAGTCTTTAGAGGCAATTGAACAATCTTTTTATATTTATATTTAAATCTAAGTTGTCGGAATAGAATATTTGACTAGTTGTTATCTATAATAATTTGTTTTACTATTTGGGATACGGTATGGGACGTATTAATTAAACTAAATAGTAATGATAGTTGTTGTGGAAACTTCTGGAAAATCTGTTTCGCTCAGTGCCATGCCCCGATGATTCCACCATCGGTTGAGGTGTGACAGATTGGTATAAGAGCTATAACTATAGGGAATTAGGCTAGACACGACCTAGTCCGGTTCGCTGTCTTAGAGACCTAGACTATAGTTAGGAACCAACAGACCAAGCTTATGAGCTATACTCAGCTATTTCTCGCTATCACTGCACTCGAATTTTCAAATAGAATCAAGTGATTTAGTCAGGATTAGGTGTGAAAACCGCAAACTCTCGACTAAATTGCTTGGTCAATGCTGATTTTATCAATTCATCAATGATTTCTTCATTAATTTTTCAAAAACCAAAGAGGAGAATTATACCAAATCAGGAGTGAAATCCATATTTGATGAATAATCTCCTCAATTTTACTAAAACAAGGAAGAAGTTGCTAAGCTAGGGGTGAAACCCTAACCTTTACAACTTGTTCCGGATTTTATTTTTCTCACCAAAGCCTCGACGGACTCCAACGACCTGAACTCACAAGTATGACCTAGGGAATGCGTGTTGAATGCCCAAGAATCGAGGCAGCAACGCGAACCCGAAATTCGAAAAGTGACGACAAGTCCACTGCGAATAGTCGAATCGCTTTGGGTAGTCGATGTCTAGTAGCCGCAGACAGTCTATTCCTCGATTTTATGTGTTTCGATTTTGAGCTCGCAACTGCTAACTCTGATAACTCGTTGATTTTATGTGTTTTAAGTGTACTTGTCTGTTTACGTGTTTTAATTTCGAAAATTTTTCGATTTTTGCTATCACTTCGATCGGCACACACGACTCGTATTGCTATTCTATCTCAAGACACTAACAAGTCGCTGCAATTTTAGACAGTATTATGCTACGATTATACTATACTACTCGACACGCTATACGACTATACGATACTACTCGATATACTGTACGAACGACACGCGAGCTTTAAATGATAGTTTTGTGTATTCTGACTACCTCTGTGATTAAATGCCTATATGCTTATGTGCTTCTTTAATTCTGTGCCCTACGTGCTTATGTGCTTCTGTGACTACGTGATTTTGTGCCTATGTGTTTATGTGATTCATGCCTTATCGTGTTCCTGAGCTTTAGTAAGTAGTAGACGTATGAGGTGAGATTCGATTTGTTGTGTCTGAGACCCACGACAATGTCTGTTGCAGACCATGTCGTCATCTGGACATGGAACCCCTCTTACTCGCCAAGAAAAGAGAGACAAGCGTCTCGCTGCTATCATCGCCAAGCAAGTGGCAAAAGCTGTAAGCGAGGTGTACGAAAACGTCAGCAAATCGTCTGAGGAGTCGCGAACCGATGCTCCTAAAGATGCTAACAAGACCGTTTTCAGCTTCAAACAGTTTAAGGCATGCAGACCAAAAGAGTTTACCGAAGAAGATGGCCCTACCGCCATGTTTCAATGGTTTGATTCGGTTGAAGTCACTCTGCGCCAAAGCGGCTGTCCTGAAAATCTCCGTACCCTAAATGCAACCGGCATTTTCCAGTCCCGAGCTCTAGACTGGTGGACGGCTGAACAAAACAAACGCGGGAATGATGCAGCTTATGAGCTGACTTGGGAAGAGCTGAAGGCCATCATCATTGACGAATTCTGCCCTCCCCATGAACACCAAAAGCTGGAGGACGAGTTTTGGAACATCAAGCAGAAGGACGGAGACAACGATGCTCTAACTGCTCGCTTCAAGCAGCTTAGCATTATCTGTCCCGATCAAGTCAAGACGCCAGACATGGCCATCAAGAAGTATATTCGAGCTCTACCTAATTGTGTTGCCGACTTTGTTCACGCCGCCAAGACATCATCAATTGAGGAGACCTACTTGCTTGTCGCCGAGATCAATGACAAGCGGGTAAAGTCTGGTTTCTGGGATAAGCCATCCAAGTCTCTGCATCAAGCCATTACTGCACCGACCGCCGACTCCACTGCTCAACCCTCCAAGTCATCACGCCGAAAGAAGAAGCACAACAACAGCAACTCCAGCAACAAGAATTGTGCTGTCACAACAACTGCTGCCCCTCTGCAAGCCGTACCGGCTCAGCAGCAGTCTCATCACCGACCAGCTCCAGTGACCAACGCACCGACAGCAAAGCATGCTTACACAGGTCCCCACCCGCTTTGCTCGACATGCTCATATCATCATCCGATGGGAATTGCCTGTCGTTTCTGCGCTCACTGCAATCTCTACGGTCATTCCACTGCGAACTGTCGCTATGGTCCCCGTAACACCGCAGCTCCTGCTGCCGCTCATCAAGCTCTACTCCCAGCCCCTCAAGGCCAACCCGCAGCTCAAGCACCCGCGGTCAATGCTAGAGTCTGCTTTGCATGTGGTGATCCTAACCATTTTGCAAACATGTGCCCGAACAGGGTGGTGAAACAAGAGCCCCAAGAGCAGCAGCAGCCTCAGCAGCAGCAGTAAGCAGCCCGTGCCAGAACCTTCAGTATCAATGCCCGTCAAGCCCAGGCTGACAACAACGTGGTTAATGGTACGTTCCTTGTGAATGGTATTTATGCATCGTGTTTGTTTGATACTAGAGCCGATAACTGCTTTGTGTCGTTTGAATTCGAGAAGCTCCTTAGTCGTAAGCGATCTTATCTCCCCTCGTCTTCGAAGTCGAAGTCGCTACTGGAAGAACTGTCGCCGTTAATTCTGTTCCCCGTGATTGTACCCTCGAGCTCAACAATCATATCTTCCCTATCGACCTTATTCCGATGCAGCTCGGAAGCTTTGATATCATAGTAGGCATGGACTTTCTTCGCGAGAACCATGCTGAAGTTGTGTGCTTTGATAAAATGATTCGATTCTCGCTCGCGAATGGTGATCTATTATGTGTGTACGGCGAAATAGCTTCGAAAGGTCTCAAACTCATGTCATGCATCCAAGCTAGCAAGTATCTCCGCAAGGAATACAGAGCTTTCTTGGCCAACATTGTAGTAGCGGAGAAGGAAAAGAAAAAGAAGGCCGAAGTCAAAGACGTACCAGTGGTTCGTGAATTTCCTCAGGTGTTCCCTGATGATCTTCCTGGACTACCGCTGAGTCGTGATATCGACTTCCGTATCGACCTCATTCCCGGAGCTAATCCCGTAGCCAAAGCTCCTTATCAACTTGCTCCATCCGAAATGCGGGAACTTTCGAACCAACTCTAGGAGTTACTTGAAAAAGGCTTTATTCGCCCGAGTACCTCTCCTTGGGGCGCACCAGTCCTTTTCGTTAAAAAGAAGGATGGGTCGTTCAGGATGTGCATCGACTATCGGGAGTTGAATAAGTTAACTATCAAGAAACGTTACCCTTTGCCTCGAATCGATGACTTATTTGATCAGCTGCAAGGTGCCAAGTGTTTCTCGAAGATCGATCTACGTTCAGGTCATCACCAATTGCGCATTCAAGAGGAAGACATCCCTAAAACCGCTTTTCGAACTCGATACGGCCACTATGAATTCGTTGTTATGCCTTTTGGTTTAACCAACGCACCCGCGGTTTTCATGGATCTGATGAATCGTGTGTGTAAGCCATTTCTGGACCGTTTCGTCATCGTGTTCATCGACGATGTCTTAATCTATTCCAAATCGAAAGCCGAACACGCGCAACATCTACGTTTGGTTCTCGAACTACTCCAGGGGAATCAACTCTATGCCAAGTTTTCCAAGTGCGAATTCTGGCTAGAGGAGGTTCAGTTTCTGGGTCACATCGTTAATAGTCAAGGTATTCATGTCGATCCCGCGAAGATCGAAGCAGTTAAGAGTTGGATTACGCCTAAGAACCCGTTTGAAGTTCGTTCTTTTCTCGGACTAGCGGGCTATTATCGACGATTTATCGAAGGATTCTCTAAGATCGCTGTACTACTTACCGCCCTTACTCATAAAGACAACCCTTTTGTTTGGAGAACCGAACAAGAGTCTGATTTTCAAGCCCTCAAGCATATGCTTTGCAATGCTCCCATTCTCACGTTGCCCGATGGAAACAACAATTTCATTGTCTATTGTGATGCTTCCAACCTTGGTCTTGGCTGTGTTCTCATGCAACGGGACAAGGTTATAGCTTACGCATCTCGTCAGCTCAAAATCCACGAGAAGAACTATACAACCCATGATCTCGAGCTAGGCGCAGTTGTTTTTGCATTGAAGATTTGGCGACACTACCTCTATGGTACCAAGTGTACGATCTTCACCGATCACAGGAGTTTACAACACATCTTCAACCAGAAAGAACTTAACATGCGTCAACGCCGATGGGTAGAACTTCTTAACGATTACGACTGTGAGATTCGTTATCACCCAGGCAAAGCGAATGTTGTTGCCGACGCACTCAGCAGACGGAGTTATTTGCTCAGTATTCGTAATACCCAAGCCCAGCATGATCTCGAAACCCTCATCCGCGAAGCCTAGCATGCTTGCTTTAACGAGCGCACGTTGAAGAAGGAGAGGATCTATCACGATGGAGCTCAGCTGGTAAGCAAAGCAAATGGGATTTTCTATTATCTGGACCGAATTTGGATCCCTAAGCGGACCGACTTGCGAAAGATCATAATGAACGAAGCCCACAAATCCTGATATTCTATTCATTCCAGTGCCGATAAAATGTACCAGGATCTTCGCTATAAATACTGGTGGCCGGGCATGAAACGGGATATCGCTCTTTATATTGGAAGTTGCCTGACATGTGCGAGAGTTAAGGCTGAACATCAACGACCTTCTGGCTTACTCGAACCACCTCCAATCCCCATATGGAAGTGGGAGACTATAGCTATGGATTTCATAACCAAACTTCCGCCCACGCCATCAGGTCACGACAACATTTGGGTTATAGTTGATCGTCTGACCAAATCCGCCCACTTTTTGCCAATACGGGAAGACTACAAGGTAGAACGACTAGCCCGAATCTACACCGACGAGATCATTTGTAATCACGGTACGCCTCGTGACATCATTTTAGATCGTGATGCTCAGTTTACTTCGCGATTGTGGGAAATGTTTCAAGCAGCTCTTGGTACGACGCTTAACCTGAGTACCGCATTCCATCCTCAAACCGACGGATAGACTGAAAGAATGATCCGTACTCTTGAAGACATGCTCCGTGCGTGTGTCATAGACTTTGGTGGTAGTTGGAACAAGTACCTACCGTTGGTCGAATTCTCGTACAACAACAGCTATCATGCCAGCATACAAATGGCACCATTCGAGGCCTTATATGGAAGAAGATGTCGATCGCCGATTGTGTGGCACGAGATCGGTCATTCGCAACTAACTGGTCCCGAGCTACTACAAGAGACGACTGACAAAATCCTCCAGATTCGAGACAACTTGTCGAAGGCCAGGGATAGACAGAAAAGTTACGCCGATAGAAGATGCAAGCCCCTTGAATTTGACGTTGGCGACTACGTACTCCTAAAGGTAGCACCTTGGAAGGGTGTGGTCAGATTCGGCAAAAAAGGGAAACTAGCGCCTCGATATGTTGGACCTTTAAAGATTCTAGAAAGGATCGGCAAAGTCGCCTACAGACTCGAACTACCGGAGGAACTTAGTAACGTCCACCCGACTTTCCATGTATCAAACCTCCGAAAATGCCTAGCTGATCATGATCTGATTGTACCTCTCGACGACCTTCAAGTCAACAAAACGCTGCATTTCGTGGAAAAGGCTGTCGAAATCATGGATCGCCAAACCAAGCAACTCAGACGCTCGCGCATCCCTATCGTGAAAGTCCGATGGGAAGGCAAATGAAGCGCGGAGTTCACTTGGGAACTCGAAAGCGACATGAAGGCTAAGTACCCGTAGTTGTTTAAATGAAGATCTGAAGCGAGAAATTGGTAAGATCATCCACGGTGCTATGCAGCTTTCAGCCTAATTTCGGGACGAAATTCCCTAAACAAGGGGAGGCTGTAACACCCCGTGTTACCGAATGTCAAAGTCAAAGTCAAGTTTGGCTTCTTTGACTGTAATTAGTCTATTTTATGTTCTATTATTTGTATTATGTGGAGTAAGTGTTATTAATCAAAAGTAATCGAAGTAATCGAATGTTTAATCGATGCGAAACGCTTTACGACTGTGAATAGTATGAAGTAACAATGCGACAAAGTCAATCAATCAATAATCAAGCTAATCAAATCATCAATCGAACTCCAAACTCAAACTATGCGAATTTGGTGTTATATTACGTGTGTGTGCCTTACGTGTTACCTGTGCGTGTTTACTTTATGCTATGTGTGGTGATCAATCGAAATCGAATTATGATGAATGGCAACGAAAGGATAGTGTGAAATATAGATGCTTGTATGTAGATATAGTGGTTAGGACTAACAGTAATTTGAATAGGAAACTCTATCGTATTCGTATTGTCTTCAATCGAAATCGAAATATCAAAAATCATCGCACCGAACGCTCAAAGCAGGCTATGGATCGATCAGGCTCCTAGCCGATCGAACAGCCCAGCCGATCGGAGGGACTGTCCGATCGAGCAGGCTGTCCGATCGGGATGCCTGGCCGATCGGCCAGCTCTTTCCCCTTTTGGAAGCCTATAAATAGGCCTGTCATTGTCATTCTTTCCACTTTTGGAAACCCACTGACCGACCAGCTCGTGTTCTTCACTATTTCTCAGATTTCTCTCAATCCCGGTAAGATTTCATCCTAAATCTTGTACGTTTTTTATCTATGCACACTCCTACACCTTTCTATCTTTCAAATCTTGATTTTTAACCATGAAATCATCAAGATCTAAGCGTTCTAGGATGATGTCATTATGGTGTTCTTCAAGAACTTCTTGTTTTGGCCTCAATCCACCAAGAATCACTTGGATCTAGCTGATTTCCACATAAACGAACTAAGATCTATCACAGATCTGAACATTTACATGGTGTGAAGGATTGAAAGAAGGATTTCCAACTTTCTTTCAACTCTTTTACACTCAATGCCTTCAAACCGGTAGAAACGGAGCTTGAGCCAACTCACTAAACATTCTAATGGTTGTGTGGTTCAAGATTCAGATTCTATCTACGAGATTCACCGATTTCGGGTTAAACGTTAAACTACCGTTCCAAACCGTTCCCCAGCCGGACTTGGGTGATTCCTGTCCGAGCAGGGGAAACAAGTAAGAACGATGGTGCCATGGTTTAGCTCGTTGTCAAAATACCTCGATATAACGTCAAACAATCAGAACAGCCAAGTGTTAGACGAACAGGCCGACCAGGTCAGAATGCTGACCGATCGAACAGGTTGTTCGAACGAACAGCCCAACCGATCGGACATGTCATCCGATCGACCAGGCCAGCCGATCAGCTAGCACATGGCCCCACACTTTAACAGTTTCATGAAGTCTAGTATTGAACGAAGTGTTGTTCGATCGAACTATGGGTTGGGTTGAATTACTCTTCGGATCATGAGATACTATGCTTCAACACTTAATCGATTTTCAACTCGTTCGATGTATTGGAATGCCACCCGATCGAACATGCTGTTCGATCAGGTGACATCCTGTTGAGGACTTACTACTGAAGTGTCTAACCGATCGGTTAAGCCGGCCGATCGAACAGGCTGTTCGATCGATCGACCTGAAAGGTAAGAACACTTCAATGTTCTCAAATACTACAACGAAATCCCCAAAAGGACAAGCCATCATATACAAACACATCCTACTCAAAGGAAGAAACAATCCACTCGAACAGTCCAACCGATCGAGTCTATCGGCAGATCGAACAGGCTGTCCGAACAGACTGTCTAACCGAACGAACAACCCGTTCGATCGAACCTCCAGTTCGATCGACCAGGCTGTTCGACCCATCATCACTCGTTTCCATTTAACGCGTTACTCATCGTCATGCTATCGAAGTATTCAGGCTAACCCTACTCTCAAGCGCTCCCTTCAATCCATCAATCAATCGCTGTGAGTATACTCTAACCCTTTTTGCTTGAGCACTTTTGGGTGTTACATACGTTACTTATCAAAAATCACAATCGAACACACTACTCAATTATTTAAACGCTAACCGTTCTGCATGTATTACGTGACTAAATGAATGCTTGTTGTTATGTTTACACGTGGAATGTTGTATACCTACCTTAACAACGTAGTACTATAGTTTGGACTCAGTACCCGTTCACACGGGGGTTGTTAAGGACAATTACTTGCATGGATTACGGTGGTAATCATGTATTGCGAACTGTCTCGGACAGTCAACCCGCAGTCATAGTATCGATAGATCCATTTCGATAATTAACATGCTTCGTTTTCCTCTGTGTACATGCTGGTTATGCGTAAACTATTTCGAACTCTATATGCTATTATCAAACTTGTATGCTCACCTTTACATTTTATGTATTGACATTATTTTAACGTATGTCGCAGGCAATTAGGATGCTTATCTGCTAGGAAGGCGAGCTTAGAATAAGCGTCTAGAGCATAGTTGTCTGTAGATCTTGCAGATCGAGTCTCTAGAGGCAATTGAACAATTTTTTTATATTTATATTTAAATCTAAGTTATCGAAACAGAATATTTGACTAATTTTATCTGTAATAATTTGTTTTACTATTTGGGATACGGTATGGGACGTATTAATTAAACTAAATAGTAATGATAGTTGTTGTGGAAACTTCTGGACAATCTGTTTTGCTCAGTGCCATGCCCCGATGATTCCGCCATCGGTTGGGGTGTGACACATTTCTTTAGCATGTTGTGATAGTCCACTGATGTACTATCATTTTCTCTTTTCACAACAAAACTCATTTTTGATTTTATCATGTTTTTGACATTTTCAAATTTTCTATTGTTTTTGGATTTTCTGAAATTTTTACTCCCCCTAAAATGCAAACACATTTAAAGAAATTTGAAAACAAACTGTACATAAATTTGACAACTGTTATATCAAGCTTCAAATCGCCATCCACTTGGCATAAACAATCAGAACTCCCCCTTTCAACAAACTATTTTCCCATTTAGATTTCAAAACACTTAAGTTTGTTTTAATCAAAATGGTTTTTTCGGAAAATAAGTTTAGTTGATTTTACCACTTGTAGGTTCAGGGTTCAATTCATCACCTTCTTTTCAACCACATGTATAAAGATTACATCAAGTTCAACTTAATGACCTTGGTTAGTCACTTTTTAAGAACCAACCTCTGTACTACTTATACGTAAAACAATCAAATACAAAGAATGATGCCGATTCATGTTCCACTCTTACCAACCTGGGAACTTCAGCAAGTCCGGTTTTTCTATTTAAAGAATATATCCACCCAAGCCTGACCAGCCTTGGGTGTTACCGAGCTACCAACAATCGGTTTCTTACCTCCCATCTTCTTCTCATAGAACTCTTTAACCCCTTTGACTTTTCGGTCAATCATTTTTCCAAAGATGTGTTTTACTTTGGGGTTAAAGGCCTTTTCAACATCAAAAACCTGCTTATCCGAATAGAATTGGTTAGAAATTTCAACTTTACCATTTTTTTTAAATTTTTAGCCCGAAGTGGTGGAAAGTTATCATCATCCACAGTCGGAACTGATCCTTCACCATTCATTTCAACCTGTGGCTCCTCTGATTTTGTGGAATCAGATCCATCGCCAGAAGATAGCTCCTCTGATTTTAACCTATCAGAATCATCGCTAGTACTATCAACAGACTTCTTAACAAGCCATTTTTGGTTGTCAGATCTAGCTCTCTTCTTATAAAACCTGTTTGAACATTCACCAATTTCAAATGTTGAGTTTTTGAATAATTTGGTTCTATCAATTGGCGGTTCAAACTCAACCACTTTTTCTTTTAGTTTAGAAACTCCCTGTTTGGATTGATTTGCCTGTGGACAGTTCATGGCAATATGACCACTTTTTCCACACTTAAAACAGGTTCGAGTTTTCTTCTTCTGATCCACAGTCTTCATTTCATCTTGCTTCATTGCAAGGAACTCTCTGTTTGACTGCTTTCTGAACAACTTTTCTTTCTCTTCTTCAGAAGATGTACCTGAAACAAAAATCATTTTTGATTTAAAATCTCGAACATATTTTTCATTTTTTTGTTTTTCTGTTGGAGTAAAACCAAGACCTTTCTTTTTTAAATTACCGTTATGGTTTGGTTTCTTTTGATAACCAGAACCAGAACTGTAACTTTTTTTCTTGTTTTCTCTTTGTTGAACTCTTGAGGTGTATTTTTTAGGTTTATCAGTAAGATTTAAATCTTTTATTTCAGAAATATTGATTTCTGTTAGTTTGAAAACCTTTTTTATCATCTCAGTTTTGACACCTCTTATTGGAAATTCCTCATTAGAATATAATTTGTCCGAATCATTCAAAGTATATGCCACTTTAAATGTTTCATCATTCAAATTAGATTTTGATAACAAGAATTCTTTATCATAAACTCTTTTGCCCTGTTTTTCATTTTGACCCGGAGTGCTGGACTCAGACTTTAACTCCAATATTGACTCCGATTTTGACTCCTCAGTTTCATCATTATCTAACACATGATCTACCACTTTCTTCATCAATTGAGATTGTTGATCAGTGTCAGACGATGTAAACGTGACATCAATACTTTCTGGCAAATTGACTGAGGACTCTGACTCCCATTGTAAGTTTGTAGCCTTTTGAACTCTTTCAGAGTTTGGATTTCTGGGCAAATATCCATTGTCCAGCGGGGGTGGACACTTGTTGTAACGGACACCTTGTTTCTTACCAGAATTCTTTTTGTCAGTCTTTTTCTTTGCGTCCTTCTTCTTTTCACTTTTCTTTTCAGGAGCCTTTTCTTCAGAAACTTTTTGTTCTTCAGTTACTTCATCATCTTCAAATGCCTTCATGCCTTCAACAGTTGGATAAATCCTGTCAATGACATAAGAAGTACATGAGTAACTTTTCAACAAACGATTTACTCTTTCAGTTTCAATTATTTGAAGTTCTAATTTTTGTTCAAGAACAGCACACTTTTCAATGTAGTTATTCACAACTTTTTGTTTTTTCATGAATGCTCCTTGAAGAGTTTTCATAGCAGTTGCCTGTTCTTCACTTGTGTCATTATACGTGTTCATTGCTTTGTTCAACACATCGTAAGATTCCTTCAACCTGTTCATGTTGTTGATCAACTCACTGTTTTTCTTTTTCATGATCTCACAGGTTTCACAATTCACAGGAATCTCTTTGGCAATAACCTCTTCACTAATTTTGAACTTCGGAACTTCTTTTACTTTTCTTCTGACCATGGGAGCATCTTCATCATCACTACTGACTGGTGTTTTGATCTTTTTCTTTTTCTGCTTAGCTTTCTCATCTTCACTGTCACTTTCAGCCATCATTTTCAAATGATCTCTCATCTTTTTAGCATAGTATTCAGTGTCATCATCACTATCTTCTTCAATCCGAGCAACAAAAGCTGTGTGAACTGGAGCTTTGGTAGGATCATAATCATCCCAATTGAAATTCTCCCAGCTAAATCCTTCAGGTAACTTTTCATCATCTTGATCAATCACACATGCTTTAGCATCAGTTGGAATATATTTATCCCAGTTGAACCCTGTTGATGACTTCTTCTCTTCTTGATTCACCACACATGCTCTTTTTGAAGAATCTTCAATTACATTTCTTCCATGTGCTGTTTGTTCCTGATCTTGAGTTGGTTGTTGAGCAACTTGATGGTGGATGGCCTTTCGGTGGTAATCATTGTTGTTGAATGGATTTTGAGCTCCACTTGCTTCGCGATTGGTGCACTCTCTCTTGAAATGTCCTTTTTCCCTGCAACGAAAACAAGTGACTTTAGATTTATCAAAACCTAAAGTAGAAACATTAGCCTCACGAAGATCATCTCTTCCTGTGATCTGCTTGAATTTCTCAGCTCTCCTCAACACGCTAGCCAAACACCATTTAATATCCATTAGCTCCATCTCTTCAGCATCGATCTGATCGTAATCCTCCTTAGTTAGCATTGGATTCCCGATCCGACCTGCAACAAAACTACCATAAGATTCTAAAATAGTTCCCAACAAAGACATATGGCTCTTTGCAATTTCTTCTGTATAATCTTGATCATCCTCAAGATTCAAAACAATGTTGCACTGAAGCTTCTTTCCATTTTTCTTTGTTGAAATGTTTGGATCAAAAGATGGAAATGATGAAAAACTTGTGTTGCTGTTTGATCCTTTGGTTGAACTTCCAGATGAGTTCTTTGCATTGAATGCAGTTTCAACTTTTGGTGACATGTTGGTTGTTTTATCATTCAACCCTGCTTTGTAATACAAACTTATATCTTGTTCACCATCAAAAACTTTCATTCTGTAAATTTTTATCTGTTCCATTTCCTGAGCCTCAATCTTTTCAATGAATTTGCTAAGTGTAAGATTGCTAAAACCATTTTTGTTTCTTAGAATCATTAAGTATGTACCCCACGTCTCATGTGGTAATGCATCAGCCAATTTTTCAATCAACTATTCATTCTCTTTGATGATGCTAGCCCTCTTCATGTTCACCAATAAATTGCAGTATCTTTCAATTATCTGTTTTGTGCTTTCGTTTTTCAAACCACGGAATAAATCAAACTCTTTTTTCAGAAGTGATTTCTTGTTTTTGATCATTTCTTGGCTTCCAACAAACTTAGATCGCAATGCTTTCCAAATCGAATATGCACTCCCAGTGTGTTGCAGTAAAACCATGATATCCTCTTTGACTGCCTGTTGCAGTAAGCTAATCATCATCTTTTCGTTTTTGTATTTCTTTTTCTCATCGGGACTAAGATCTTTGATAGCAATCAACTCATCATCATCATTTGTTGGTCTAACGTATTTCGTTTCAATACATTCCCAAGCATCTAGATAGTTTGTTTGTACCTAGTTCTCAAAACGTTCTTCCCAACTCTTATGCTCCTCAATGTTTATGAGCTTAGGCGGTTTTTACATAGTCCCCGTCTCATTTTCCAACATTGTCTGCTGAGTCACACTGATAGGGGTAGCAAAGTCATTATAAAATTCCTCATCCATGATGCGGATTTCAAGAGATTTAAAAAAAACTGTCAATTCAAGCGAATTTGCAAATTTCAATCTAGACCCTTTTCAAGCGGAATTACTGATTTGAAGCGGAATCAGTCAACACTTTTCAAGCGGAACCTTGGTTTGGAGCGGAATCAAACTGAATTTTCAAGAGGGATCTCTTTTTCAAGCGGAATAGCGATTCAAGCGGAATCACTTCAATAATTTTCAAGTGGGATACAGATTTCGAGCGGAATCAACCAGAAAATCTCAAGCGAAATACCAATTCCAAGCGGAATCAAACCTGAAATGCTGCTGACGTCATCATCCACTCGCTGATTTTCAAGCGGAATAACCAAAATGATTAGTTTTAAAACGATTTTTAGCCTGAAACTTTCAAAGATTTGTTAAAATGCAATTCCGAGTATGATGTGGGAAAATGAACCAATTTTAACCGTGAAAAGTTTTTCAATTTGTAAAAGGAGTAGAAAACAGAATTCGCAGCTGAATTGGTATGAACTCTTCCTCCTGAGCTCTGATACCACTTGTAGGATCGTTTTCGGACCCGAACGAGTCTATCAGAAGAGTTTATCTCAGTTTGAACGGCAGAAACAGACAAACTGAGCTTAATTCAGCAATGTATACACTTTAAACTGTCGATTCTATTGACAAAAATGACTTTTACAGCGAGTCGACACTTCAGCAGCACTTCGTGGCAAAACCGGAAGAACTACTACTGATTTCGCTCCAACTGACCCTATATATAGACATTCTCATTCCGTTTGAACATGTCTCAAGCGAAATCACCACTATCGATTCAAGCGAAATCATACATGATCATCTCGAGCGGAATTAGAACCTTGTGATTTCGCTTGAAACTGACTCAATGTCATTTCAAGCGGAATCTCCACTAATTCACTATCTCGTATTTCGTGCCCTGTTCTAACTCGTTCTATACAAGACTCGATACAAGACGAAGTCGACAGACGCATGCACCAACAGTTTTAATTTATTTTTCCTTCCGAACATGATTAAAATTACTATTCTAATCATAAAGAATTATTTTTAGGATTTTAACATTGATCAGGCGGTCACCGACGTTCGTTTCGCATTTTTTTCGTTACGCAGCGTTTATCTTATTGTTGCCAACATAATTTTTATCAAGGTTTGGATTTACCAACACAACAAATATCACACATAAACATTAATATCAGTCAAATACACCCTTTTATTCATTCACGACACGTGTTATATTTGTACGGCACAGCCTAAATAGCCAGGTGTCACATCAACTGGGATTCTCCTTTCCTAAAGAACGAGTTTATAACACTTAGGTCATGGCTACCGCAAAGTCTAGTAGATCCTTGCCAGGGTCATTGCTATTGCCATGAATTGTTGAATCCAAACTAGTTACAAACATCAATCATGATGTTTCTAAATCTTTAAGTGTAGAATGACAAAATCATCCTTTAGGTTTGGCACTTTTTCCTATTACATACAAATTAAGAGTTTTTAGTAACTAGACCCCTAACGTTTCATTTTTGTTCCTTTATTTATCCAAATAACTAACTCAGTTAAAGTGCATCTTTAACTCAGGTCGATTTTGGCAATTCTCAAACCTCGGGGAAGGATTTTGACAATTTGCGCATTTATCCCTTTGTTTTCTGATTTCATTTTTTATCTTTAAATAAGAAAAATAAAAATAATCATAATGCTAACTTACAAATTTTGTCTTTTGCCTTAAAAATTGATGAGATTTGTACTTAATCACTTAATGTTTCAAAATCTTGCATGGTATGTTCTTTGGCCCTAAACTTGTTAATTTTCTTTGTTAAGTTAGGTCATGTGAACCCCACATATGGGCATGTTATTCTTTTTAACCTTTTTAATACAAAAATAAAAAAAAATATTTAACATAAAATCCTTTTCTCTCACCCCTCACTCTCTCACCCTCACCTCTATCTCTCTCTCTCTCTCCCTCTCTAAAGCCACACACATTCTATAAAAGTTGTGATTCTACCACCACCACAAAGTCACAACTACAACCTGCCACAACCACTAAAACCCTTAGACGTCCCTGCCATTGTTTTTTGTTATCCATGGAAACTCTAATAGGGTGGTAACAGGTAGATCTAGTGTTTCAGTCAGGTTGTCGGGTTAGGGTTTCAGTCGGGGTGGGGTTTCAATTAGGGAGGTGGTTTGGTGGTATAGGATGGTGGATATGGTGGCGTTTGATTCGAAAGGTAGGTCTAGGGTTTTGGTGAGGTGGTGATGGTTGTAAATAGGTGTTCAGTATATCTTGGGTTTTCAGTCAGGTGGAGGTAAGGTGGTTACAGGTTGGCCGATGTGGATGGGGTTTGATTTTGAAGGAGGGAAATGGTGGCTGGAGGGTGGGGATTAAGGAGGGTTGGGGTTTAAGGAGGGTGGTGGTTAGGTGGTTACAGGACAGCGGATGTGGTGGGGTTTGATTTCGAGGGGGAGGTAGTGGCTGGAGGCGTGGTGGTGGTAGGTGGTGATAGGAGGCGCCGATGGTGGTAGGTGGTGGTTGGTAGCCGGGTAGGTGATTGGAGAATAACTAAACAAACACACACACACACACACACACACACACACACATATATATATATATATATATATATATATATATATATATATATATATATATATATATATATATATATATATATAAGTGGGATCATGAGAAAACTTCTCTTAACGAGAAAACTAAAAAAACTCTACCCGAAGTTGTATTACACATATGTAATACATATATCCATAATTAGAAAAAAAAAACATGTTGCGGACTGCAAGGAAAAGGCCTTGCGGTTCGCATGGCATAATGATGTATTACACATATGTAACATATCATATATTATATATTACACATATGATTTATAAAAAAGTCCTTATAGATTGCGAAAAAAAGTCATTGAGTACCACAACGTATTATCATATATTACACATGTGTATCATAAAAGTCCATGTGGACCGCTAGGACTTTTCCTTGCGGTCCTCAGCTTGTTTTTACTTAGTTTTTTAGTTTTCACATTTAATTTAAATTGGGTTATATATATATATATATATATATATATATATATATATATATATATATATATATATATATATATATATATATATATATATATATAGGGGAGGTTCATTTGAGAAGAAAAATAAATTGAGAAGAAAAAGAACAAAGGGTACAATTGTAAAACATTAAATAGTTTTCTCTCATCTCATTTATTATTATTTTTTTACTAATTAATTAGTCATAAAGATTATCATCTTCCACACAAGAATTTTGGCCTAGAAGCATCAAAATTTATCCTACACATTTTTGAAATTTATCCTACACATATTGAAATTTATCCTACACAACTCGTAATTCATCCTACACACCTCATAACTTATCCTACACCTTAAATTAATTTTTTTCTTCTTTGAAAATATATATTTTTTTTGAAAATAAGTTACAAATTTAATTAATTAGCTATTAAAAAGGAAGACTAACAATTAATGATCTATCTAATTTTACCAATATACCCTTACACCCATATTAAATACAAAAATTAAATGAGGTAAAATAAAACAATCTTATTGGTTGAAGTTTGTTCTTTTTTATTCTTACAAAAGTTTTCTTCTCATTTGAACCCTCCACTATATATATATATATATATATATATATATATATATATATATATATATATATATATATATATATATATATATATATATAGGGGACCGCTAGAATGAGAACCACCACGAGTTGTAAGAACCACGAGAACCGCGACCCGCGGGTGGCCGTTGACCACGAAATTTTTTTTACACCTAGATCCGTATATTTTAAGACCGGGTGTAAATTTTGGGTTCAAACGGCGCGCCCGAGGGGGTAGTTTTTTACGCCCAAAGTTTGAGTTTTTTTAATTTTTTTAATTTTTCTTTTTTTTTAACCAAACTTTGGGCGTAAAAAACTACCCCCTCGGGCGCGCCGTTTGAACCCAAAATTTACACCCGGTCTTAAAATATACGGATCTAGGTGTAAAAAAAATTTCGTGGTCAACGGCCACCCGCGGGTCGCGGTTCTCGTGGTTCTTACAACTCGTGGTGATTCTCATTTTAGCGGTCCCCTATATATATATATATATATATATATATATATATATATATATATATATATATATATATATTTATATTTAATTATTTTAAATAAATTGGTAAAAACACCAATATACCTTTGGATGACTAGATTTAACGAGAAAATATAACTTGTTAGGGCCAAAAGACGTAACGTGAAAGATTTTGAAACATAAATAATAAATCCAATCAATTTTAATGCCAAAGGACAACGAGTGAAATTGGATATAAACACAAAGTACAAAATTTGTAATTTACCCTATATATATACACATACATACACACATTTACTTTTTTAAAATTCTTTTTTACCTTTAAATTAAAATTAATAAAGTAATTAGAATTTATACACATATACACACACATTTAGAGTTTTATATATATACACACATACCATACACACTCTCCCTTTTCTATTCTTCTCTCTTTTCCACCTCCATCACCACCACCACCATTGATACTGCCGCAACCACTCATATGTCTCAATACTTGTACCTCATCTTCCCTCATCGAGTCGTTGTACCAAACATCAGTACCAACCGTCTCTCTTGTCGTACCAAACATAATTAATTTATTATTATATTTTTTTATTTTAAGGTAAATAATAAAATTAAAAAAATAAGTGTGGTGTGTGTATATATATCTGTGTGTGTATATGTATATATATTAGATTATAATTATTTTATTGTTTTTTATTTAAAGATAAAAAATTGAATTTAAATAATTAAAAAACAAAAGCATAAATCGGTATATTTTCAAAATTGTCCCTAAGGTTTGGAATTGTAAAAATCGTCCCCCCGATGTTTTGGAATTGCCAAAATCATCCTTGAGTTAACAATGCATGTTAACTGAGTTAGCGATTTGGATGGAAATGTCAGTAAAAATGAAACGTCAGGGTCCAGTTACAAAAAAAAAAAAAAAAGAATCTTGTTTTTAATGTTTCAAATAAAAGTGGTCAAATCTCGGAGACGATTTTAGCATTTTACTTAACTTTAAACATTATGTGTTTAAAAAATTCTCAAAATCTAATATAATTTCCAAAACTCGTCTTGTTGATTACAACATAGAATTAGGATTATTGATTTAGTGGTTTCTAGTCATTAAGAATGATAATTATTAGCTAGTACACCTCATAAAAGCATACATTAATGCAATTTCAATAGATATTGACTTTATTACTTAAAAACAATAAATTATGGATTTTAAAGAGAAAAACTTGCTTAGTAAGAGTCATCCTTTGATCTTATGTGCTCAAAGATGATGGTTTGGATTCATAGTGGTTTTTGTTATTATTTTGTTATTGAATTTGCACTTCTGTCTTGACCTCCTCTCTTGAAACATGACTTCTATATTTTTTTGAACGACAAAAGAAACTTTTATACCCATCAAAATTAGCAAGAAGCTAGAAACCACGCAACATACACCAAGAAATAAAAAACATGACTTCTATATGGTTTATCCAGTTTTAGTTAGTCCAAAACGAGCCACTCAAATCTCATTTATGAACTTTTGTTTACAACAAAAGTTCTTATTTACACTTTGTACCCTAAAAGTTAGAATATTTTACGTGTTTTATCTCATTTTTTTAATTGGTATGTTAAGCATTAGATCATCCGTAATGATCAATGTCCCTCAAGGGGCGTTTTTACCATTTCAGCATCATAACGTCTCATGTTATGGTTAAGGCCCCGTAGTGCTCTTTTAATCATTACTTTCCATATTTTTCCTCCTAATTGAGTATTATTCTAGAAATGTCTCACTCTTCAAGCTCCTATAATGTCTATGGGGAATTGTATGAGGGCATTATCAAACCCTTTCACACCCTGTATTTCAATTACGCATAACCTTAGTATACTTTACAGGAATTCTTGTAATGGTTTTTTATCAATAGAATTTATTATTTCATTGGCTCGAGGCATTTTCTCTACCCCTTCTTACCCTGAAAAAGCAGGGTCACCTGAATTGAAAGTTGGATCTACATTGGATCTCACCTGAATCGCCCCATCTATCCTTGTTACTAAAAATTCAAATGTTACGATATCGTATTTAGTATTTACCATATACGAAACTAGGTTAGAACTCTGTTTGTTACACGGGTTGAATAAATATAACTATATATATTAAGTAATAAAAAATTTATATCTTAATAAACCCATGTATTACACAGGTTGAATAAACTGTAAGAAAGTTTTATACAAAAACAATTGCTAGAAATTAAAAAAAAGTTACATCAATAAAAACCGGACACATGGATTGATGGATCTTAGTTACCGTTAAAAGCTCTTTCTTTTAACATATAATAAGAAGAAGAATAAGAACTATTATACATATTAATAGAAAAGAGGGGGATGAATAGTGTTTTATTATTCTTTTTAATGTTGTTTTTTTCTAAGTTTTTGTTATTTTATTTTTTTATTATTTTAATTGATTTAAACATATTTTTTTCATATAACTTTTAAGATATGATTAAAGTACCAATTATCAAACAGGAAATCATAAATGTTTAGTTTTTTAGCAATAAAACCCAAATAAATCATCATCATCCCCAACATAATCAGCTCTCTCTCTCTCTCTCTTCTCTTTCTCTCTTCTCTCTCTCTCTCTCTATAGCACCACCACCGCCACCTCCTCCCTCCCTCCCTCTCTCTCTATTCTCTCTCTCTATAGCACCACCACCACCGCCACCTCCTCCCCCTTCTCACCACTGCCACTCCGGCGTCGTCCCATCCAACAGTCACACCCACTCCAGCGTCGTCCCCCTTCTCACCACCGAAACTACATAATCAGCTCTCTCTCTCTCTCTCTCTCTCTCTCTCTCTCTCTCTTCTTCTCTCTCTCTCGCTGATGAAGGAGGTTCGAAGTTTCCCCAAATAAATCATCATCATCCCCAAATAAAACCCTAGCTAGAAAGAAACCCAGCAGTGGACTGATTCTGCTCTTCCGGTAATGTTTCAGTCGACTGATTCTGACGACTGATTTTGCTCTTCCGGTAATGTTTGTGGTTAATATGATGTGTTTTGATTGAATTTTTGTTGGATAAAATAGGAATTAGACTCCATACTTGTTGAATTTGGTGTATACAAGTCAATTTAGGGATGTAAACGAGCTGAGTTGGGCTGAGGTGGGCTTTGGCAGTTTGTGGTGGTGATGGTGGAGTTCACGGTGGTGGTGGTGGTGTTCGACAGAAAGGAGAGAGAGAGAACAGAGAGATGGGTGTTTGGAGAGAGAAAGAGAGAGTGTGTGTGTGTGCAGGTTTTAGAGAGAGAGAGAGAGTTCACGGGGATGGTGGTGTTGGCGGCAGTGGGATGGTGGTGGTGGGGATGATGCGGTGGTGGGGGTGGTGGTGGTGGTGTGGTTGTAGTTCAGAGCATTCACAAACTGCCAGTCAAAAAAGAACCATATGGTTCAGAGCATTCCGGTGACAGCCTAAATTCCACAAAAATGATGGAATGGATGTTAAATGAAAAGCAAAATGACCAAAATGCCCCTGAACTAAAAGACAAAATAGGAGGTTGCAACAGTCAAAAAATAGGGTTTTTAAATTTTGGACTAAAATGGCAACAAAATGCAAACCACAGGGACCCAGTTGTAAAAAGTTTGAGATTTGTACTAAAATGGCAAAAATGCCCAAACCACAGGGACCAAAATGACAGTTTACTCTTAATATTTTAACCATCATAATTTGATATCGATTAAGCTTTTAAGTAAAAAAAATAAGTTTATTTAAAAGATTAATAATTAATTGCTTATTAAATTCATTTGATTAATGATATAATAACTATTCTTAATTAAAAATAAGTGTCCATTATTAAGTAAAAAGAGACAAAAATACCAAAAAGTAAATAACTTCAATGAATAACGTGGCCTCCATGGTTTTCTTTTATCATATAGATATAGAGGATATAGATATAGGGGGAGGTTCATTTGAGAAGAAAATTAAATTGAGAAAAAAAGAACAAAGGGTACAATTGTAAAACATTAAATAGTTTTCTCTCATCTCATTTATTATTCTTTTTGACTAATTAATTAGTCATAAAGATTATCATCCTCCACACTAAAATTTTTGTCTAGACACATCAAAATTTATCCTACACGTTTTTTAAATTTATCCTACACATATTGAAATTTATCCTACACAACTCGTAATTCATCCTACACACCTCATAATTTATCCTACACCTTAAATTTTTTTTTTCTTCTTTGAAAAGATATAGTTTTTTTTTAAATAAGTTACAAATTTAATTTAGTTAGCTATTAAAAAGGAAGACTAACAATTAATGATCTATCTAATTTTACCAATATACCCTTACACCCATATTAAATACAAAAATTAAATGAAGTAAAATAAAGTATTCTTATTGGTTGAAGTTTGTTCTTTTTTATTCTTACAAAAAATTTCTTCTCATTTGAACCCTCCACTATAGATATAAATATACATATCGATACATATAAATATAGAAATATTTAAATATTAGATAAGGCTGAAGGGTCTGGGGGTATGGGTTGGGTCATCAATCACCACGTAGGACCATTAATGGATTGCTACACCATCTCTTTTGCCTCATCCATCAATGATTCTCATGGATTAAACCATGACAACTATGGGACTCCTATTCTTTTTCAATAGTTCCTTTTACTTTTTACAAAATAAATTAAAATAAGAGAATAGTAGTTTGAGTTATGACCACATTCTTAGAATAATGGTTTTGAATGATAGATTAGAATCGGTAATATGACGCTGATATTAAGAGTCATGTTGCCTAATGATGAGACATAGAGATTAATTTGTAGAAAGTTATATATTTAAATTAACCATTTTGATCTACAAGGAATCTTGATAATAAAATGAATTTATTTAATTAATTTAAAAATAATTTTACATAAAGTTAATAGATTACTTTAATATATATTTGAAAGAATAAAATAAGTATATAATTCGATTCAATTTGATGTTCAAATAAACATATACATTACCAATGGAATTTCTGTTACACTATTTGTGCAGAATCACATATGTTATATTTTTTAATTTTAATTTAATTTTCATTCCTATTTTTATAAAATAAATGGATTTACGGTTTTGTTAATATTTTATGAATAATTATATATCATTACTTTTATTAAATTTAATCTTCAATAATATATTGAGTACAAATAGCGAGTTGATAAATGTTGCCAAACATTTAAGTTATCAACGATATTTAATCATCTAATACAAATAACAATTATATCTTTATTTTTGTTCTTATCATTGTTTAGTATCTACATATAATGACCATCTTTAATTATAAAAGATAAGTATTTATATTTATAATTAAGTAGGAGAGAGATGGAGAAAACAAATAAATAAATAACTCCAATGAATGACATGTGTTTCATATAATTTTTTATTATATAGTATTAATGTAATAAAAGAAAATTGATATTTTCCTTTTGTATATTTTAAGTACTTTTAACAAAAAAAAAATATGTTAGTCAATATTTTTATAGTTATATTAATTATCTTTCAATAAAAGTTAATGAAACGCACTAGTTTAACTATTAACAGCACAGAAATTGTACGTCATCTTATATTTTTAAGGCAGTCTATTACCCTACTAAAAGAGGATTTTACGGTGCAAGTTTAAAGTTTCTAGTTGGTTAGATTTTTATTTGGCACTATTGATCCCAGGTAATAATGCTATTTAACTAAATTTTGTTAGTGCACTATGTCTATTGACTTCGTCTTGTATCAAGTCATGTAACAGGATTGGATAGGATAACCAGTGCTCGGGTGCTAAAACTGAGTTTTGTGTGTATAAGGCTAATTCCGCTTGAAAGTGACCAAGACCATTTCAAGCGAAATCACTAACTTGCTGATTCCGCTTGAAAGTGTCTTTGTCAGTTCAAGCGAAATCACACACACTATATATAGGGGCATGTGGTTTTTCATTTGTAACTTTCGGACCTGAGAGAAGCGAAGCTCTGCCGGATTGTCTCCAGGTTGTAAAACAGTGTTAGATCAATAATAGAGACATTATAATTACATAGAGCGTCCGTATCATTGATTCCGCCTTTGATTCGGATAAACAACTCTTCTGATCGACTCATTTGGGTCACACAACGATCCTACAAGTGGTATCAGAGCTCAGGAAGAAGAGTTCAGCTCGATTGCATCAGTTTTCTGACTTCTACACCTTCTTTTTCAAACTGGACAAGATTTCATGGTCAAAATGGAATGAATTTTTCACCGAACATGCAAAACAGTATTCTAACAAAGCCTTGAAAGTTTGAGACCGAAATACTGATTAAAAATGACAAGAATTGGACAGAAAGCTGATTCCGCTTGAACGAACAAACGGATTTCGCTTGAACAATTCAGCTTATTTCGCTTCAAATGGTTATTCCGCTCGAAAATAGCACTTGATTCCGCTTCAAATCTGCTATTTCGCTTGAAAGTCAATCAGATTCCGCTTCAAGTCTGTATTCCGCTTGAAGAATAGTTCTGATTTCGCTTGAAGTGCTATTCAAGTGATTCCGCTTGAAAGTTGAATTCTGTTTGAGTTTTTGATTCCGCTTCAAAAGTTGATTTCGCTTGAAGGATCAACTTGTGATTTCGCTTGAAATTCTTATTTCGCTTGAATAAGGATTTGTGTGTCGAGATCATTTCACGTCAACCGAAGTGTCAGTTTGTTTCAGGATATTTGATATTGTTTGTACTGATTTTGTTTGTTTGATTGTTTGTCTCCAGGATTACATCATGGCTGAAGAATTCTACAATACGTTTTTCAACGCGTTCACATCTGAATCTTCCGAGATTACAACTGTTACTCCAAAAACCATCACAAAAGCAATCAATGAGAATATCAAGCATGATAATTTCTATGGAACACACTCAAAGCCACCAACTCTGGAAAGCATTGAGGATTATACATGGTGGAAAGAACGGTTTCTTAACTGGGCGAAAGCATATGCGCATGAAAGCTGGTTCTGTTTAGAGTTTGGATATGAACGACCAAAAGATGATAAAGGCGAAGAGCTTCCATTCAAGAAATTAACCAAAGAAGATAAATCTGAGTTTGCTGCCGAACAGAGAATGATTGCTTTTATCCAGTCGGCTATTAGAAATGATATTTTTGCATTGTTTAACTATGATGGGTCATCGAAATCGGTTTGGGAAGCTTTACGAGTTAAAGCTGATGGGGGTAAACAGATTAAAAAGAACAAAATTTCTTTGCTAAAGAAAGAATTCGATCTATTTGACAACATTAAAGGAAAGTCTGTGAGGCAAATGATAGAGAGGTTCTGTCATTTAAAAATTGAACTTGAACGTTTTGAAATTGTGAAAACAAGAGAAGAAATTATTGATAAAGTGATTGAAGCGTTACCACGAGCTGATCAGTGGCAAACGTTTGTTTTTATCTTAAAAAATGATGCTTTGTATGATACAATTTCTCTTGATACATTATTTGAAAAGATTGAAACTCATGAGCTTGAATTGCAGAAACAGAACAAGATGAGCAGTTCTTCGCATCAACAGAATGTTGGTTTGTATTACAAAGGTAGTTTACCTTCGGTGAAAGCTGATAGTTCACTAAAGACAGCATTTAGTGGTGAGAGGACAAAAGAGCCATAGAAGAACTCATCAAGTTATGATCCGGGTTATCATTCATCGGCTTCAAAAGCTAGTTCTGATGAAGCAGAGGAGATATTATGCAACATTGCTCTTAAACTGAAGAATTCTCCTGCAATGAGCATTAATGCAGCTAAACAACAAATGAGTTTTCTTGCATCTGTTCTAGAATCATATGAAGGTCTTGTAGCTGGAAAAATTGGAAACTCAGAGTTAACCAATGAAGACTACGACCAGATTGATCCGGAAGAGATGGAACTCATTGACATCCGTTGGTGTTTAGCTAGTTGCATCCGCAGAGCTCAGAGATATATGGAAATTACTGGTAAACAATCTCTTGGAGGTGCATCAACAAAGCTTGGATTTGATAAGTCCAAAGTGACCTGCTTCAAATGCAAGCAGAAAGGTCATTTCAAGAGAGAATGCACTAATTCTGCAGTTGGTGGAAATGAACATCCGTTTAATGATGATTACTACCGAAAGGCGATCTACCACCGAAGCAGAGAAGAGCCGAAAATGATTGAAGATAAACCCAGAGAGAAATCAAGAGCTTGTTTTGTAATTCAAGATGATGAAGGTTTTGACTGGAGCGATATTTGTCCAGAAGAAGATCGTTTGGAGAATGTTCGAAAAACAGCTCATGGCAGAGCTATGACAGAGAAAAGACAGCTTGTATTAGTTGCTAAAATTAAAGAGGAAAACAAAGAAGAAAAAGGCACAACTGAGACAAAAGAGAAAACCAGAGAAGAGCTTTTGAGTGAGAAAACTTATCGAGAAAGAAACATTGCTTTAAACAGAATGGATGAGATGCAAGAAGAATATGGAAGTGCTGTCAGCAATAAGAGATGGGATAAAAAGAGAGAGTGTTACTTCAACAAAGAAGGAGAACCAGTTGTTTCGAAGAAAGACATAATCTTTGAAGATGTTCTTCTCATAATTCCTTCAAGAGCCGAATACTATAGAAATGTGTTGAAAGATGACACATATGCAAAAAGGCATGAAAAGGAAATCAAATATGCCATGACATTGTGTTTGAGAAAAAGAGATGAAGAGAGAATGAAGAAGAATGTTGAAGAAATGGTGAACAATCTGAAGAAAGTTGCTGAAGAGGTTAAAGCTGAAGCTGTTGAAGTTGAGGTTGTGAAGGAAATCAAAGAAATGAAAGTAGAGAATGTGAAGAGTGAAGAAAAAGTTGAGGTGAATGAAGAGGTTGAGAAAGCTGTTACTGAAGAACAATAGGTTGAAGAAGATAAGAAGAAAATTGAGAGTTTGACTGAGGTAAAGAATGAGATTTTGGAAGCTGGTGATGCTGGTAATGAAATTGGTGTTGAAGAAAAGCAAGATGATGCTGATCAGAAGCAGACAGAGGCAGCCAAAAACACCGAAGTGCCAATCACTGAGGTAAATTCTGATTCTGAAATCTTAAAACCGATTGAACAGTGCAAGAAATGCATGGAAATGTGCAGAGCTTGTACTGAAAAAGATGAGAAATTCAGAACAAGAGATCTTGAATTTAAAAAATTGAAAACATTTTCAAAGAAAAATGCAATGAAATGCTAGAAAAAGAAAAAATTTTAAAAGAAAATGATGAAAAACTTTCAGAAAAATATAAAAAATTAGAAAAAGAAAATGAAATTTTGAAAGAAAATGTTTTGAAAAAGACAGAACAATGTGATCAAAAAGAAAATGCTTACCAAGAAATGAAGAAAGAATATGATTCAATGAAATTGGCATATCACATTACAAAAGAGTCATATGAAAAAGTGAAAGATGAAATGAAATTTGCTCAATCAAGAATGGATTATCTTTCTGAAACAACTAAAGAGCTTAAACGAATGTATGAAATAAAACAAGGTGTTGTTAATTCCTATATTGAGGATGTTGCTAAGCTAAAGCGACAGATTGCTGATTTAGAATAGGAAAACAACAAGTTAAAAAGTTATCACGTGTCATCATATGTGCTTGAAAGAATTTTCAATATAAAACCGGGAGATGGTGAGTCTGAGCAAAACAAGAAAGGCATTGGCTCAGATTTTCATCAAGTTCCACCACCGGAAAAGTTTGCATTTTATGATGAAGAAAAGGTCGAAAAAGCTTTCAATCTGGTAGATCAATTGCCAGATAACATTGACGTAACCTATTCCAAATCTGATGATTCTCATGATTCAGAAGTGGTAGGTAAGGTCGTTGAAAGTGTGTTGAAAGAAGAGTCAGTTGATACAGGTAATTCTGAATCACAGGATGAAAATGAAGGTAATTTTCATGATGGATATCTGAAAAACAAAAAATCCAAGAAAAATTTGAATGATGATTCAAAGGGATTGGTTTATACCATGATTGGATCGGACAAATTATTCTTAGATGTTGTATTCCCGATTCAGAATGTGATTTCAGAAAAGGTTGATAAAGTTTTTAAGATGGTTGAGATTGAAAAATCTGAAATTTCAAAGTTTGCTGAAAAAGGTCACAAAACTTTTTATAACAAACCTGGTTTTAAGAAGAAAAACATGAAGGCTGGGTTGGGTTATAAAAAGAAACAAAGTTGGAAAAGGAATGAAGTTCCAAGTTTTCAAACAAAGATGAATTTTGTTCATGGAACAACTTCAGAAGAAGAGAAAGAACTAAAATTTAGACGACAGTCCAATGACGAGTTCTTAGCTCAAAAGAAAAAGCAACAACCACAGGTCAAAGATGTGTCCAAAAGAACATGTTTTAAATGTGATCAAATTGGACATCTTGCACGAAAGTGTACAAATCTGAAACCTGTTGATGTTGACAAAATGAATTCTGAAAATGTTGAGAAACAGAAATCTGAGGATGTGAAACAAAGGTCAACCAGATTTGATTCGAAACAAACTTGGAGGTACAATACAAACAAGTTTACTTCAAATCAAAATTGGAAATCAAACCAGAATAGGTTCGATTCAAGACAGACCTGGAATTCTCACACATCCAGATTCAGAACAACAAAAAGTTGGAAAACATCAGTTGATATGACAAAACCCCAAGAGTTTTGGAAACCAAAAGTTGTTGTTCAAAATCAAAAGATTCAAAAAGAGACACATTTTTATAAAAGAGGAACACCGAAAGGTCAAACATGGTTTGTTAAGAAACAAGTAACTTCGGTAAAAGATGAGAAAGTTGAAGTTAAAAATGATAAGGTCTTTTTGAAAGATGACAAAGAGTTTCCAGCATTGAATGAAAATTATTGCATTGAAATGCCTAAGGTCAAACAGATCTGGGCTAAATTGTTTAAGTAATTGATTACTGTGAATGTGCAGGTGCTCAACAAATCCAAAGATTGTGAGAATGGAAGTTGGAACAGCCTGACACAACGAAAGGAGGAGAAGGCTGCTGAACCCTGGTTTGGTTGAACAGGGAGTTTAACATTTTCTGTAAATAAATAAACAATATTTCAAAAATCCTAAAACCTTTGAAAAAATAAAAACCAAAAATATGTTTTTAGTTTGTTAAAAAATTTGATAAACCAAAAATATGTTTTGTTTTTAAATTTTTTCAAAAATAGAAAATTACAAAAATATGTTTTGATTGAATATGCCGAAACCCTCACGGCGGAACAAACATGATTACTTTCACAACATTGAAAAACGGTTTTCAAACTGTCGAAAATCAATGGGTTGTAAATCATGGGGGTAATTGTTACTTTATGTTAGATTTTCTGTAAAAACAGAGCACTTTAAGCAGAAAATTGATAGCGAAACAAAGCTATCAGTATCGGTTTGTCAAATTTTCTTTTAATGGTTTTGCATTTTAAGGGGAGAAAAATTGTCAGAAATTCCAAAAACATTAGAAAATTTGAAAAAAGCCAAAAACATGATAAAATTCAAAAATGAGTTTTTGTGTAAAAAAGAGGAAATGATAGTACATCAGTAGACAGTTACAGTATGCTAAAGAAATGTAATGATTAAATAGCGTTAAACAGTCTCATTGATGATATGCCGATAGGTTTTTATACATTTAGTAAACTTTTTCGGGATATAAACCTAAATTCAATCTTGCTTATTTCGTGGGGAACACTATTTGGATATATAGGTAACCCTTGAAATCTTGTTTGAAAGGTCCCTCTTTATGAGATACGAGGTCTTTATGCTTAGTGATATCTGGGGTATTATTCCGGGACTTCTGCTGAATGGAAGTTCTGACCTAGTCCCCGAATAATACGTTTCGCATTGCTTGAAATACAGCGTCGCCCTGAGCAAAAATGATGAAACAATAAAATTGATAATCATTGCTGTTGAAGAAAAGATCCTCTAAAGGGGACACACCTAAAGTCGAACCGTCATCTCTCTGCTGAACGGAAGTTCTGACCTGAGCTCTCACGGTTTCGCACCTAACCCCTTACAGATATCATCTAGGTATATTCACCTGTAAGACTGAATATTGGGATCTGGATACGGGAGTATATTCAAGAGGTGGGACACATGAATGAGTTTAAGTTCTTAAAACATCTAATTCGTATCTTGAATCAGTTGAAGTTTGTGTAAAAATTTAAGTGGATCAATATATCGACAATCTAAGTGAATTGTTTAATTCTTAATGTGTAACTAAGCTCAACGGTACTTGTGACTTGTCAAAAACTGATATGATCCTCTGACGCGAACTCAAACAAAAAATATTGTCTGTAAATATGTTTGTAAATATTTCTTTATTGCTTTAAAATTTCAGAAAATACAAAAAGATTTTTGATTCTGCTTTATTTATGACAACCGATGTCTGAGATGCTGAGTTTCAAAATCTAAGAAAGCTGATTGTGTTTCTGAAAATAAAACAAGTTCATTAATTTGAAACTTGAATTAAAAATCAAAAATCAAAAACAGTTTGTGATATCTCCAAGGTCATTAGTTTGGACTTGGATGATTAACTGTGAAGGAGTTGGATTTGAATGCTTATATTGTTATAGAGTCAGTTTCCGATTCTGTTTGCTGAAACTGCCAAATCTGTAAAGTTTGTTGATAGGGGAAGAGTTTTAGAAAGTTTGAATTGCCAGATTATGATTTCTGAAGATTTAAAATATTGTTACTTATAAATGTATGAATGTTGTAGGTAAGAGTCCAGACTACGATCCTGACAGCATAGTCTAAGGGGGAGTCTGAAGACGAGCTCAAAGCAAGGGGGAGCTTGTAATCGGAAAGCAAGGTGTCGATCCCTAAAGCACGGAAGCTTGATGAAAGGGGGAGCCTGAAGAAGCTGATAAAGATAGAGCCAGGATAAGAACCTGTGAAGAAAAGAAAGAAACTGATAGATGCTTACAGTGTTAGACAATTTGAAAAGAGCTGAAGACTGATCAAGACTGAAGATGTGACATGACAAAGACTTGACACTAAAGACTTCGTCAATATCCAAGGGGGAGTCTGTTAGTGCACTATGTCTATTGACTTCGTCTTGTATCAAGTCATGTAATAGGATTGGATAGGATAACCAGTGCTCGGGTGCTAGAAACTGAGTTTTGTGTGTATAAGGCTGATTCCGCTTGAAAGTGACCAAGACCATTTCAAGCGAAATCACTAACTTGCTGATTCCGCTTGAAAGTGTCTTTGTCAGTTCAAGCGAAATCACACACACTATATATAGGGGCATGTGGTTTTTCATTTGTAACTTTCGGACCTGAGAGAAGCGAAGCTCTGCCGGATTGTCTCCAGGTTGTAAAACAGTGTTAGATCAATAATAGAGACATTATAATTACATAGAGCGTCCGTATCATTAATTCTGCCTTTGATTCGGATAAACAACTCTTCTGATCGACTCATTTGGGTCACACAACGATCCTACAAATTTGGCAAGTGATTTCAACAAGTTTGAAAATAATGTGCGGAAATAGAAATCAAACTTTCAAGAAACATAACTACAGAATTTTGAACTTTATATCACTTTTTGTCACACCCCGATATTTCCACGTATTACCGGTGGGCCCGGTGGGGAGTATCGTGACGTAGTTGATATCATCATAGTCAAACAACACAATTTAAATGCACAGCGGAAGCAAAAGATAATTATATTACAATCCGATATAAAGTAATATCAAAGTATTACGAACGGAATGTAAAGGGTCCACAGGCGAACCCATTAAAAGATAATTGTTCAACAGATTTTAACATTAAGCTTGCGAGACTCTTTATTGATGCTAGGAGTGGCCAGCCTATTCCGATTAGTACCTGCACTTAGCCCTTTTGGGAAAATACGTCAGTTTACACTGGTAAATACAATTTAACTGACTCATTTTGAAAATGTTTTAGAAAATTGATTTGAATGCACATGGCACAAAAAGATTTTTATAACTTGGGATAATTATTTGAATATAAACTTGTAAAATATTTACATGTTTCTTATGCGTTTAGTAGCCCGGGTTGACACCGGGTTAAAGATCAATAGACACACGTCCCGCAGCGGTTAAACCCAAAACCGGCGGTTATACCTTAATATTTATTTATGCACTAACGGGTGTACGCCTACACCCGCATGCTTAGGTCGTGGCCATTTCATAAAATGATGCCAAGGATATTCGGGACATGTTCATTAACCCTCCAAAGGCTTTAAGCAAGCAAAACAATTTAAACGGGTCATTTCAATGATTTAACCTTCATACAATTAATGAATTAATGCCCGACCAAGCGGTATTTTATATACCGTACCCCAAGCCCGTATAGGGAAAATAAGCTAAAAGTATTTACCTGAGCAAATTTATACAATTTATCCCAGCCGTATACCACCAAGCAAGTACAGATAGCTTTTACTGGGCTCCTAAATCTGGAATGAAGGTTTTTAATAACCTATTAGATTCCTAACGGGTCTTTAATTAAGCCTAAGCTTAGACCTGTTAGTTTTTAAAGGAGGATATGGTCCAATACGCATGATTATGCGAAGACCGGATTAGAATGTGGTTTAGACCCGAAAAGCTTGTATACTTGTGTAATAAGGGTAAACTAAACACATTCTGGATTTTGAGATAAAAGTGATAAGGTTTGACCCGTTTCGGCTAATTTATGCAAACCAGTTACATAACCCGATCCGAACGCGAAAAGGGCGTAACGGGTAACCACAAGAGTCATGAAAAGGTTTCCTAAGTTAATATGCCTCGAATATGTTGTGATATTAGTAGGATACCTTCCATTATGCCCAAAACGAATTTAAAACCAATTTATGCCCAGTAGGGGTATTTTGGTCATTTTAAAGGTTATGGAAGAGATTAGATATTATTCTGAGTTACAGGTCTGATTTCACAGTAAATATACTTAATTTAATAAGTTATAACAGCAGGGTATCATATATATGTGAAATTTATTAATTATAACCATATTATGCACCGCAGGGGCATTTTGGTAATTTCACATAGGATTAAAAGGTCAAAACTGAAAACCTGAGTTTAAAACTTTTCCTTACTGTTAAAATATAACAATTTACTGAATATATCAGTAGGCATCAACCCTTATATGTTTAAAATAGTTTTGATACATATTATGCGTTAAAAACACTTAAAAAGGCGATTTGGAGCCATTTCCTGGTTTTCAAAGGAAAGTTGATGTTTTTATTATTTCAGAAGACTCAAAATATTTTATTTATCATATTAGATCAGTAGAAAAAAGGTTTGGCATCAAAAGGATTTGTAAAACTCATTTTGTATCCCGAAAGGGCAAAACCGGCAATTACCGAATTAATGCTATAACCCTAAGTTATGCTCAGCCTAAAAATAAATAAAAATCTTCAAAAATCCCAAAATATTATTTTATTTTAGCGGGTAAATAGTTTGGTATTAAAAATTGGGATTAGATAGGTCATACACTAATTATGTCTTTTAATTAATAAAAAGCTTTTCATTTACGCTAATGAGCATAACTCCTAATCTAGACCTCAAATTGATGTCAAATTTTAGGGACAAATTTATAATTCAGTAGTGAAGGTTTCTATCCTCTCACATTTTCAAAAATATCGTTTTAAGGTCAAAAGGGCATAACGGTCAACATTTAGGCATTTAACGGAAACATGTATGAAGTAGGATTTCTATGGAACCAAGTTGTATAACTTTAGAGAGTTATACTAACCTATAATATGGTCCTAAACGAATCCTAAGTCATATCTAAACTAAGCTAAATGGGTCAGAACTGAAAGTCAAAGCAAAAGTCAACTTTTACGACTTTCGGTTCCGAACCGAGCCTATACTTAGAATTGTCAGGTTGAATCATGCTTAGGCATGTTCAAGCCTTCCATGGCCCTACGAATTGACATACTTTTGCAGTTTGACGAGCCTATATCTAAGCTATATAAAGAATAATTAGGGTATGTTTAACTTATGGTCATATTTTGGAAGGTCCGATACCCTACGAATTGACATACTTTTGCAGTTTGACGCTAATAGTCCTTTAATTGCGCAAAGTAGCACGAAATGTCGTTTACTGACATCCAAGCCTTCCATGGCCCATAATGGGCATTCCCAAGCATATACTTAAATATTACTACGCTCCCGATCACTTAAATGGTCACCGAAAGGCGTAGGTTTAAAAGTTGATGCTTTAGGTCCCTCTATTGCGCAAACTTGCGCATCTCATCATTTAATAGCATTGAAGCCTCATCTAATCCATATTAGACATTCTTGAAAGTATTATTAAACATCACGATGCTTTGGGTTCGCTAAAAGGTCATTCAGAGATATAATTAAACATATTGACACTTTTAGTCCCTCTAACTTGCAAAGTTGCGCGTAACTTTACTTATAGGCATACAAACCTTAGACGGCCATTATTTGGCATTCCCGAGAGTATAATTAAATATTATGAAGCTCCCGGTTTGTGAAAAGGTCACTCAGAGGTAAGAATTAACATGTTGACGCTTTTAACCCTTTATTGTGCAAACTTTCAATTAATTACGCAAACGGCTACACTTGATCAACAGGTGGCTCATTTGTGAATATAAATACCGTATGATGTTATTTAGAATCTTATTTTAGGCATTCTAACACTTCCAGCCCTTCCATAATCAAAGTTTTCAATTTTTCGAAAAATAAGTCCCTTAATTTCAGTGTTTGACTTTATTTGGGTTTATTACACGTGTCAATACATCATTGGACGTGATTTTACGAGGTGTTACATCCTCACCCCCTTAAAAGAAATCTCGACCTCGAGATTTGCTAAAATGCTGGAAGTTCCTTTTTGTCGCATAATGGACTTAACTTTTATAGCATATTTGGAGCCTCTCCAAGCTCCCAAGTTGACCTCTATAATAGGTACATGTATCCTTTTCGAAGCCTCTTAACCTGTCGATCCTCAATCGATACAGATTTCTCATTATATCATATATCTGCATATCGTTATGCGATAATGCTTCTCGGCTTATTGGTGAAACACATCCTTAATCCTTAATGTGTAATGCATTGCAAGACCCGTCAAGCTCCTTAAATAGGTTTTATTTTATAAGCTATTTGATCTTGGTACATTCGATTCCTTTGAATGATTTTATATATTTAGAGCTTAACTAGTCTGATAATTAACAAATTGGCACACCCTTCCTGGGTGATATCTTTTGTTGAACCTTATTCCTTAACAAAAACTTAGGAGGGTTGCTACATTCATTAATCCTTGATTCTCTGCCGAATACTGGCAATTTACAGATGATTATGGATTTACATGATCTTATTCGCTGTTTCCAAGGCAATTTTCAGATCCTGGTGATTGGACTTCCCAAAGTCTCGTCCATCAAACGGATGTTTTTATATTTCATCTATACAAGGTCTCCAAAGGAGCATCCTTGATACTTATATAACAACTATTATAAAAAGCTTATTTTAAGGTGAGATGGTTACTCCAACCACCGCTTAAAACTAATTTTAAGAAATAGCTAATCCTTACAGTCAGTCGGACAAATCGACGATCCTGGGCAGCTGATGGAAATTCTTAATTGTTGCCTAATTAGGGTTGCGGTAATTAATGCATAAGCAGAATGAACCGTCTTTCTTAATTAACTATACCGAGTTCTCAGAATATTGAGTTAGGCTATACGAATCCTTTATTTAAAACTTACTTAATCAGGGTTTCGATTCTTCCAATGATGGTACTAGCCGTCTTGGAGATTTCATAATAATACAGCCCTAAATGGGATATAAATCTTAACTCTACTGGCCTCTCAGGAGATAAACAGGGTAATCTTAGGAGAAGATAATTAAGATACAAGGAGGTTGCAGAGATTTTCCAAATCTCATGCCTCAGTTCATCCATCATTGCTTGTGTCAAATAAGTGAGACATTTATGTTACAAGTCCACGAATTCCTTATTCGGGAACATTTACTTGGACAATTTCATTATGGATATCTTCTTTGAATACTAGTACCATATGACCATCGAGATATCTTTGTGGTCCCATGCATTAGACCTCCATACTGATCAGGCATGGAAGCAATCTATGGGACATATTAAGATACACAAATCCTCATATGGCGCTTTTATCATACTATCTGGTATTTGCAATCGATAGAGATCGAAGAGATATCAACTATGTGCTGCCGCACATCTTCTAGAGAGAGGATACTTCTAGAATTCTCACAATTGGAAATTTCTGATAGGAACAGAAGAAATGGTTCTTACGATTTCACCTGTAAGTTTTACCTTACACTTAATATCTGGGGTTCTTACGGGAGGGTTTCTAAAAGTTTGCTAAACTTATGGTCTTACGAGAGACTTAGCAGCACCTGAAACCAAATGTAACTCCTAGCCATAAAATCACCATAAGGGATTTATCTGGTGTCATTATTAACGTGAACTACCTCTAATCATTTATCAGGAGGGTTAAACGCCTCCATTCTTAATCCTTTTAAACTTATCTATAAAATCTTTGAAAAACTTTAGGGCAGTCTCAGCTTTGACTAGTTATTTCATAATCTATAAAACGTGAGCAGCTGAGGTAGATCCATAATGGATTTATAATGAGCAGGCTTTGAAACCTTAATGTGCCCTCTTATTGCCGTTACTAACCACCAATAATTATTGCATTAAGCTTATGTTTTGGGTAAATGGGATAGGGTACTATCTCAGCCAATAAATTAAAATTTGTGACATACTGTCGACAGTTTAGAACTTTTATGGTGAGAGTCAAAAAATTTCTTATTCCATCTTTTTCCATCTTGCGATGCGGACAACAGGTTCTTCTAATAAGATCCTTAAAACTTGGACCATTCCATATTGTATAAGAGGATCTTTCTTGTGGACTTCATTAATGTCCTCACTAATCAAGGGTATTGCCATCGAATGACTGTGATGCATATCTCACCGCGTTCTTTTCAGCGTAACCGCTGATACACCTAATGGTTTTCTACGTCATCCAAAAATTTCCTACAATTGATGGCCCCTTTTTACTATTGAAGTCTCTTGACTTCCAAGAGACGAAGTACTTTTAAGTACATCCTAAAAGGAATGGGCTCCTTGCCATATATGCTTTTGTTGGGTTTATTCTTCACATTTGAAGTATGAATATAGCTCTTCTCATGAGCAGCGATATGTGTTTTAAAGCAAACAGCATTCAGCTTTTTGAACCTTTTTATGACTTTTGTCATAGCCTTTCTAACAGTTGCGTTAATTACCGTTTTGGAGATTAACTCCATTAACATTAAGGTTTACATTTGATGCACCATTAACATTTGTCGCATTTCTAGCATCGCGACTTTTGTTTGTCCCTTCTGAGTTTCCATACTCATAGCTTTGGTATTAAATACCAAATTCAGCAGGTACATAGGCAATCCATACCATGTGTCTCCTTGAATTGTCAAAGGCTCACCATAAGGAGTCTTGTTAACCACTTGCTTCTTATCACCCACAATATGGGCTTAGCTATAAGATGACCAATCCATTCCTATCACTATATCGAGTCCCTCTATTTCTACGGAAACAAGGACAGTGGAAAAGAATGGTTCCTAATGGATATAAAACATCCATCTAATATTGTTGAAGCAGTCTCTGAGGTACCAATGGCCAATCCTACTTTATACTTAACGCTTAGAGTTTTAACAGGCAGATTTAAGGATTTACAAAATCCATTGTCTACGAAAGACTTATCTGAACCTGAATTAAATAATACTCTAGCATGAGCATTATTGATAAAGAAAGTACCTGTTGTGACATTGTCATCTTGAATAGCCTCTTGAGCATTCATCTGAGAGCTTCCAGCTTTGGTCTTCTTAGCCTTGCCAGACTTCTTGGTTTTATTAGGGCAATTAGTTTTGACGTTCCCTATTTCATTGCAACCATAGTAGGTTGCGTCCTTTATGTCTTGGCAGTCCAAGGTCTGATGGTCCTTGGACTTGCAGATTCCACAGTGTAGAGGCTGAGATTTAAATTTGCAACTCCCGAAGTGGTATTTCCTACAGGTTTTGCATCTGGTCTTTTCACCGGTCTACTGGTTGTCCTTCAAGTCCTTGCATTCATGGGTCTTATGATCCATCTCTTTACGGATGACACATCCCCTGGTTTGTTCATAGAAGCATTTTCCGAAGTGCTTCTTCTTGCAAGTTTTACATTTGGGTTTTGCCTCCTTTGGCTTGGACTGGTTTATAGCTTGAACCGGTCCTACCCTTTTCACAACCTTTGTTTGGGGTATTATCGCCCTTTCGCTTATGATCCTTCAACACACGGTCCACAGCGTTGTTTACGGCTGTATCTATCATAGCCTGTAACTCGGTGCCCGATAAGTTCAGTCTTGCATCATCATTCTGATCAATTGGATGATTATGAGCTTCAGAGGAGTCAGCCATGGTGAAGCTTTGAAGGCTACAAACCAAGTGGTAATAATTTGCTTAATTATATAGGGAATTGTCGAGTTTGATGATTAAATAGCCATGGTGCAAATAAACCATATAGGCCAATAGATAGTGTTAGATTTATTTGATTATGTTTTGCCTAGGTTCTTAAATAAACCATCTTTGGCGTTTAAATGGAATAAAATCCTTCATATTTATTAGACAGGGGACATAAGTCATGACTGTCAATGTCGTACCGACATTTTATATAGCATAAGGGCTTGTTCCAAAGGACTTTCTGATGGCACAGATGCCTTGTCACTAGGGAAATTTTAAAACATAATCGATGATTCCTTTGGATCAGAAAATTTCATAGTTCATTGCCTTGACAAGAAGTTATGAAATAAAACTATCTTTTTCATGCATACATCTTTGTTCGAAGGTATTCATCCCAACGGATGTTTTGATGTGTTCATCATTTTCGACGTTTATTAGCCATGATTCCTCTTGATCATTCATGCTAAATAAGGGGTCTGGAAAATTCCTAATATAAAGATGACAAGTGTGATTTTATCGCATCACCTGTTGTCAGGAGTGCTAACATGTTTTCAGATGTTAACAAGGGTCTGAATCTCTTTTTAACAGGTTTCACCATCGTAGCCAGGTCTTTAATGACATTCAAGCTAGGTTATACCCTTTAAGATTCTTTTTAATATGAATACTGGCAGGAAAGGAATGATATTTATTTTATTCAGGATTTTCATTATAATTATCCTGGATTTAATTAAAATATAACTATGGCACAAAAGGCCAAGTCACAAGGGCAACTTTAAATTATAAACCATGATTTTGTAGGATCGCGGCATTTAGGCTTTGAACGTTGTTCATTGCCTTTTCTTGACAGGGAGTTGTAGGCTACGACTGTCATTTGTCTTATATGACAATGAATATGGCCCGTAAATATTGCATCCCTAATGGATGCTTAAATCACAAAATAAGAAAGGATTTCGGGAGAATCCAGTATAAGGATGATTTATGCGATTTTATCGAACCACGTCTGCTAGGAATGTTAACATATTACAGATGTTAACAAGGATTTGAATCTTTTGAATAGGTTCTACCATCTTGGCCATGTCTGAAATGACATTTAGGCTAGGTTTTACTTTTAAGATTCTTTTTAGTATTTAACGCAGAACAATCCTAAAGTGAGATGTTAATAAGGATCTAAATCTAATTGAGGAACTACCTTCTTGGCTCTGTCTTAAAATGACACCTGAGCTAGGTCTCGTCCTTTTTAGATTTTTGCCATTTTATAATAATGGTAGATCTTATAAAAAGGAATTTAATTTATTTCATATATTATATTCATATACAATGATATAATTGAAATTTAGATAAAACATTCCAATGATTTTTAAAAGAGGTACAGAATTGCCCTAAGCGGGACTTGAAAGAAATGATGTTGTCCTCGAAGGGACTGAAAGATAAAAATGCCCTTATAAGGACTTACTGAAGGAACAAATTTCAGCATAAGGAGTTTCTTCTTCATTTTATTTCTGAATGCTTTCTCCTTGGTTGCACGTTAATCCTAGTCGCGGTACGAAGCTCGGCCTTCCCTAGGCTTCAAATGGGGAGAATTTCCCTTATGGCTTCTTTGCTTGGCGACATATTGAAATTTATAGAATTCAAGGCAATAATTCTCCAAATAGAGATGAGAGTATTCCTACGTTAAGTCTAGACTCAGAAGGTCAAGGAATGTGCTACTGTGTCATTGAGATTAAACACAAAAGGCTAGTGTTTAATTCACTCAATGTTGGCTCTGATACCAACATGTCACACCTCGATATTTCCACTTATTACCGGTGGGCCCGGTGGGGAGTATCGTGACGTAGTTGATATCATCATAGTCAAACAACACAATTTAAATGCACAGCGGAAGCAAAAGATAATTATATTACAATCCGATATAAAGTAATGTCAAAGTATTACGAACGGAATGTAAAGGATCCACAGGCGAATCCATAAAAAGATAATTTTTCAACAGATTTTAACATCTAAGCTTGCAAGACTCTTTATTGACGCTAGGAGTGGCCAGCCTATTCCGATTAGTACCTGCACTTAGCCTTTTTGGGAAAATACGTCAGTTTACACTGGTAAATACAATTTAACTTACTCATTTTGAAAATGTTTTAGAAAATTGATTTGAATGCACATGGCACAAAAAGATTTTTATAACTTGGGATAATTATTTGAATATAAACTTGTAAAAGATTTACATGTTTCTTATGCGTTCAGTAGCCCGGGTTGACACCGGGTTAAAGATCAATAGACACACCACATGGTGTAGTCCCGCAGCGGTTAAACCCAAAACCGACAGTTATACCTTAATATTTATTTATGCACTAACGGGTGTACGCCTACACCCGCATGCTTAGGTCATGACCCTTTCGTAAAATGATGCCAAGGATATCCGGGACATGGTCATTAACCCCCAAAGGCTTTATGCAAACAAAACAATTTAAACGGGTCATTTCAATGATTTAACCTTCGTACAATTAAAGATTTAATGCCCGACCAAACGGTATTTTATATACCGTACCCCAAGCCCGTATAGGGAAAATAAGTTAAAAGTATTTACCTGAGCAAATTTATACAATTTATCCCAGTCGTATACCACCAAGCAAGTACAGATAGCTTTTACTGGGCTCCTAAATCTGGAATGAAGGTTTTTAATAACCTATTAGATTCCTAACGGGTCTTTAATTAAGCCTAAGCTTAGACCGGTTAGTTTTTAAATGAGGAAATGGTTCAATACGCATGATTATGCGAAGACCGGATTAGAATGTGGTTTAGACCCGACAAGCTTGTATACTTGTGTAATAAGGGTAAACTAAACACATTCTGGATTTTGAGATAAAAATGGTAAGGTTTGACCCGTTTCGGCTAATTTATGCAAACCAGTTACATAAGCCGTTCCGAATGCGAAAAGGGCGTAACGGGTAACCACAAGAGTCATGAATAGGTTTCCTAAGTTAATATGCCTTGAATATGTTGTGATATCAGTAGGATACCTTCCATTATGCCCAAAACGAATTTAAAACCAATTTATGCCCCGTAGGGGTATTTTGGTCATTTTAAAGGTTATGAAAGAGATTAAATATTATTCTGAGTTACAGGACTGATTTAATCAGTAAATATACTTAATTTAATAAGTTATAACAGTAGGGTATCATATATATGTGAAATTTATTAATTATAACCATACTATGCACCGCAGAGGCATTTTGGTAATTTCACATAGGCTTAAAAGGTCAAAATTGAAAACCCGAGTTTAAAACTTTTCCTTACTGTTAAAATATAAAAATTTACTGAATATATCAGTAGGCATCAACCCTTATATGTTTAAAATAGTTTTGATACATATTATGCGTTAAAACGCTTAAAAAGGCGATTTGAAGCCATTTCCGGGTTTTCAAAGGAAAGCTGATGTTTTTATTATTCCAGAAGGCTCAAAATATTTTATTTATCATATTAGATCAGTAGAAAAAGGTTTGGCATCAAAAGGATTTGTAAAACTCATTTTATAGCCCGAAAGGCAAAACCGGCAATTACCGAATTAATGCTATAACCCTAAGTTATGCTCAGCCTAAAAATAAATAAAAATCTTCAAAAATCCCAAAATATTATTTTATATCAGTGGGTAGATAGTTTGGTATTAAAAATTTGGTTTAGATAGGCCATATGCTAATTAAGTCGTTTAATTAATAAAAAGCTTTTCATTTACGCTAATGAGCATAACTCCTAATCTAGACCTCAAACTGATGTCAAATTTTAGGGACAAGTTTATAATTCAGTAGTGAAGGTTTCTATCCTCTCACATTTTCAAAAATATCGTTTTAAGGTCAAAAGGGCATAACGGTCAACATTTAGGCATTTAACGGAAACATGCATGAACTAGGATTTCTATGGAACCAAGTTGTATAACTTTAGAGAGTTATACTAACCTATAATATGGTCCTAAAGGAATCCTAAGGCATATCTAAACTAAGCTAAATCGGGTAAGAACTGAAAGTCAAAGCAAAAGTCAACTTTTGCGACTTTCGGTTCCGAACTGAGCCTATTCTTAGAATTGTCGGGTTGAATCATGCTTAGGCATGTTCAACTAATATTTACCAAGTTATCAAAGTGAGAAAACTGATTTTATGACTTTTATATTAATAGTTATGTATTTTATTTAAAACTAACCCGTTTGACTTTTATTTAACCCGACAATTAAACTAAGTAAACGTGGTAATTAGGAAGTGCCCTTGTGAGGGTTAAACACCTACCTAATTACGGTCACTTAGCCATGTTCGTTGCGAACAATGACTCAACCGTTTAAAAGTCAAAGCGTTTATCAAAAACGCTTGACTTTCGGTTATAACTGCTAAAAATTAAACTAAGCACGAAAGGACACTTACAAAGGGTCCAAGCAAGGAGGGAATTGATCTTGGATGTTCAGGTATGAAGCACAAGGGCCCCAACTCAGAACAATTTAGATCAAGGTGTGAATGGGAGCAAAATCAAGAGAGGTATTTATAGGTTTTTGAGAACCGTTAGGATCATTTCTGGTAAACCGTGATCAAATCTGAGCCATACACCTCTTACCCATGGTTTACTAAACAATGGACAGCCCCTAGATTCAATTATGTGAGACAAGAAGCAAAAACACAACTGGTTTTTAATTTCAAGTTGCTTGCTGGCGTTAGTATACGGACCGTATGGTCCTGTATACGGTCCGTAAGGACCTGAACAGCACATGCATACTTTCAAAACTTGTCACATATGGCCCCTGCACTTGATAATTGCCATTCCCGACACATTTGAGGCCCGTTAAACCATTTTTAAGGCTCTACAATGATGCCTAAGCATAGGGAACATGAAACATTCTCAAAAATATGCTGGATGTCGGTTCGTTTGGTCGTACGGTCCCGTTGTTTGGCTAATTACGACGAAACACGGACGGACGCTAAAAACGATCCAAATTATGCGACGAATGGAATTTTATCAAGTCAAACACTAAAATATTATTTTAGTGCTTACATAAATTTTTGGGTGTCCGGATATATTCAGAATGTAAGATATGCGCGAAAATGCAAACTTGTGCACTTTTTGACACTTTTAGTCCCTGCATGACGTAAAAGTTTATTTTTGCACACCAAACACCTCCAAGCCTATATCTAAGCTATATAAAGAATAATTAGGGTATGTTTAACTCATGGTCATATTCCGGAAGGTCCGATACCCTACGAATTGACATACTTTTGCAGTTTGACGCTAATAGTCCTTTAATTGCGCAAAGTAGCACGAAATGTCGTTTACTGACATCCAAGCCTTCCATGGCCCATAATGGGCATTCCTAAGCATATACTTAAATATTACTACGCTCCCGATCGCTTAAATGGTCACCGAAAGGCGTAGGTTTAAAAGTTGACGCTTTAGGTCCCTCTATTGCGCAAACTTGCGCATATGATCATTTAATAGCATTGAAGCCTCATCTAATCCATATTAGACATTCTTGAAAGTATAATTAAACATCACGATGCTTCAGGTTCGCTAAAAGGTCATTCAGAGGTATAATTAAACATATTGACACTTTTAGTCCCTCTAACTTGCAAAGTTGCGCGTAAGTTTACTTATAGGCATAAAAACCTTAGACGGCCATTATTTGGCATTCCCGAGAGTATAATTAAATATTATGAAGCTCCCGGTTTGTGAAAAGGTCACTCAGAGGTAAGAATTAACATGTTGATGCTTTTAACCCTTTATTGTGCAAACTTTCAATTAATTACGCAAACGGCTACACTTGATCAACAAGTGGCTCATTTGTGAATATAAATACCGTGTGATGTTATTTAGAATCTTATTTTAGGCATGCTAACACTTCCAGTCCTTTCATAATCAAAGTTTTTGATTTTCCGAAAAATTAGTCCCTTAATTTCAGTGTTTGACTTTATTAGGGTTTATTACACGTGTCAATACATCATTGGACGTGATTTTACGAGGTGTTACACTTTGAAACAGGGTTTAGAAGGTGATTGTGAGGTTATTGGCTAATACAAACGAATACTTTAAGAATTTTTTAATGAAGGGCAATGGAGTTTTTGTTGTATGTAATGAATGCTTGGCTTACATTCTCCCTTCGGTGTTGGGTTCTCTATTTATAGAGAAGATTTGACATGATTAAACATTTGTTTATTCATGCACTTGTCTGCATAAAATAGCTTTTTGGCATATTAATTGAATCCATCCATTGTCAACTTGCTACTTTACTACGGTGGCAAAGCCTTATCTTTTAGACAAGTTGGTTCATCATATTTTCTTATGAATAACTTATCAGAAATCTGTTGAATTAATCACCAGATTCTAATGACCAGAGTTTACCAGATTCTGATGATAAATACCAGATTTATCATCAGACTTATCAGATTGGTCCTTTCTGATCGTCATTCTTTGCTTGTGAACAAATTCTGATACTTGCTGAAGATGATGTTTGACTTTCTGCTTTGTCTTGTTATCTTGTATCTTCTTCTTGTTTGATCTCTTGACTCTATCATTTTCAGGACATGATCAGATTGATCATATTTTTCTTCAATACTTACAAAAAGTTTCCTAACAAGCACGTAATCTAATGGTCTATTATTCAATGGGAATGACAATTGAGTCGAAACATTGCAAAATTCATGTGATGACGCTTCTTTCAAGTTGATGACCAGATTATGAAATCTAACCTCTAATTCTGAACATATTCTTCATCAAGTGATTCTTAATTTCTTGTGTGGTTCTTAAGTTTTGTGGCCATTGATCGATCGGTTGTAGATCTGGTAATAAGCTACTAATTGATTCATTTCGTTACGAGTTTCATCTGGTGTTGAAGAAACAAAAGTTGGTGAATTTCTAGAAAAGATCGCTCGATTCTAGATTTCAATTGCGATTCTAGATTTCAATTGTATATGTGGCATGCGATTCAGCCCTTGACTTTGCTTCCGTTTCAACGATGATGTCATGATTTAGAATTCGGAACACAAATGTTTAATTGATGAAATGTCGAATTGAAAATCAACACTGAGACATAAGGTCTCGACCCTTGTGGATTTTTTTTGCCCAACTCATGATCGTAGAGAACAAGTTATCAAATCAGAAAATGAATTTGGACACCATAAATGTATCTCTTTTATCATTATAAACATACATGAAATATGAAGATATTTCTTGGTCTGTTTTGAATATTGGCTAGTCACGTGAAATGCGTAAAACATGTACTTAATTGTGTTAATTTTTGCACTTTTAACCCATTTGACTTTTGTTCGTCTGTGTTTGCATATGTTTGATATGCATGACAAGAATCAATGTAACAATCTCGCTTTACATATTTTATTTTAGTGTGTTGTAAGAATTCATGTAATTATGGGCGAATCATTAAGCTATGTCCTATAACTTAAAAAGATGAAAACTACTTGTGTGTAAAACAATTTAATGCATTTATGAGCATTCATGAAAGTCGTTAATGGTGATGGTGTCATTGAAGCTTAAACTAGGTGGGGGGTTTGTTGTTCACAATGTACAAGACCTTCAATTAGAAACCTATAAATCCATAATGTGTATACACATGTAATCACAAGGTTTTATGCATTTAGTTAAAGTATTGCACCTTGTATGGCTACGACATTAAGAAGTTTGAGGCAACAAAGAAAAGAGTTCATGAATTTGTTTGTTCATGTTAGGCTATATGTTTTTCCTTTATTAATTTGGGCGACTAGTATCTATAGTAACAAAAATGGATGAGTAATGTTATATCCAATATCCAAAAATAAAATATTCTTAAACACTAGATATACATCATTCGTTTTTTAAGATTATATAGCACCTAAAGGCAAAAACTTTAAATGATTTTTAATTGTATAATATTTGTTTACAAAAAAATATTGTACCGCACCACATTTTATAGGTCCCAATTTATTATAACAAGGTCCGTCCCAATTTATTATAACAAGGTCCAAAAAATTGTTTTCTTTCAAAATAAAGAAGTCAAAGGTTTTTAATTCATTTTGAAAAGTCAAACTTATGAAAGTGGATAGTGTTAACGACATCCATATCATGTACAAACTCGATACAAAACATGATTATAAAGCTACACATGATTATAAAGCTCCATTACCCTAGAAAGTTAACTCCAAGATTTGTCTTTTACCTATATACTAAATTTCAGACATGTCCTTTGTTTTTAAAATTAACGAGTTTTGTATTTAATGTTTCAAATATTGCACGGTATGTCATTTGTCATAACCTAGTTAATTTTAAATGTTAAGTGAAAGATAATTTGATCTTTTAAATTATTTAATTTAGAATACCATTCTACAGATTTTGATAACTAAAACAAAAATGAATTATATAAATCTAAACACACTCTCTTTATCACACACACACACGCACACACACTCTTTCTCTCTCTCTCTCTCTCTCTATCTCTCTCTCGCACCACCGCCTGCCACCACCACCCTCACACCAGCACCACCACCGCACCACCCTCTAGCAAGAGCCATTTTTCTGACGACGGTTTAAGGTCCGACCATGGTGGGTTTTTCAAATTAGGTTTTTTAAGGTGTGACGACGGTGGATCTTTTCCGACGATAAGAGCTCCAAATCGGGGGGGGGGGTTTCAAATTGGACATTTAAGGTCCCACCATGGTGAGTGTTTTTCCGACGGCGGTGAAACGAAAGGTAGTGGGGTTGAAAAGACAACCGTCGCAGATCTGAGTGAGAGAGGGTTGCAGGTTTTGAACTATCCTTCGAGGGTTGCAGGTTGAAATCGCCGACAATGGTGGTTCGTCTCTCAACCACCACCTGTAACATTCCTTCAATTTTGTGTCGCGTTGTAGGTTTTGATTTTTTTTAGTGTTGTAGGTTTTGATTTTGTGTAGAAGTTAATAATGTTGCAGGTTTGATTTTAGGGTTTATATGTTTATGTGGTGTGAGAAGACATATGGCGGCTAGTGGGTTATGGCTGGTAGAGAGAGAGAGAGAGAGGGAGAGAGAGAGATGGGTGAGTTAGGTTGGGTTGGAAATCATGGCAGCAGGTGGTGGTAGATGGTGACGGTGGGGTGGATTGTGGTGATGGTGGTGGATGTGGATGGTGGTGTTTAATTATTTTGTTATTAAAGTAACTTTTTATAAATGGTTGAGTATTTTAAGTTATTTACGTATTTAGTCTCTAGAAAGGTGAAATGAAAAAAATGCCCTCACATGCATGTCACATGACCAGATTTAACAAAGAAATCTAAGTGGGATAAGGCTAAAGGACAAAACGTGCAGGAATTTGTAACGTTAAGTACAAAACTAATCAATTTAAAAAAAAAAAAAACAAAGGACACTGCCTGAAATTTGGTATACAGATAAAGGACAAAACTTACAATTCACTCTATGTTTGGAAACACGAGGCAAACATTCAAATTTTAGCTCAAGAAACTCTTTAATTTAAGATATACAATACCACACAAGTTAGCAAATAATGTTATAAATAACATAGGTTTTAAGTCCAAAATTAGTTTAGAAATAATTGTTAATAAGTGTTTACAAACAAGCAATGAACAATTGTTTTGAGATATTGTATGTCTACTTGAGAATTTCACATGATTACAATATTTGACCCTAGGCGTACCATTCCTATATTGAAGAGGTATGGTCCCAAATGCTGTGCAGGGCGCGACCCTTGCTCTGCGCGCATGACCATACCCACACTTAAGCTCTAAAACTTGCAGCTGGTTCCAAGTTTTCGCCGGAAGCTACCCCCGCGGACGTGCAACTATGCCAACACAGAGGAGACAACCAATACAATTCGTAGTAACCTACAACCAATCATCGTGTGCGAGACTATGTGCTAGATGATCCCCATGACCACAAGGCTACATGGGACAAACAATATAAAGGACAATGATGTGTAGCGAATCAGCATGCACCATTTCACTATTCTATGATCTCCCCTAACGCGAGGGCATATGAGACAACAAGTACATTTGGAAAGCGACGTGTAGCCAATCAAGGCAAGAGATCGTACTCCTACCTCTGCGCACACTACATGTCGTGTCAGAAGGGACCAAATGGCTATAAATACTTGCCTCCACCAATGGTTTAGGGATCCGATTTCTTACGAAGTCACTCTAAACACACACGTGTTTCCCTTATCTCTCTAGAAAGAACAATACTTATTCTCATGTCAAAGGCCTGGTCAAGAAAAGAACCCCCTTTTCCATTTAGCGAGTAACTAACGTGGTTGGGTGTGCATATAAAAAGATGGTTAAGATTAGTTGTTTTATGAACTAGTTGAAGTTTTAATATTCTTAAACACGTGGTATAATACTATCACACTACAAATCACGTTGGGCAAATGCACCCATTGTTGGCGTAGTATAGTGATGGTAAGATACCGAGGTCGTCCATAGATACATGAGTTTTAGTACAAGTCTTTGTTAGCGTCTAGTCTAATCCAAAAGTAAAAGTTTTTAAAATGGCTTAAAATAAAAATGACGAGGGAAATAATAAAGGGTAGTAATCAATAATTTAAAAAAATGGGGTGTTTAAAATCAACATACCTCTTGTGCTTTGTTAACTAGCTCTTACCATGGGGTAACAAGGGCTCGATTATCAGTCGAGGAATTGTGGGTGTTAATGCATGAAGTTGTGCAGTATCTGGGTCAGTATCCTATGTTGGACCTTGATGTGCTTAAAAATACAACATATAAATTATATCAAATACGGCGTAAAAGCAACCCCTTTTTAGTACTAATGTTGGAAAAAGCTTGGTTTTCTGTTTCTTTTTAATTTTCAGGGTCAAAATAGCTTAAATAAACAAAAGGAACAAAAAACAGCAAAAACCAACATTAATACAAGAAAGGAGGAATTAACGCAACTCGCCAAGCCCCGATTCACATCCAAACCACAAAATAGCAAGAACAGAAGACTTGACACGGGGCCGTGTCTATCAGACACGGGCCGTGTCCGAAGATGGATGCTGTGCAGAAGAAAAAGATAACTGCAAAGGACAAACTGGCAGCCGACACGGGGCCGTGCTAAGCCAACACGGGGTGTGGTCAACTCAAAGATTTTCAGAATCTGCGATAGTACAGCAAGTACTTTGGCCACGGGCCGTTCCACTGATACACAGGGCCGTGTTAGTACAAAATATGACAAGCAATTAATGAGGAAGAGAGAGAGAGAGAGAGATAGAGAGAGATGGCCACGGGGCAGTGCCAGGCGGGCACGGGCCATGGTGAAGTTTCTGATTTAGCTATAAATAGAAGTGCTTGGTTCCAGTTCAAACCATCCCTTGGCAAACCACTTCTATCTCACTTGCCACCACTACAACACCATCATCCACCACCATCATCCATTTTCCATCTTTTAGAGTGTGTGTGTAGTCTTGGGATCCAAGATTGATAGTAAGAGTCTTTGTCAAACAAAGGCCATGTTTGGCTAAACTCTTGCATCACTTGGTGAAGACATATCTTTTATGTATTTTCTTTTATGATTTCCAATCTTTGACAACTTCTTAATTGGGTATGTATTAATGACTTTAATAAATAGTTTTTTATATTGAAGGCGAATCTACTTAACCATTCTTCATAAGTCGTTTATTCACATATTCATGTCTTTACGGTCTATATAAAGCATGTTAACTACTTGGAAGGGTGTTAGAAGGGTGAGGGAGGTTGGTACCCATAAGTATCTTAGTGGATGATGCATAATCATTTTGGATATTTAACTTAATTAAAACATAATGTTTAAAGTTTTAAATGTAAAACACAGCCACGACATAGTCGTTTGATCCCTTATAGATCTTAATACAAGCAATCCCAAATAGTTTAAAAGTTGTCCAAAACATTGTTTATTAAGAATTGCATCCACACAACACAAGATACTCCAAAATCCCGAAGTCGAACTCATGTACCTAAGGAACACATTAAATCAGGTGTCAACACAAAAAGGTTGTCATGAAACATTAGATAGTACTGGACTATTTAGTAGGTCATCTCGTGTAGGATGGTTCAACCTCTGTTCTTCACTCGATGATTACTGATTCTTCCAAGGTATCCTGCAAAACGAATAACACCAGTAACTCACTACAAGGAGGAGAAGATGGGGGTTCTCCTTGTAACCACCCTCCGGCATGAGAATAAGTAATCGTTTTTTTAGGATAAGTGAGTGTATAAAGTAAGAGAGTAAGAAATCGAATCCCTAAACCTGGAGGTTGAGTCTTCTATTTATAGCCGGAGAAATGTGAAGGGAATAGATTGCCAGCTAGCCATTGTTTGACAGTTGTCCCACCAGGAGTAATATCCCTTCTGTCCCCTCTGCTATGGCTAGGCCTGGAGGTGACATGGCGTAGGGTTATTCGCTCCAGCTTAGTGTCCTTTTGTACTAGTTGTCAGCTTGCCTCATGGAAATCTTGCGATCAGTGCTTGCGCGATGCCATTGGAGCCACCTATCGTCCTTTTTTCTGCTGGGAGCATCTTCTTGTCGCCAGGTGTCTTCTTCCAGAATCTTCTAGAACCTTCTAGATGCTCTCGTGTGGCAAGGCTGCCAACTTGGAGTGGTATGGTCCCTCTAACACATGTGCACCTGCGATTTGGGATCATACCTCTTCAAGTCCCCCAGTCCAGTGTGGCTTCCAGGTGAGTTTGTCAACTGAGAGGGATTCTTGACCCATAAGAATTCAGGGATAAGTTGAGGAAACGTGGGGATTTTGGCTTAAGGAAGTGAGCCAAAAAGCGCATTGATTTTCGCGTACAGGAGCGAGCCAAAATGGCGCATAGATTTTGGCGTACAGGAGTGAGCCAAAATGGCGCGTGGATTTTTGCATAAGGAAGTGAGCCAAAAAGGCCCATGGATTTTGGCGTACAAAAGTGAGCCAAAATGGTGCGTGGATTTTGGCGTAGACGTGAGCCAAAAAGGCACATGGATTTGCCATACAAAAGTGATCCAAAATGGCGAGTGGATTTTGGCGTACAGAAGTGAGCCGAAAAGCGCATGGATTTTGATGAAGGTTTCTTCAAGGAGAATTTTTTTCCAGCTAAAGAGTAAGTTATTTGGTTGGTGAGATTGACATCTGACCGCCTGTCACTGTAGCCATGCTGGTTGAGCTGGTTGTCGCATCGGAGAATGGAGCAGTTACCTTTTTCAGGGACACGTCAGGGTGACAGTTGCTTTTTACGGTGGTGTTAGGCACGTGGCGGCCACGCACCCTTAAGAAGCGTCGTTTCAGTTTCTCTCGCCTGGCGTGTCGTCTCCCCATTGGTGGAATTTCCCCAATTGTCGGTCGAGTTTCCCTTCAAATTAAATGTGATGGGTATAAATACCCGGAGGACCTTTGAGGAGAAATCTTACATCTTCCAAAATCTCATTTCCTTGACGATTTTTCGTCTCCTCTCTTTGTTCTTTTATTTCCATCATTTATCTCTTGTTGTTCTTCAGTTGTATAATCATGTCGACATCTGTAAAACCATAAGCCTCTCGTAATGGCAAGAAATCTAAACCCAAGGACCCTTGGAGGGAGGAAGAATTCTAACAAATCTGATGGGAGTTCTAGTTACTGGTTAACTGGGGTGCTCAGTTTCCCACTCCAGGGAGTTCAAACCTTGACGCACCCCCACGGTTACATTACTCTATACAGTTCTTTCTTCAAGGAATGTAACTTTCGCCTCCCCATCACCAAGTTTCTGGGGGAGGTGCTTACTCGTTATGGGCTACACATCTATCAGATTAGCCCCATTGGTATGCCCCGTGTCACCCATTTCGAGTTCATCTTCCGGGCTCAGCGTTTATGAATTCTTTAATTGTCTAGTATGGATTAAAACCTCAATCTTGATATATAGCTCGTACGTCTTGCAAACTTACGAAACTGAAAGTATAACGAAAATTTGATATCAAAATAAAATCATGGATAATAGTTTTCATCTGGAATATGCTTATGGGGCCAATTCGAATGATTTCTACCATGAAATTTTACAAAGAAAATAAAATGATCTTTCTTAAACATAAATGGATGTTTTAAATCATTAAAGTGTTGTATTAAGAAAGTTTTTCCTTTACAAAATTGATATGTGAACTCACCCTCCTTTGTGTTGACACTTAATTTTTATGTGTTCTTCAGGTACATGAGTTCGGCTTCGGAGAATTGTGGCTTGCGTTGTCCTGTGGTTGTGTGATGCTAATGTAATAAAATAATGTTTGGACACTTTCAAACTACTTATTGGGACCATGTGTAATAAGACCCATAAGGGGCAAACGACTATGACTTGGTTGTGATGAATGTGGTAACTTAAAAACTATGTTTTTAAAATAAACAAAATGTCCAAAATAACTATAGACTCTAAATAGTCGGGTGTCACATTAGGGAGAAGGTTTAAGTTAGTAGTTTTGTTCTTGAAAAACTAAAAAGAGATTTTAAAACAAGACTAACTAAAAAGGACCAAGAAATAAACAGCCTGAAACATGAAGCAACCATAACCAAGTACCAACTCCAAACTATGATAAAGTGATGTGTGTAAAATGCAACACATAAATTAAATCAAATGAGGCATAAAACTAACCCTTTTAGTACTAATGTTGGAAAAAAGTATGCTTTTGTCTTCCTTTTGTATTTTCAGGACCAAATGAGCTCAAACGAACAAAAGGAACAAATATGCAGCAAAAACTAACATAAATACAAAGAAAAGGAATAAACGTGGCATGCCCGACCCCTCGACAGCATCACCCCAAGCAAAAAACAAGAAATAGAAGGCTGACCACGGCCCATGCCCAGTGGACACGGGGGCGTGGTCAGGTGTCTGCAGAAATGGACAAAGTTATAGAAGCTTCTATTCCCACCACGGGGGCGTGCCCAGCTCAGATGGGGCGTGGTCAACCCTAAGATTCGCAAAATCTTGCAAATCTTGATAGTACAGATACGCTTCTGCACACAGGGTCGTGCCCAGCAAACACGGGGCCGTGTGGAGCCTAATGCAGACAATTGCAATTAATGAAGAAAGAGAAAGATGATGGCCACGGGGGCATGTCCAGCGGACACGGGGCCGTGGCCGGGCTACTGTTCTGGCTATAAATAGAGGTGCTTGGTTCACTTCAAAGGCATCCCTTGGCAAACCACCTCTCTCCCACTTCACCACCACTCCACCACCACTACAACACCCACATCCACCACCATCATCCATCATCCTCCTTAGAGTGTGTGTAGTAGTCTCGGGATCCAAGATTGATCGTAGGAGTTCTTGTCAATCAAAGTACATGTTTGGCTAAGTCTCTTACATTACTTGGTGAAGACAAGCATTTAATGTAATACTTTTGATTTTTAATCTTTTCGCACTTTTTATTTGGTTTTGTATTAATGACTTTAACAACTAGTTTCTTATGTTGAAGGTGAAACTTCTTTATCATTTGTCCGTGGTGTCTTGGCACTACTTTACTGTCTATATAAAGTAAAAGATTTTCACCATTCATATCTCTACGGTCTATATAGAGATACTATGGCTACCTGGTCAGGGGTTAAGGGAATGGTCTGGTAAGGTTCTTGCCTTGTTCAGTGTATAGATCCTGCAAGGACCTGGGTCAAGCTTACTAGGACCTCCTTCAATACCCACTGGTATTAGATGGCGGTGGGTGCGAATGGCTTGATCCCCTCATATGTAAATTACTATTAATACATTAAACCGGCTACTTGGGATTGTATCCCTGTTGACTCAACCACTTAGCCGAGGGTAACGCCGCCTTCAAAAGAGGGGCCTACCACTTTACGCGTTAATAACTTAATTAATTATCTTCCAATATTCCAACCCTTTGGATTGTGTCCTTGCTGACTTAAACCACTTTGTTGAGGGTAACGTCACCTTTAAAAGAGGGGCCTACTACTATAACTAATATAATCTCTCAAAAAGTGTAAATGTGCGGAAATCATCAAAGGTTACATTAAAGGCGAGTCGGATCCAAGTGATTCATCTATCTGTTTTTATTTTATTTTTATTTTCAGCATTTTTAGTTTTTATGATCAACACCTTTTTCTAAAAATTTTGATTTGATTAGTCGTTGAGGATAAACCGGTACTAAATGCTCTTGTGTCCTTGGACGACCTCAGTATCTTACCAATGCTATACTACGCTCACGATGGGTGCACTTGCCCATGTGTGTGTTTAGTGTTAGTAGAATACTGTGTTTTATAAATTTAAAACTTCACTAATGTGTAAAATGGGCTTAAATTATCAATAAAATATAACACACCCGACACACACCAAGTTTTTTGGCACCGTTGCCGGGGACACAAGGATTTTAAGAAAGTTAGGAATCAACGGCCTAATCGTTTTTTCTGTTTTTCTATTTTTTATTAGGATTTTTCTACATTTTTCAAGTTCTGCAGATTTTAGCACGGGGCCGTGCCTGGTCGGACACGGGTCGTGCCCAGCATCCTTACTGGTAGTTTTTGTTTTCAGAGTTACAAAAAGGTGACCACGGGGCCGTGCCGGCACAGCAAGGGGCTGTGTTGAACTTTCCAGTAGCAGGGATCCAGAAAACAATCACTGTAACCACGACCACGGGCCGTGGTCAGTGACCACGGGGCCGTGGTGAGACTTTTGACCAACAATCTTTTTTGTTTTTATCGCGGGATTTGGAACCTAGGCGCAGCACCTGAACTTCCTACGAAGTGCATGAGCTCCAGTTCCCATAAAGACATAAAAAAACCTTTAGACGAACCCAAACGCTTTCTAAGAAAAAGACTTAAAGCTAAAATCCAAGAGAAAGTTTCGGGGGACCCACCTCCAATGGCGGATCAACGCACCCTAATGGATTACCTACATCCCACGGTAGGTAATCTCGGCACCGCTATCAATGCACCGAATGTCGATGACAACAACTTCGAACTTCGGCCTCATTTGATACAAATGCTCCAGAATTCCGCAACTTTCCATGGGCGTGCGGATGAAGATCCCCATTTACATATTACCAAATTTTTGGAAATATGTGATACTTTTCGGATCAACGGAGCATCAAATGACGCCATCCGCCTCTGAATGTTTCCGTTTTCACTAAAAGACCGAGCTACGGCTTGGCTTAACACCCTTCCAAGTGGTTCGGTAAACACTTGGGATGAACTTGCCCAAAAGTTTTTATATAAGTATTTGCCTCCTTCTAAAATGGCTAAATTAATGACTGAAATTAATACATATTCACAAGAGGACGGGGAATCCTTATATGAAACTTGGGAAAGATTCAAGGAGCTATAAGAAAATGCCCTCATCATGGTCTTGCAGTATGGCAACAAGTACCCACTTTCTATAATGGGTTGTTGCCACACACAAGACAAACGCTCAACTCTAGCTCCGGGGGACTTCTAGGTAATCGTCGCCCAAATGAGATTTATAATCAAATTGAGGAAATTGCTCAAAAGAATTTTCAATGGCATACTCCCTAAGGCACAAAATCTATAGCCCCGGGCGCCCATAAGGTAGATGAGAGCACTTCTTTACAAGCCCAAATCGAGGCCCTCTCTTCAAAAATCAAAAAGTTAGAAATGGCAAAAACAGCCTCGGTTATGGCTTGTGAAGGGTGTGGTGGGCCACATCAAAATTGGAGTTGTATGAAAGAAATGGATAATCAAACTGAAACGGTAAACTACATTGATAATAGACCTAGGCTGTTGGGTCCTTCAACGGGTAACTACAACCAAGGATGGCGTAACCACCCTAACCTTGGTTGGAGAGAACCCGACAATAGTAGTAATCAACAAAACCAAAACCAACGAACAAACTTTCAACAACCAAGAAATGAGTCACAAAATTTCTGTCAACAACAGGGGGGACGAGAGAGGCTTGAAGATATTATCTCACGCCTCATCTCCGACACCGAAAAGAAAAACTCAGATCGATTCCAACAAATGGAATCAAGTTTTAGAAATCAACAAGCTAGCATTCAAAACATTGAAAAACAACTAAATCAACTAGCTCAAAATTTCTCCGATAGACTACAAGGCGCGTTACCCAGCAAAACCGAGACCAACCCAAAGGCGCAAGTGCATCTCATAACATTGAGAAACCGTACCATAAGTCCCGAGGAGGCTCTGCTACCTCCATCCGACAAAAATCCGCCCATGCAACCCACAAACTTATCAACACCTCAAAATGAAACAACTTATTCGCCAAATCACGAACCTACTAAGACCCCCCCCCCCCCCGGTGCCCTACCCCGGTCGGTTACTTCGCCAAAAGACGGATGAACAATTAACAAAATTCGTAAACTTACTAAAACAATTGCACATCAATCTTCCATTTGTGGAGGTCCTCACTCAAATGCCTAAATATTAAAAATTTATGAGAGACTTTCTCACTCACAAAAGGAAAATTGAAACATTGCAATTAGTTAATTTAAGTGAAGAGTGCTCCGTCGTACTACTCAATAAACTCCCACAAAAGAAAATCGACCCCGGAAGCTTCACCATCCCTTGTTCCATTGGGGGGATCACCTATACGGAATGCGCTAGCCGATCTTGGGGCTAGCATCAATCTCATGCCCACATCAATGTTCGACCGACTCGGACTAGGTAAAACAAGTCCCACAAATATGAGCATACAACTCACCGATAGGTCAATCAAATAACCGCAAGGTGTCGCCGAAAATCTATTGGTAAAAGTCGGAGATTACTAAGGGGACCTTGAACCCACACCCTATGTACAAAAGCAGAGCCTCCCGACAATTTTCCTTCATTACAGCAAGTTCAGCACGGGGCCGTGCCCATCCCAACACGCCCCGGTGCCCGAGGTTCTGCAGAAAATGCCCAGTATAGGTAACTGGACACGGGGCCATGTTCACTGAACACGCCCCCATGCCCAGCCTATCTGAACATGGGGTCGTGCCCGGACCAACACGGGCCCGTGTCCAGATGCCCAGTAACATAAAATTTTGCTTTTCAACATTTTTTTACACATTCAATCAACCTAAAAACTTATTTTTGGGACACATTGAGGACAATGTGTAATTTAAGAGTGGGGGAATGCTAAATCCTTGAATTTTGCAAATCCTAATAACAAGCCTTACACAAAACTCTATTGGAACCGCTAATCACCCCAATTTTTTTCAAAAACTTTTCGTTTTTTTTACTTGTCTTTGTTTAATTTGGGAATAAAAGTTCTAAAAAGGTTATATTTTTACAAATTTACAACCGATAGCGTCGTGATAAAAACAACCAACATAAGAGAATTATGAAACGGCATGACAAATCTAGTTAAAATTTGATTATATATACTTGATCACCTTATAAACCCATTCCCACAATAAGTGAGTTTTGAGCCTTTATTGGGCATACAAGCATACATCTTTAAACTAAATGCTCATTTTTCATTTCTTGTGTGAATAGCCGCTTGGTTCTTACGACTCTAGAACTTTCCATGACGATACATTCCCGTTCCTTACCAACTTAAACCCAAGTAAGTAAATGATGGAGGCATTAGGACTAACCCATTTTCCTTTCAACACCATTATTTTTCATTTTTTTTATCACCTACCCAAAATCCCCCTAATTAACCCCTTTAAGACTAAACCCTTTCGTTTCTAAACCCACAATACAAACACCCTTTACCCACCAAAACCCTTTTTCTTTTAAACCCTTTATTTTAGTAAAAAGCTCGTTTTCTTGTGAGGCTCTTTATTAAATAAAAATTAATAATTTTGAACTCTAGCAATAAACAAACAAGTTCCTCAAAGAAACTTTGTTTGAAAACACTTATTTTGAATAAAAGTCACAAAAACAAAAACAAAAAAGTTTTACAACGACCGACGCTTTTTACGCTTTTAGCCCTTTTACTAACCACTAACCCAAAACTACCTACCTTTAACCCAAGCCTAACCCTTCCCCAAGTTCTCTTGATATTTACAAAGGTTTATAGTTTAAAAGGAGGAGGATTGATTGCTTGGCAAGCGTATGGTAGAAGTAAGTTCCATGCCGGTCTCGAGTATTTAACAAAAATACATCTTCGGCCGAGTGTTGAGTGATCTCCCGTGAGGTATGTGAACTTGTATATAAATGGAATTTTAAAAAGGCATGTTATGCCCAAATAAGTAATTTCTCTTATGAAACGTTCTAAATAAATCATAACGAATAGGATTGTAAATAGCATAAAAATAAAACTCAATAAAGATCTTGGATTCCCGACACTCAAGACAAGCCCAAAACTTCTCTTCTACCCATTCCATTTGGGTGTGTAAGCCACATAATAAAGAGTTTTGCTTAAGGACAAGCAAAGATTCAAGTGTGGGGGTATTTGATGTGTGTAAAATGCAACATATAAATTACATCAAATGAGGCATAAAACTAACCCTTTTTAGTACTAATGTTGGATAAAAGTGTGCTTTTGTCTTCCTTTTGTATTTTCAGGACCAAATAAGCTCAAACGAACAAAAGGTACAAATATGCAGCAAAAACTAACATAAATACAAAGAATATGAAAAAAAGTGGCATGCCCGACCCCTCTACAGCATCTCCCCAAGCAAAAACAAGAAACAGAAGGCTGACCACGGCCCGTGCCCAGTGGACACGGGGGCGTGGTCAGGAGTCTGCAGAAATGGACAAAGTTATGGAAGCTTCTATTCCTACCACCGGGGCGTGGTCAACGCTAAGATTCGCAGAATCTTGCAAATCTGGATAGTACAGATACGCTTCTACACATGGGGTCGTGCCCAGCGAACACGGGGGCGTGTGGAGCCTAATGCAGACAATTGCAATTAATGAAGAAAGAGAAAGATGATGGCCACGGGGGTGTGTCCAGCGGATACGAGGTCGTCGCCGGGCTACTGTTCTAGCTATAAATAAGGGTGCTTGGTTCACTTTAAAGGCATCCCTTGGCAAACCACCTCTCTCCCACTTCACCACCACTCCACCCCCACTATAACACCCACATCCACCACCATCATCCATCATCCACCTTAGAGTGTGTGTAGTAGTCTCGGGATCCAAGATTGATCGTAAGAGTTCTTGTCAATCAAAGGCCATGTTTGGCTAAGTCTCTTACATCACTTGGTGAAGACAAGCATTCAATGTAATACTTTTAATTTTTAATCTTTTTGCACTTTTTATTTGGTTTTGTATTAATGACTTTAATAACTAGTTTCTTATGTTGAAGCTGAAACTTCTTTATCATTTGTCTATGATCATTTGTCTGTGGTGTCTTGGCATTACTTTACTGTCTATATAAAGTAAAAGATTTTCACCATTCATATCTCTACGGTCTATATAGAGATATGTTGGCTACCTGGTCGGGGGTTAAGAGAATGGTATGGTATGGTTCTTGCTTTGTTCAGTGTATAGATCCTGCAAGGACCTGGGTCAAGCTTACTAGGACCTCCTTCAATACCCACTGGTATTGGATGGCGGGGGTGCGAATGGCTTGATCCCGTCATATGTAAACTACTATTAATACATTAAACCGGATACTTGGGACTGTATCCCTGCTGACACAAACCACTTAGCTGAGGGTAACGTCGCCTTCAAAAGAGGGCCTACCACTTTACGCATTAATAACTTAATTATTTATCTTCCAATATTCCGACCCTTTGGGATTGTGTCATTGCTGACTTAAACCAATGGGTTGAGGGTAACGTCACCTTCAAAAGAGGGGCCTACTACTATAACTAAATCTCTTAAAAAGTGCAAAAGTGCGGAAATCATCAAAGGTTACATTAAAGGCGAGTTGGATCCAAGTGATTCATCTTGTCTGTCTATTATTTTTTATTTTATTTTTATTTTCAACATTTTTAGTTTTTATTTTCAAAAACTTTTCTAAAAAAGTTGATTGGATTAGACATTGAGGATAAACCGGTACTAAAAACTATTGTGTCCTTGGACGACCTCGGTATCTTACCAAATTTGATTGGATTAGACATTGAGGATAAACCGGTACTAAAAACTATTGTGTCCTTGGACGACCTCGGTATCTTACCAACGCTATATGATATGCACAAAATGCAACATATAAATTACATCAATTGTGGCTTAAAACTAACCCTTTTTTAGTACTAATGTTGGAAAAAGTATGCTTTTGTCTTCCTTTTATGTTTTCAGGATTAAATGAGCTCAAAATAACAAAAGAAGCAAAAAGACAGCAAAATCTAACAAAAATACAAGAAAAGGAACAAAAGTGATATGCCCGACCCCTCAACAGCTTCTCCCCAAGCAAAACAGAGAAGCCAGAAGACTAAACACGCCCCGTGCTCAGCGAGCACGGGGCCGTACCCAAGAAGCAGCAGAAAACACAAACCTATAGAAGCTTCTATTGCCCATCACGGGGCCATGCCCAGCGGACACGGGGGCGTGGTCAGGTTGCTGCAGGCGCATTTATTGTAATTGCGAATTACAATTAATGAAGAGAGAGTTGGCTACCTGTCTATATAAAATAAAATATTTTCACCATTCATATCTCCACGGTCTATATGGAGGTATGTTGGCTACCTGGTCGAGGGTTAAGGGAACGGTTTGGTAAGAGTCTTGCCATTGTTCAGTGTATAGATCCTGCAAAGGACCTGGGTCAAATTTAGTAGGATCTCCTTCAATACCCAAAGGTATTGGATAGCGGGGGTCCAAACTCTTTGATCCCCTCATAACTTAAACTACTATTAAAACTTTAACCCGACTACTTAGGACTGTATCCCTACTGACTCAGACTGCTTAGCCGAGGGTAACGTCGCCTTCAAAAGAGGGGCCTACCACATTATGCATTAATAACTTAATTAATTATCTTTCAATAATCCAACCCTTTAGGATTGTATCCTCGCTGACTCAAACTACTGGGTTGAGGGTAACATCACCTTCAAAAGAGGGGCCTACTATAATAACTAAGATAATCTCTTAAACAAGTGCAAAAGTGTGAAAATAATCAAAGGTTACACTAACACACGAGTCGGATCAAAGTGATTCATCTTGTCTATCTGTTTTTACTTTTATTTTAATTTTCAGCATTTTAGTTAGTTTTATTTTCCTAGTTTAAAAATCTTTTTCTAACATTTTGATTTGATTAGACGTTGAAGATAAACCGGTACTAAAAGCTCTTGTGTCCTTGGACGACCTCGGTATCTTACCAACACTATACTACGTCCACGATGGGTGCACTTGCCCATATGTGTGTTGAGTGTTAGTAAATATCGTGTTTTGTAAATTTAAAACTTGGCTAAAAAGTGTAAAAGGGCTTAAAATATACACCTAAAACATATACACACTAACACGCATCACTATACTACGCTCACGATGGGTGCACTTGCCCGTGTGTGTGTTTAGTGTTAGTAGAATATCGTGTTTTATAAATTTAAAACTTGACTAATGTGTAAAATGGGCTTAAATTATCAATAAAAATATAACACACCCAACACACACCATAAAGAAATATCAAAGTTGCAAAAAGGAGTTGGAATCCACCCAAATCAACTGGAAAATGGGTAGAGTCATGTACTTGTTATGAGATGCTTCTAGAAAAATAAATCAAGAGCAATATGAAGTTTGGAGTTGCGTTCAGAAAACATGATAATGACCCATCCTCTGTAGAAAACAAGCACATTGAATATCAAATTGTTGAAGTGAAACTAACCAACTCAAGTGGGGAAGAAATCAAGATCATAGAACCAAGTGGTAAAAAGAGCACCATAGAAAAACCACAAATTCAGACTGAAAAAGAAAATCATGAATTTAAACCAACATGGTCTGATTAATGTGATGTGCGTGAAAACTTCAAACTCATTGATTTCATAAACCCAGATGGTCTTAAAGCACCAAAGATTAAAATCATTCCTGTTACTAAATCTGAAATAGATGATCAAACATCTGTTGTTAAAAAGGAAGAGAAAAGTGATAGGAAAGATAAGGTTGCAAATATGTTTTATGAATTTTGTGAAAAAAAAAAACAAATCATATGACTAAAAACTGTTTCAGATTAAAAGCATATGATATCAATATAGAAAACAATATTTGTGATTCAAAATTTGGGTACACTATCTATGGTAAGAGTAATCAAGTGACTTAACAGTGCTCATTCCTAAAACCCTATGACATTAACAAGAATGGGTCAAAAGGGAAAATGGTTGTTAAATAGGAAGCTGGTCCTATTATAAGGAAACCATAACCAGCTCCTAAAAGGTTTGAGTTTGTTCAAACATCTGTCACAATGGCACTAAATCAAAACCCTGTTCACAAGAATGTTCAAACACTATTGCCCCATCATCAAACATTTATCCCAGAGGATATGGGCAACTACCATGTCAAAGAGTACCTTATAGGTATAATTAGACTATGCACATGCCCCAAAAGACCAAGAATAAACAGGCATCCACATGGATATGATCAACTCATTGGGAATGGTCAAGCAATTGTTGACCCAAGTGTAAAAGCACTTGTAGAGGGTCAACAACAATTGTTTGAGATCATTCAAAAACTATTCATCACAAAAGAACATC